>NC_089591.1:75229512-75528774 GCF_019320115.1 Miscanthus floridulus
GGCTCTCCTGCGCCTGGTATACGTGCGGCCGTACATGACAGATTATCCTAAACCTTGTTGGCCAATCAAGAACGTTTTTCCGTGCAGCATCTATATACATACAATGGTATTATAAGCAAATTAGAGTAGTAGTAGTAGTAACTATGACTACCTTCTCTTTTTTCCTGTATAAAATACAGCTAGTTTATGCATACCAAAAATGAAGGAATCCAAGCTTTTGTTTGGTAGATATTCGTAAATTAGCAACTTCTCATCTCCATGAATGCAGCAACCAAGGAGCCTAACAAGGTTTCTGTGCTGCAATTTTGCAATTAGAACTACCTCATTTCTGAATTCATTTATGCCTTGTCCAGAGCCCTGACTGAGCCTTTTGATTGCAACCTCTGTGTTTTCGCCCAGAATACCCTGCATGATTTCACCATCATTAAATTGAACAAGCAGTCTTATAATTTCCATGCTGTCATGGCTTAAAATATTTATTTCTATTACCTTATAAACTTTCCCGAAGCCTCCTTGCCCGAGCATATTGTCTTCAGCAAAGTTATTTGTTGCAGAGACAACATCTCCAAAGCTAAAAAACGGAAGGTCGAGATTTTCATCACCGAGTGTATTTGTCTCATCCAAGTGTCCTACCATCATCATCTTCTTCTGGATATCCATGTTTCGACGTTTGCCTAACAGAAGTATTAATCTTGTTGTTCAGTACGAATCATCATTGACTTCCAAGTAATGAAGTTACTCTGGTTCTACCTCTAAGCTTGCGCTTGCGCGATATCCAAACAAGGAACATCCCCATGAGCGCAAGCAGACATACCGTAACTGGTAGCAAGATTATTAACACATTCCTCTTCTTCTCGACTGCAGAAATATGTTGTACGATGAAAATAGATGATGAAACTTACTCGTGATTCACACTGGGAAATAAGCTGTGCTTACCTAATTCAGACTTTGCCAACCTCACATAGAGATCCTGCCCTTTATCAACGTAACGAACATCCACGATTGCATCCGTCCACATGACGCAGCCATGGCCACCGCCTCCGCCTCGGATGTCAGCGGCGGCGTAGGCCACGCAAGAGCAGTTGGCGAGGCACCTCGCCCAGCACTGCTCCAGCGTCGCGCCCATGTCCACCGTTGCGTTGTCCGTGTCGGGGAGCTTCACTGCCCGCACCATCTTGAACCCGTCCGTTGTCGTCCCGTTGCCGCACTCCAGCGGCACGTTCCTCCGGCATCCGCCATGGGTCTCCCTCATGGACCACTGCGAAGGGTTCACGGGGCTGAATCCCACGACGCAGCCGCAGAACAGCGTGGACGCCGTGTTCACGTTGCACAGGCCGAACGCGCCGCACTTGGCGTAGTCGTCGCAGACGTCCCTCGGCGCCTGCGTGAAGACGTTCCACACCCGGCTGACCGGGTCCCACACCAGCCGGTGCAGCACGCCGATCTCATTCATTACGAGGCGGGAGACAGGCGCGCCGGCCTTGGTGTCGAAGAAGTATACGATCTCGTCAGGGCCGACGACGACCTGGTTGGAGTACAGGTCCATGTACGACGCCATCTCCGGGATGCCGCTGCACCACAGCCCGTTCCAGGGCCCCGTTCGGTACTTCTTGACGTTGCCTTGCCACGAGAACGCGTCCGGGAGGCCCCTGGTGTCCAACACACGCCGGTAGTCTCCGGGCGCCGGGTCGTTTGACGCACGCCACGACGTGATGATCCACTCAGTGCCAGTCCGCAGGTTCTTACCGAATTTCATGCCGGCGAGTAAAGTGTTCGACGGGTGATCGAACCACTGCCAAAACACGTCGCCGCTGCTCTGGTCGCGCACGACTAGGTTGCCAGATTCGAGCAGCTGCGCCTGCGCCACGACAGGAGCGGAACTCGTCGTCGCGTTGGTGTTGGAAGACCACGCGGTGTGGCCAGAGCCATCGAGAAGGCGAAGGCTCCCGGTGCTGCCGACCACCAGTACGCCCGAGGTGTTGTTGAGGGGGCTGTCGCGGTTGGCCACCCAACAGACGGCATCCGGGGATGCGGTGAACCAGATGCCAAGGTATCTCTTGGCTGGCACGCCGGTAGGGGAGAAGAAGCCCAGGGTGAAGGTGCTGCCGGATGAGACCAACGTCTCGCCATCGGTGATGTTGCTGCTGCTGCTGAGTGTGTCAGATGCAGTGCCAGCGGCCGAGGCTCTGAGCAAAAGCAAGAACACGGGGAAGATCAGGGTGACAAGGTACGACAAAAGTCTTGTCATTCTCGTCGCCAGTACTAGTGATGGATGTTTGTTGCAGTCAGCTCAAGAAAATTCATGGTACCCATACTGATATATATGATCACGTTGGTGCCCGCTTATGGCTTATTATTTAGTGTAGCAGCCTTGTTTAATTTATGGATCCACAGTCTGTTGTAGCCGCCGTCTGTTTTTTATTTCCTTTTTTTTCTTTGTATCTTTTTTTTTACTTGCTTGCCTTTCATTCAACTTGAATTGCTCGAAGCCTTATACAACATCAAATCACTCACACATGCTGGACCTCACATGCCACCTCTCCAGGCGATGTGTGTTACTGACTTTGAACCCCTCTTTTTATCTTTGAATGTTTCTTTGTATCTTTGAACCCCTCTTTTTATTGTTAATAAAGATGTAGGGGCTGGGGGCCCTCCAGATTCCTAAAAAAATATATTCGCACATTCCGTGGTCAATCACGGCATGTTTAATTTTTTAATTAGCTTATTTGTCTAATTTCTTATGAATGTAGTGGTTGAAAGCAATGAACTTACTTATTTAAAGTCTACGGATGGCTGACCTGTTAGACAAAAGATAAACATGTATTTCTCAAACAACTAGAGGTCGTTAGCCGGCATAGGAAGTCCTCTAGATGGTATTCTAGTTTGTTGCATAGGATATCTCTTGTAATTAGATGAGTACTTAGAGCAACTCAAAGAGACTTTTTTTTTCTCGAACACGCAAAAGGCTTGTGCATCTTTACATTATGTAGGAAGGAATTTTGGATTACAAATGTTGTGGCAGCGCTCTAGGGGGGCTCAACAAATTAGAGTGGAGCGCATGCCCTCCCTAGTGCTCAAAAATTCTTAGGCTACTATACTGAAAAATAAACAACCCATATGTCATTCTTATGGCAAGTAGCTGCTGTAGCTGGGTGGCGGTGCCCCGGAAACATCTCGCATTTGTCTCCTTCCATAGCTCCCAGGCAACTAGAGCGAAAACGGAGTCTGCTCCGCTCCTATTGGTGCCGGTCCATGTCGATCTCCAGGAGGTCCACCAGTCAAAGATTGTGTTGCAGTTGGGGAGGCCTTGTGTGTGTCCAAGCGCCGCAAGGACGCTCCACCATTCCTGCTTGCTGAAGGAGCATGAGACGACGATGTGGTCTATGGTCTCTGGCTCCTAGTCGCAGAGGAAGCATGCATCATTGGCGTCCAGACCATGCATGTGCCAACGGTCCGCCGTCCATTGCTTCCGACGTAGTGCAAGCCACAAGAACATTTTGACACGGAGAGGCGCCCATGTTTAATTTCCCAGACGAGGCTGCATCCGGGCATTGGGTGCAAAGCGAAGTGGAGGGCCACGTACGCCGACTTGACCGTGAACTGGCCTTCCGTCGTCCATCTCCATACGGTTCTGCCTTCCGCATCATTGAGATGCATACCTTGGAGTGCCACCCAAATGCGCAGGTACTGGCGGATGGCGGGGATCGATAGACCACCGGTGATCTGTCGGATCCATCTTCCTTTAGGCAGTGCGTCGGCCATGGGTTGGCGCTTAACGAGCCAGCGTGGAACCCTTGTGACAAAATGGGAACCCCTTGTGTCAAAATTGATCGTGATTTCTTCAGCACACCAACGAATAGTCACCATAGGTAATGGAAAAAAACCCTTTTCTGGTCATCAACCTGGATCAATGGAACCACAAAAAACACGAAGGAAAAGGATCAAGGTTCAACAGGACATGGCAAATGACAAATGGATAGACCACATATATATATCCCCAAGCATCCAAGGTGAGGTATTAGAATTTGTGAGGCTATGGGAGGCCATCATGGACATTAGGTTGAGCAATGCAGTTGAAGATGAAATTAGTGTTGGCGATGAACGACGGATAGGGAATACTCCCTCCGTCCCAAAATAAGTGTCGTTCTAGATAAGGAAATTTGACAAAAGTCAGAGATGAAACATAGATGGCATATTAATCTATTTCTGAACAGTGGTGGACCTAGAGATTTTCTAGAGTCTGGGCGCACATAACAATTACTCAAGAAAATTTGATCAGCATGACCCCATAACGACACTTTTCTGAAATGAAGGGAGTAATATATATGTTCAAACGAACATATACACCGCTAACATACAGAAACTCGACAACATTAACAGTTTTGGAACAAAATTAAAGTTAAGTACGCATGCGAGCTGAGTGTACATTGAGAAAAATAGATATCATAGCAATTGTCTAATTATATGACACCAAAACTGATTGTGTGCTATGACCGTAAAAATTAAGAGCAAAATTATCCAATTTTAGTGACCTGACTTGACTGATTTTCCTGTAGTCTACACACGCCCTGGTGCAAGCCGCTGGCCACTCCCACGTCAAGCGCCCCGCCTCCGTTTAGGTCCCAACTCCCAAGGATTCTAGAGTTTGAAATATGTAACCGTAAATACTATGTGTTCTGTTTTGGAGCAGGTAATGTCTCTTTCTTTACGTGTTAGACTGTCCTTTCTTTCACCGTTTAACCAACCTCCTCCTCCGCTGCCTCTCATGAACGAGCCCGGGCAGATACCCAGGGTCGCCGGGCCCTGGGTCCGCCCTTGATTTTTGGTGGAATATTTGGAATGAGAGAAGTAGACGAACATTCCAACATAAAATTCTAAGCCCAAGACAGGTTGCTACATTGTGCAAGGCTGGCATTCTTCAATACCACTTGGCCATGGCTCCTATGCACGAAACAACAGAAACTCAGTAGTTCAACAGTAGTTCAGGTTGAGGCTGAAGCAGTCGCTTTTGGACAACTCACTCTCGTCCTGGTTTGTTGTTTTTGCTTCCCCCTCACCTCATCCTTTTCTCGGTTCATGATCTACCTTGTTTGTTTAATGAACCCAGTCATCCGAGTAATGATTAAGAGATAAAGATCTCCCAACATTGGACTGTCAGCTAGTTAACAAAGTGCATGAACTGATGGAATCTCACATTTTTGGCTGACTGGATGTATGACTTTGGAGATTAAAACAAATGCTAAACTCAATTTAATCACCTGTCCAAGTATCACCCATGTATACGCTACCATTTTATTTTGGCACTACCTCTAGTCCATAAATAAAAAGTCAGAGAATGCCAAACACCAATTAGCAATGTCGATCTAATTATAGTTCATGAGCTGAGTCAAAAATGGGTGAAGTCACACTATTTGAAGTTGATTTTGAAAGTCATAGTTTTCCCAACTTCTCAACCAATACATCAGAGGTCTTCTCTATAGCATAAACTAGGTTTTTGCTACTGACACATAGATATGTTGCATAAGAAAATCTAGAGAACGTGTAATGCCAAAGTAGCAGTGTCAAGGTTTTTCATAGACGGGAAATTTCTTAGTCCATTTAAATTCATTTTTTTCATACTTTGAGCTTCAATTTAAACTTTCTAAACATCATTTCTTAGTCAAGGCTTTGCACCACAGCTAAGTTCATGACTGATACTACCTTTTTCATCAAATTTGAAGTGTTTTAACAAAATATTATTTAAATAGTTCTAAAAAGGCTAATGGACTATTGGAAAACAATTAGGGTTTTGGCATGTTCGATCGGCTTTTATATTTTTGACATAAAATAATATTTAATGGTTATTAAATTGCCTTCTCTTCAAAATTGAGTTTGGTCTTATTTAATATAGTTTGAACCCGCAATCATAATTAACCAAGTGTGGGTTTGGAAGGCGTTGATCTAGATTGTTTGTCGACCTGAGTGGGTTTAGTATCCAAGTTACTCGAGAGCCGATTATGGTTTTAATGTCTTCATGTTTTTGGTATCTCAAATGCACTAATCTTATAGTTAATCTCATTAACTTGATTAATGCATACATGATTGTGGCTAATGACCTACCAAGCCCGCAAGTTTGGATCACCCCTTAAGGTGAGCTCCGACATCAACGCTATCCTCTTGAGATGGATGATCAACTTGTCAGTCTTCATGCCCTCCTACTAGAGTTGATCTTCTCTTCCTCGGACAGGGATGAGCACAAGAGCCCCAAACAAGTCTTCTCCGGAGCACCACACAAATCTCCTTGCAGGCTTCAACGAAGCCACGATTACCAAGCCGTCTAGGAGGTGGCATCCTCCAAAAGTAATAAGCACCACTGGCTTACAACACGATCACCTTGCCACTCAATGCAATCGTTCAATGCACCACACTAGAATCACTCAACTCTCACCATGGATGTGATATCAACTAATAAGCATCTATGAGAGGAGGGCTATTCTTGGCTCATATGTGTGTGGGAATCAACCTTGGGCACCAGCAACCCTAAGACTCAAGACCACCACACACACATAGAGCCACCTCTACAACTAGTCGTTAGAGGGCTCACCCCAAGCTTCTACGAAGGCGACAAACAGACCATCCTCCCTTGTAGTCAGAATGCCAACGCCACAACAACTACTGACAAGCCTCCAACGGTCAAAACTACGCGAAGTACAAACCTCGCAGTTAGACTGCCACTCCATGCAATCAAATCGGCCAGAGCTAATGACTCTCCCAATGGTCGGTTTGTACTACTCAGTTCTCCTATGTGTGCTCTGGTACCAGCACCAGACAACTCCAGTGCCCACTAGCTCTTGTTGATTTGGAAAAGTTATTAATTTTTTGTTGTACCTATATTTGGAGGTGGACCATATCACCAACTGCCTCAATGGGGGTGTTTGGAACTGCTCTACTCCTGTTTTTACAGCTCCGCTCCAGCTTTGTGTTGCCAAACACTTTCAGCTCCAAGAACTTCGCTCTAAGAAAAAGATAGAGTTGGAGGCTAACTCCACGTTTTTTTTTCTGGAGCACCTCAAAGGGTACTCCAGGATTTGGACTTTTGTACTTCCTCAGGAAGTTGGAGAAAATTACCTACTCTTTAATGCACAACTCGGTCTGGCTATGGTGCGTTCTCCTGCCGCTGCACCGTGCATGCCCGCGTGGTGCCCCTCGGCGTCGCCCACTTCTGTGGCGCTGGATCCCCCCGTAGCTCATCTAATCATCTTAGCTTTTTATTAGATTATTTAAATAAGATAAGCATCTACAATCTTTTTTTTTGATCGGTGAGCCTCTACAATCTGAAGCAACAAATGACATGTGCAAAAGAGGCCTTGATAATTATTTTGACTAAATTATTTGCAACTATAATCTTTTTGCATCACATTCAACTGTTAAAAAACAATCACTCGCATATATATACTTCCAGACGTCAAAACATATGTCACACATCATCTAAGGGCATATTAGGCCATTCAAGAAAAAACTTATATTTTTAGAGCTGGAGTTAGGCTGTGTGCCAAACAGTACCACCTGATCCACAAACTCCACAGTGGAGCTACTCCATGATGTAGTTGGTGGAGTGGAGCTACAAAAATTAGCGTGAAACAGTCTCAAACATGCCCTATAAATTAATTTCTAAATACGAGTGGTGTTTCTAACTACCTCTAGAAATGCCACCCTTTTTAGAGGTGGTTGAAAACACCAACGGTTGGTTTTATCAACCGTTTGTGAAAATAGAGAAGATTTTTAGAGGTGGCTGGAAATACCTAACTATTTCTAGAAATTGATTTCTAGAGACAAGTCTCTCTAAAACTAATTTTAGAGGTGGTTTTAGCTTAGTGCTAGCTGGTCATCCGTGATACAGAGAAACTCCAAAGAAGAACAACAGGAGCACAATAAAAAGAGGAATCCAACCCATATGGTTCTCTTTTGTACCTTATGCTCGACCGGAAAATGAGCACATATTAAAGGTACAAGTGCGTGCTTTGACTATTCTTCGGGAGGTTGATCTTGGATCTACACGAAATCTGAGTGGACTTGCCCATTCTTTAGGTTCAACTTGCGGAAATTAAAGACTGGTCTGATCGTCATCAAAGAAGACATCATGCAAATAAAGAGCTCTTTTATAATGGTTGAAAAACTACCATTGGTTACTTTCATTTTTATTATTTTCTAGCCAATTGGTTAAGGAAGATTATTTATGAAAGGTCATTTTTATCGTAGAGGATATATTAGTAATTGGGTTTTTGTCCTTTCTCCAACTAGGCAGCACGATGCCTCGCTGGCTCGCTCTCACGTCTCAAACTAGCCAGCCGCAGTCCGAAGATGCCTTCTACTCAGGGCAGCCGGTGCTGCCGCCTTCCGCTAGCCCCTAGCCACCGCTACCGCTGCCTCCGCCGGTGACGCCGTGCTGCTCGACGAGCCTGCCAACACCTACTCCATACTGCTGTACCTTCAAGGTTAGCAGCCATGGCGACGTTGATGTCGAGGTACGGACGGTGGCGGGTGCGTCTCCGAAGTGGCCACTGGTGAGGCTACTACCGTGATCACTGGATCCGTGATCCGACTCCGATCTCCGGTGAGCTAGTACGCGAACTGGTGGATGAACCGGTGGATGCTTGCCCATTCTGGTGCATGAAGAAGCAGAATGTGCTGGTGTGGGCGGAGGGGGGGGGGGGGGGGGGGGGGGGGGGGGGGGGGGAGGGTCCCCATAATACACTTCCATAAATTAGCTAGTTAATCTTTCAATTAGTTCTAATTACCAAGTTAATGATGCTAATTAGTTCTTTAATTGCTTGTTCTCGCTTTGTGTTTCTCTAATGACATCTATATAATTCTCAATCTCTTTATTCCGGTGTGATTTTTGTACCCAAATGTTCTGGTCAGTCCTCATGGTACAACACTAATTAGTTAGCTAATGAATGAAATTAGCGCTTTGCTTGTTTGCGCTCCATCGTATTGATCTTTAATGTCATCTATATTATTTAAGATTAGTTTTTATGTTATCTTTCTCGTCTTCTTTACCATGATTTTTTTTTCAGGCCTAAAAATTAGATTGATCAACAAGAGGCTAGAGATTAGTCCAATTAAATTTTGTTCTCTTTTACTCTGTATGATGGTTGCTGATTTGAATGCCCCCCCTATATGTTCAAATCCTGGCTCCGCCCCTGCTCCCAGAGGTGCCCTACGACGGTTGCACATTGGCTCCCCCAGGATCCCAAGCTCCCCCACCGCCATCAGATCTCAGCAGGGACGGACGCACGGTGATGGCAGCGCAGCCGGTTGCCGTCGGCACAGCGGCGGCAGTGGTCCGGGTGTTCCCAGCCCCGGGGAGAAGAAACACAGAGTGAGAACGGGCTTAGATCGAGACAGATGGGATACAAAGTCTCAGTTTTGCCCTTGAATGAAAATACGGAAATTACACAAATTACCTTTTATCTGAAAAAATAAATAATAAATAGAGAAAACTCCAAAACTGATCACCTATTTTGATGCTGATCCCATCTATTTTTGATACCGTTCCTATCTATTTGGTACTTCTAAGTACTTTTATATGAGTATCTCCTATTTTTATACTGTCCGATCTTGGTTTATGGATGGTTAATACTTTTTCTAACCATGGTAAAATTTATCGCAAATAAATCTTAGGGCCTGTTTGATCATCAGACTAAAGTTTAGTCCGTCGTTGGATAATAGGCAAAATGTGAATTAATTATTTTTTTTAATATAAGTTCTACTCATCAATTAGCCTCTATTATATTAGTTTTTGTTAAACCTTAATTAGTTCATGTTTAGCTCTTCTATTTGGCATCGAAAAACATGAACAAAATTTTAATTTAGGCCCTGTTTGGTTCTCTAGTCCATGGACTAAAAGTTTTAGTCCACTTTAGTCCATAAACTAAAAGTGGTGTTTGCTTCCTTAAACTAAAATGGACTAAAGTGGAGAGAGAGGGCAATAAATGAGAGGCATGGGTGTCCTCAATACCTTTTAGTCCATTTTAGTCCAGTTTTGTGGACTAAAGGACTAAATAATTTTAGTCCACTTTTAGTACGTGTTTGGCTGTTTAGTCCAACTAAAATATAGATTTTAATCTAAAATGCTTTAGTTCATAGAAATCAAACAGCCCCAAGCACCCCTAATGTAACAGCAACTTATAGCGTCGGCTTAGAACCGTTGCAGGTTGTAGTCAAGTTGTTAACTTTTTTCTAGTTTATCCTTGGGGCAGCTGCTACGGACCGTAAGGCTGTCTACAACAAAAGTACACATAGTACAAGGTGACAGAGAAGGTATTTTTTTTTTAAGATAATGGAACAAAGCCTCTACTATCCGCAGACGATACACAGCTCAGCAGAGAGAAGGTAATGTCGCTGGCGCTGCATCCGGTCAGGAGTTACCGCCGCCGCAGCGGACGAATCCGACGGTGTGACATCCCAGCCACACTACGCGGCTGCGTTCCTCCAGTTGAAGAGGTTGCGTTCCTCCACCAGGCCCGCGGTCGCCGCCGCGAAGGCCTTCGCCTCAGCGGGAGCCTGGAGAAGAAACCCGCAGCGTAGGGGAAGTAGACCATCGACAGCTCAAAATCAGACAGGTATGCCTGGGCGCCCCGACCTCCGCCTCCTCTGCCCGCCCGCATGCTTTGATGGGATGGTGATGAAACAATTTGCCATTCATTTATGCATTACAAGGCACAATGACTAAGAATCTTCTAAGAATTTTTGCTCTGTTATTCAGTTCACAGCAGGTTGACAGCAACAGTGCAGTGCAGGTGCAGCTTGGATTGGGGGCTTGGTTATTCATGGTGCAGCAACAACTTGAGGTCGACAGCAGCAGCAGGTGAGCGGTGACAGTAGCTTGCACGTCTTGGCTGGTTTGTTCTCTGAATTCTCAGTTTGGTTCAAAGCAACTCAGCTTGGATTCATGTTGTTCAATACTGTCTGTGGACAATCACTGTGTTCTTTCTGAAACTTCAGTTCAGTTTTAACTGTCACACAAGTTCTCTTGTCCACTGATTTTGAAACTGTAGCATGTTCAGTTTTCTTGTCTGAACTGTTGCTCGAGTTTTCTAGTCATGCGTCGTGTTTAGTTCAGAGCAACAGCAGCCTACTATTGTCAGATCAACAACGGTTTGTTCTGCTCAACTGGATTAGCTAGTATTTTGTTGTGATCTGAATTCTTGGACAGCTTTGTGTTCTTTTATGACTGTGTTTGTGCTTCCATTATCATCTGTTCAGTGTAACTTCAGACGACAACATTGGTTCGAAGCAACCCAGCTTGGATTCACTCTGTTCAATACTGTCTGTGGAAAATCACTGTGTTCGTTCTGAAAATGCAGTTCAGTTTGAACTGTCACTCAAGTTCTCTTGTCCACTGATTTTGACTGTAGCATGTTCAGTTTTCTTGTCTGAACTGTTGCTCGAATTTTCTAGTCATGCGTCATGTTTAGTTCTGAGCAGTAGCAGCCTACTATTGTCAGATCAACAACAGTTTGTTCTGCTCAACTGAAGTAGCTAGTATTTTGTTGTGATCTGAATTCTTGGATAGCTTTGTGTTCTTTTGCGACTGTGTTTGTGCTTCGATTATCATCTGTCCAGTGTAACTTCAGACTGACAACAGCAGCGGCTCGTGTCCATCTCCTCTTCCTCAGGTAAGCAGCAACATTATCAGTTGTCACATAAGTGATGGGACTAATCTACAAAAGGTTTCATGTACTGTTAACTAGAGTAGTACCCATTGCATTATCCACTGTGTACTGATGAGAATTCTTGAATGGAATATGGCAACTCATGGGAAATTTTTGTCATCCAAAACGGTAGATCTATATAATTGTCCCTGGTTTCCTACTGCTGTGGGCAAGAGAGAGTAATTGTTTCCTACTGGCCTGCTGAATTAATCAGGTTAACATTGATCTGGATAATCCAACAACTTTGATGGTTTTCTTCAAAAACAACTTTGATGGTACATTGCAAGTAGTAAGCGAGCACCAATGTCGTCATATATATATAGATCGCAGTATACCACGAAATCTCTGCAACAAACCTCATCAGTCATCACTAGGGGCGACTGGAATGACAAAACTTTTGTGCCTTACTGCCCTGATCTTCCCCATTATCCTTTGCCTCACAATATCCGCCGCCGGCAGCGCGTCTGACACACTCGACAGCAGCAGCAACATCACCTCTCGGCCGGCGGGTCCTTCACCCTTGGTTTCTTCTCCCCGACCGGGGTGCCAACCAAGAGATACCTCGGGATCTGGTTCACCGCGTCGCCGGAGGCCATCTGTTGGGTGGCCAACCGTGAAACGTTCCTCAGCAACACCTCAGGAGTTGGAGTACTGGTCATCGGCAGCACCGGGAGCCTTCGCCTTCTCGACGGTTCTGGCCGAACAGCATGGTCTGCCAACACGACGAGTTCTTCTGCTCCTGTCGTGGCGCAGGCGCGGCTGCTTGAGTCTGGCAACCTAGTGGTGCAAGACCAGAGCGGCGGCAACGTGCTTTGGCAGTCATTCGACCACCCGTCGAACACCTTGCTCGCCGGCATGAGATTCGGTAAGGACCCGCAGACTGGCGCCGAGTGGTTCCTCACGTCGTGGCGTGCGTCGAACGACCCGACGCCGGGGGGCTACCGTCGCGTGCTGGACACCAGGGGCCTCCTGGACTCCGTCTCGTGGAAAGGCAACGCCAAGAAGTACCGAACGGGCCCCTGGAACGGGCTGTGGTTCAGTGGCATCCCGGAGACGGCGTCGTACAAGGAGATGTACTCCGCCCAGGTCGTCGTCCGGCCCGACGAGATTGCATACATCTTCAACGCCGCGGCCGGCGCGCCCTTCTGCCGCCTTGTACTGAATGAGGTC
This sequence comes from Miscanthus floridulus, assembly GCF_019320115.1. NCBI lineage: Eukaryota > Viridiplantae > Streptophyta > Magnoliopsida > Poales > Poaceae > Miscanthus > Miscanthus floridulus. The sequence continues at coordinate 75,242,379 of NC_089591.1, forward strand.
GGCGTGGTGCAGCAGCTGGGGTGGGACCCGGTCAGCCGGGTGTGGAACGTCTTCACGCAGGCGCCGAGGGACGTCTGCGACGACTACGCCAAGTGCGGCGCGTTCGGCCTGTGCAACGTGAACACGGCGTCCACGCTGTTCTGCGGCTGCGTCGTGGGGTTCAGCCCCGTGAACCCTTCGCAGTGGTCCATGAGGGAGACCCGTGGCGGATGCCGGAGGAACGTGCCGCTGGAGTGTGGCAACAGGACGACGACGGACGGGTTCAAGACGGTGCCGGCGGTGAAGCTCCCCGACACGTACAACGCTACGGTGGACATGGGCGCGACGCTGGAGCAGTGCAGGGCGAGGTGTCTCGCCAACTGCTCGTGCGTGGCCTATGCCGCCGCCGACATCCGAGGAGGCGGTGATGGCACTGGCTGCGTCATGTGGAAGGATAACATTGTTGATGTCCGGTACGTAGACAAGGGGCAGGATCTCTACCTGAGGTTGGCCAAGTCTGAATTAGGTAAGCACAGCTACATCTCCCAGAGCCCCAGTGTGAACCATGAGCAAGTTTCATCATCCATATATTCCCATGGTGCAACATGCATGCTTCTGCAGTTGAGAAGAAGAAGAGGAATGTGGTACTAATAATCTTGCCACCAGTTACGGCATGTCTGCTTGCGCTCATGGGGATGTTCCTTGTTTGGATATGGCGCAAGCGCAAGCTTAGAGGTAAAACCAGAGTCACTTCACTACTCGGAAGTCAATGATGATTCGTACTGAACAACAACATTAAAATTTCTGTTAGGCAAACGTCGAAACATGGATATACAGAAGAAGATGATGGCAGCGCACTTGGATGAGACAAATACACTTGGTGATGAAAATCTCGACCTTCCAGTTTTTTAGCTTTGGAGATATTGTTCTCTGCAACAAATAATTTTGCTGAAGACAATCTGCTCGGACAAGGAGGCTTCGGGAAAGTTTATAAGGTAATAAAAATAAATCTTTTAAACCATGACAGCCAGCATGGAAATTATAAGATTGCTTGTTCAATTTAATGATGGTGAATCATGCAGGGTATTCTGGGCGAAAACACAGAGGTTGCAATCAAAAGGCTCAGTCAGGGCTCTGGACAAGGCATAGAGGAATTTAGAAATGAAGTAGTTCTAATTGCCAAATTGCAGCACAGAAACCTTGTTAGGCTCCTTGGTTGCTGCATTCATGGAGATGAGAAGTTGCTAATTTACGAATATTTACCAAACAAAAGCTTGGATTGCTTCATTTTCGGTATGTATAAACTAGTTGTATTTTATACAGAGGAAAAGAAGAAGGTAGTCATAGTTACTACTCTAATTTGCTTGCTTACTTTACTTATAATACCGTATATAGATGCTGCAAGGAAAAAAGTTCTTGATTGGCCAACAAGGTTCAGGATAATCAAAGGAATATCAAGGGGAGTTCTTTATCTGCACGAGGATTCAAGATTGACAATTGTGCACCGAGATCTCAAAACAAGCAACATATTGTTGGATGCAGATATGAACCCTAAGATATCAGATTTTGGCTATGGCAAGAATCTTTGGAGGGAACCAACGAGAAGCAAATACTAACACAGTTAGTTGGGACATAGTAAGTAATCATCCATGCCTCTATGTTTTCTCATTTTCCTATACCTATCCAATTTTTTTACATACATACTGCTAATTATATTTAAGCAGTGGTTACATGTCTCCTGAATATGCAATGGATGGAGCTTTTTCTGTCATGTCTGATACATATAGCCTTGGTGTTATACTGTTGGAGATCATAAGTGGTCTGAAGATCACTTCGACTCACTCCACGAGCTTTCGTAACCTATTAGCTTATGTAAGTATAATGGCATTCTTCAAATTTTACAAATTCAAACAAAACATGCCGATATTCTATGATTTTTTCTTGAATTGGTCCAGGCATGGAGCTTATGGAATGATGGCAAGGCAATGGATTTGGTGGACTCATCCCTTGTCGAGAGTTGTTTACCGAATGAAGCTTTGAGGTGCATCCACATAGGACTCTTGTGTGTGCAAGACAATCCAAATAGTAGGCCACTTATGTCAACGGTTGTGTTCATGTTGGAGAATGAAAGCACATTACTTTCAACCCCAAAACAGCCCCTATACATCTCACAATGGTATTTAGAAGCCCAAGGAACAGGAGAAAATACAAACAGTTCCATGATGGATAGCATAAGTGTCTCAGTGTTGGAAGGACGGTAATGGTAAGTGATTAGGTTACATCTATTTCATTGGAGTCAATTGCATCGTTGTGATGACAAGAAAGAATGTATCAACTTTGCTTGCCGCACATTGGAGTCCGCAGCAATGGCCTTGTTCGCCTTACATGGGTGGCCTTATATCTTTTGGCGGCTTACAAACTAAGTTTTATTTGGCGTGTGACACTCTTTCATTTTAAGCTTTTGTGTCCTGTAATATTTTTGGCCTGATTCCCCAATTGTGGGGATGAAGCAGGATGTTCTTCCATTATCTAAAAAAATAGTATATTGGGACAAGAGATGGAGCACAACTAGTACTAGGTTACTCCCTTCGTCTCCAAATAAATCAATTTCTAGAGTTATCCTAAGTCAAATTGTTTTAGTTTGTTCAAATTTATAGGAAAGAACACTAAGATTTATGGTACAAATTAATATAATTGTAAGATTATTTTAAATATATTTTCATAATGTGTTCATTTGGTGTCATAAATATTATTGTATTTTTCTATAAGTTTAGACAAATTTGAAAAAAAAAATGACTTCAGACACTTTAAGAATTGATTTATTTAGGGACTGAAGGAGTATATATTTTTAGAACAGTCATTACATGGTTTTAGGACACCTTAGCTCGTTATTGTATGGAATAATGGAAATGGCACAAGACGACGCCTTGTGAAACTGTTGTGTGCCACCGCCGGGTCTCCGACGCTGGCCCCTTGGTCTCTCGCTCTGGGCCGCTGGGCTAGGCCGAAAACACTCGAAGAGGGTCCAATAAGTCCAACAGACTCGTCTCTTCTTCTTCTTTTTCCTTCTCGAATACGCAGAACGACAAATCTTGCTGGCGCCGGCGCACGCGGCACGCCTACTGCTCAGCTTCATGCAATCGTGCTTGATCGTGTAAAGGGTCTGTGCTTGGAAGCTGGCTCCCTGCACCTGCGGACCAGCCCGGCATGCTCCTCATCTAAAAATAGCGAACGTAATTTTCTTCCTCCTTGCCTAGTCGCTCGCTGTGCCACGATGTACGCACCGTCCACCGAGCCCCGCTCCTCTCCACATTGCTCCCCGACGCCGTACTCTATCTCCACCACATCCGCGCGTCGGCGGCCGCCTTCCTCCCTCTGCACCGCGCTCACCAAGCGCTTCATGGCCGCAGGCGCCGGCCGCCACGTGTGCCCAAGCTGCCAAGAGAGGGACCGTCGCTAGCCAGGTGTAGGCGCAGCTAGACACTGCCAGGTCGCGCCACCATCCTCAGTCGTCGGCTGGCCAGAACCAACTGTTCCCCAGTCTTCTTTGCGTTGTCCGAAAGAAGAAGGGCGAACAACGCATGTTTTGATAGTATGTTTCAAGTGTTTCAGATGTTCCATAGGTACGTTGCAAGTGTTTCGTATGGATGTTGCATATTTGCAATGGTTGTACATGTATGTTGCAAGCTTTTTGTTTCTAATGTTTCTTCTGTTTCTTCAGACGCGTGTTGCAAGTGTGTTTATCAAGATGTTGCATATGTTTCACACATATGTTGCAATCTGGATGTTGCATGTGTTTTGCAATAGTTTTCAAGTGTTTTCCAGGTGTTTTTACAAGTGTTTCAGACGCATATTTCAAGTGTTTCATCTGCCTTCAGACATATGTTTCAAATGCTGCATCTGGATGTTTCAAAAGTAAATCAGGTGTTGCACATGTTGCAACGGGACCCACCTGCAGCAGCTGCTGGGCGCGCTGCCGAGCGGGCGCAGACGGCAGAGGGGGCACGAGCGGTCCCCACGTGACGTTCGGGCGGCGCGGGCCCTGCGTAGGCACGCAAAACGCAGGCACAGCGGGGCGTGCAGGCGCGGGGGCAGAGCGCAGGTGTGCACGGGAAATGAAGTTTAAACGCGGGCATCCGTCTAGACGTCCGGGCGTTAGTGCTTTCGATATCTTATACCCTTCCTTTCTCAACTATTGGAGGCATCTGATGAGCAAAACCTAGATATAAAATCACTCCTCCAAATCGTCGACTCCCTCTCCCGCTCACTCCCTTCGGAGAGGTCGTCACCGTTGACCGATACCCCGACTCTTTTCTCTCTCTCGTGATGATGCAGGGCACGAGGATGGCAGCGACGTCTCCGACGACGCTCCTTGTAGAAAGGTGTGGTGCCCGGACCGGCACGGACACGGTAGGCCACCATGTCCATAGTGTTGGCACGGCATGGATAAGAGGTCATAGTGTTGTGCCTGGACGAGATAACCGGTACGGCGGTATTGCACGATACAACACAGATAAGACGTTGTGCCTAATACAGTAATGCCGTACAACATAGTGCCGGTGTCAATGCTATTGCCGTGCCGCTCATTTGCCCATTTAATAAATTAGGCTATAAAGAATCCAACTAATCGCGGGAGGAGGATGGATCCCTATCGGGGATCGGCGACCTGGGCGCACAGCTGAGCTCACGGCTTGACTCGCGCGGTGCCCTATATGCGACGGTGCCGCAGCAGGCTTTCACTGCGACAGCGTCCCAATGACTGCCACGTGTCGATGTTGAATTGCCCATGGTTCAAATCCCGTCGCATGAGGAGAGAGGGAGTCCTGACTCCTGTTTGTTCGGTTACCCACGCTCGGTTGGGTTTTCGGCCGCTGGTTTAGGTGAAGACTAGAAAAACCGGCGCCTCAGCCTGTGTAGGCTAGGATAAAGTTTTTTTTTTCCTTTATTTGTATAGCTTACATAGTAGGTTTTTTGCCCTGTATGTATGCCACCAGATAATATCTGTTATCTTGAAAGTATTTGACTATATAAATTTATATCTTTGAGGAACCAGCTTGCGTAAATTCATAGTAGCTGAAATCAATATTGCACCTGGTAAATTTAGAGGATCTATAATCTCACATTAGGTCTTAAATCTGATCAAATAGAAGAAATGGTCAAACTTAATTGGAACGAAAGAAGATATGAATAAATGAGACCAAACTTTATAGATCCATCATAACCCTTAAAGAGCGCAAGTGGATTCTCATTTTAGAGGATGGACAAAATTATCATGTGCATGAACGATGGTGTTCCTGGAAGGGGAGTCATTAGTAATTAGTTGCATCTTCATCACGTTGAAGTTACTATTGACTCAACTCCTGCAGACAATGCTGGAACTGTCATGTTTTTGAATCTCTGTTCAAACATGTCGTGCTGCCTACAAAACTAAGTCCATTATCATTAGATATGATATTATGCAAGACAAATTGATATTAACACTTTAACAGCAGATGTACCTGCCATTTGCAAATCAAGATAACCAAAATACACACCAGTTGCACCTGTCCAAATGAGTCAAAATTTCTACACCTAACGCTGCTTCATTTCAAGTCATTCAGATATTAATATATGGATGTAACCAAGTCCCATCAGGCTATACTTTCTGAGTCATAATATATACGGATGTAACCAAGTCCCATCAGGCTATACTTTTTGAATCGCTAGGCACTAAACAGGGATGCAAACAGGTTTGTCCACGAACCCACATATAGGTTTAATTTTGTTGGTCTTTTAGATTACTATAGGGATAACAAAAGTTCAACCTGATGAGCAAAATGCACAAAATTATAGTGCTCGATGAGATCAAAACTTTGTAGTTTAAACCTTTTGAATTAAAATCATTTATGAACTGAAATATTCAAGATAAGATCCATAGAAGTTAATAAAAAAGGATAGTGTCCTACACTTAGTTATAAGTGACTATGTGGTAACACCAACGTACAGCTGTTGATCTCATACCTTCTACTCATTCTACTCTTTTGCACTGCTATCATCATCTGTGACCACGTTCGTTTCCGCTTGTGACCATCTTCTCGTGAAGAAAAAAGTCGTCGGATGTGTGGTTGTTTCTCGCGATCTTTTCACACATGTACATTGGGAATTGATGGACCAGTTGCATGCAAGATACCAAAAGATGATATGACTTGTATGGTTTCGTCATGATCTCCCACCTCTGGGGTTCCATTACCAGCCGCAGCAGCCCTCTCCACCGTCGGTTGTTGGCTCATGGGATCCATAGTCTCTGGCCAATGCATTTAGCACCGCCTCTGTAACGCCACCTCCTACACCGTCTGAGTGGTATGAAGAATCCGACATTGGCTCCCACATGGCTACAAACCCTAGCATACTTTCTTCTACCCAAGCCTCGCTCATCTTGCGGCATTGAAGAGGATTCTATGTTATCTTCGTGGTACGTTGCTACATGGTCTCTTCCTATCTCGCACTACTCCAGTTGAGCTTGTAATATATTCTGATGCAGAATGTACCGGTTGTCCTGATACCCATAAATCCACCTTGGGTTATGGTGTGTTTCTAGGCGACTACCTAATCTCCTGGTCCTCCAAACGATATCACACTATTTCGAGATCTAGTGCTGATGCTAAGTACCGTGCAGTGGCCAATGGAGTAGTTGAGGCCTTTTGGTTTGCTAATTTGCTTCTAGAATTGCACAGGTCATTGTGTCGAGCAGTCCTTGTCTATTGTGACAACATCGGTGCAATATATTTCTTCAGCAATCTTGTTCAGCATCAACGGACCAAGCATGTTGAGATCGACCGCCATTTTGTTCGAGAACGTGTCGCCCTTGGTGAAGTTCAGGTTCTCCATGCCGTGGCCACCTCTCAATATGCAGACATCTTCAAAGGATTCTCATCGACTGTGTTCTTGGATTTTCAATCCAGCCGAAGTGAGTTTGAGATTTCTTTGTACATATTGTCACTATGAGTAAGCTTCTTCATATAACCAGCCTGGTCTTTGCAACATGCGACGATCAGACTGTGTGGGAGTGTTGAACATATGTGTAGCCTGGCCTATATATAAGTACCCCTAAACCATACGGTTAATACAATCAGTTATTCCCAAACTTGCATCAAAAAAATCTAACGGTGCATATTCTTCTCTTTTTTCTGTTATAATCTTGTAATTTGTAGATCTCTCGGTGAACTCTCTCTCCTTTTGCTTTTGCAACTGTGTTTTTCATTGACTTTTATTTAGCTATTTTTCTTTCCAACCCGTATATATATAAATCAAATTGCTATTCTTGTCCATTCAATATTTCAAAATTACTGTTTTTTTTTCAAAATTACTGTCATGTAGTGAGACACGGCATACATAATACGGAGTAGTTAGGTATAAGAGTCGTATTTTCAGTATCTAATTAAAAAAAATAAGAGTCGTGTTTTCCTTGTCTTCATTGAGATATTTTTCATTATTAAATTCCGTCATGGCCGTCACCGTCTCTAGCTTCCGTCACGGCCGGACACTGCTGTGGCCACGAAGAACACGTCAATACTCATGGCTATCCTCGTTGCCACGGTCCCGCGGAAGACATCTGCCATTAACACCACGGAAGATTTCTGCCATCTTCTACGGTCGGAAGCTAAGGTACGTGCTTGTTTCCCTTTCACGATAATTTGGCTAATTTTTAGTGCAATAGATTTACACTTCTTCTATATTTTAGGTGTCTGAATTTTAAGATAAATTTAGACAACGCTCTTGTACTATCAAATAATACATGTAAATTGTCACTTTTGTGATTTATTATTTATCTTTGTGTCATAACATAACGAATTTTTATCCTTATCTGATTATAGAAATAATTATAAATTATCAATTTGTCTTTGTACCAACACATATCAGATTTTTCACGTTTGTGGTTTGTTTAACGAGTTCTTTTATTCTCATAACCAAAAAATTGCAAATTGTGTCTAAAAAATTGCAACGAACTAAAACTGTAATTTTAGTATAAAATATATGTAATAACCGTCGTGTAAAAGAATACTAAAAATCAGAAGCCTGAAATTTAGCAAATCCATAGATTTATGATTAATTTTACATCCAGTTAATTTCCTCCACTTGGACATCGATCACTTCTTTTTTTATGTTGAAACGCACGAGCATACTCTTAATAGTAACAATAATAGAGTGTGAGTGGGAAGCCGGGAAGGCGCATCGGTGGGCTAGTGCAACTCAAGATCCGTGTGATTGGTGCCTATGCATAAGTGGAAAAGACTTTAGCAGCAGCATCACTGTCTGGGCTGCTTTGGCTAGCTTGTGGTCCACTGTGTGAATTTTAACAGGGTCAGCACAGTACAGGACGTCCTGTATTGCCTATTTGCCTAGCACAATGCAAGACCTTTTGGTGTTTCGCTCGTTCGAAATTCTAACAAGGTAGCTGATCATTTCCGGTCTTGTTTGGATGCGCATGTATTTATCATAATTCATATATGTTGAAGTAGATTTGAGTGAAATTGAACTAAATTACATTTCATTTCACTCCAACGCATATGGATTGGGTGGATACACAAGCATCCAAATAAAGCCTCACATGGGAGCGGTGCTGCAAGGGTAGGAGAGAGACTCTCCAATCTATACTACTGATTTGATTGTTTTTAGGCTTCTATATGAGCTCAATCGCCTAGTGTTTTAGGAATCACTGTTGGTCTATTAATGGTCTGGGACTTGCCTTAGGTAGGCGCGAGTCAGTTAGTGGCGGCTCTGAGACCTCCTCTTGCACGAGAATCTTCTCCTCGTACTCCTCGATGATCTCCTCAAACTCGTGATCGCTGGTGGTCACGATCTCCGCCGACTCGTTCTCTATATGCATGCGATGACGATGATGCAACAACTTAGTATTTAGGCAACAACAACTCTTAATATAAGAATACACATGTTAAGCTACTAAGCTAGCTCTAATGACTAAGATAATAAGCTAACTATCATCTTCATTAAGCAAAGTGTTGTGTTCAACTAACAAGCACCTAGTTTCACAATTCAATGGTATGCCTTTATTTCTATTAAAGATTTAATGTATATTTAAACAAAGAATATTTAACTCCCCTAATGTTTAGTCTAGTCTAAGGCCACAAAAATTACAGTGAGCACATAATAATACAATGAAGCTACGGTAAAAAATTTCAGGATTAAAGCTATCACCAATTTACCATAAAAATTTCTACATTAACTATCCTAATAATATTAAACGCTTTTAAACGATTTAATAGCTCTTAGTATCAACATAGATATGCATGATCTATCTATACTACCAAATAGATCACAATTTTAGGAACCTAACAAAATTTGTTTCGTAATTTTTTTGACACCTAAATGAATTTATATCAATTATACAAATCTAGCTCAGAAATTGAAATGGAAAAACTATTACAAATTCCTAAGAAAAAGAAAAAGCGGATTCAACCGTACAGCCCACCTACGCGCGGCCCGCGTGAGACGGCCCACGGCGGGGTAGCCCGCGTGAGCTAGTGCTTTTGCAGAAGAGCCCTTGGACTTCTCCTGAACTACACCTAAGTCCTAACACTATTTCTTCCTCTCTCTGACGGATTCATTTAACCTCCTGAGTTTTTCCTAATTTCCCCGCACACCCCCCCGGGCAACTCTGTGCACGGCGGCGCAGCGAGCAGCGGCACAGGGTGGCTACGCCAGCTACCTGGGACCTACGTGGACCCATCAAGCGGGTCGATCGCCATCCCCAACCTAAACTACTGTGCTAGGTGGCGGTGAGGGGTGGTAGGGCTCACTAGTGAGGGCTGCAACGACGCGTGGCCATCCACGACGGCGGCGCGACCATTCTGGTGAACTAGGTGAAAGGTCCTTGTTTGGTTTTGGTAATTGAGTGACAACCTAGGTGGACTAATTGTGTTTATGTGAGATACACAGGTGATTAGTCCACAGGTACATGTGTGTGAGCAACATATGTCATGGAGGTGAAAATGTCTTGGACATGTTGCAAAGCTCACACATGTGATGATGAAGGAGCTTAAATGCACATGAGACATGACATTGAGTCATGTGATCAAGGTGGAGAAGATCAAGACAAGACTTGGCTTGATGGACCGGTTGCAAGCGTGAAGGGCAAGTCGAAGGCTTTGGAGTGATGGACCACGTGGCGGTGAAGCTTGAGCGCGCCGATGGATAATGGCAACGGTGAAGAGCAAGTAGAGTCAAGATCGATGAACCAATATGATCATGTGATGATATGAAGTGGATCATATCATTATTGATCGTGTTGGTGCATGTGTTGCATCGATATTGAAGGAGATGGAATGGAATGCGCAAGGCAAAGGTATAACCTAGGGCATTTCATTTCACCGGTCATAGGTGTGTAGAGAAGTTTATGACCGGGTTTAGGATAGATGACTGTACTATCAAGAGGGGCAAACTTGTTTGCATATCGGTCATCTAGTGCCACTCGAGTGATCTAACTTTGCATTGTCGCTAGGATCGAGTGACGTGGCAAGTTGAGTGGCTAACATCCTTTGGGAAATGATTGTGAAAATGCTAACACACATACACATGGTGGTGGGCGCTTTCGGGAAAATGGAATGCCTATTTTCTATTGCGTCGGATGTAAATTCTTGTGGTTGGCTCATTGGAGCAAGGGTGAAGAAGATAGAAGTGAAAACGTGTTGGTCGCGAAGACGCTGGCGTCGGTCAACTGACCGGACGCTGGGTCTGAGAGCACCGGACGCTGGCAGGCTGCGTCTGGTCAGACTGACGTAAGGTGACACAGATGCTGGAGTGTGACCGGACGCTGGCTGCGTCCGATCAAGTGTGACCGGATGCGTCCGGTCGAGGTCGGTACCTTACTGGAAACGACCGGACGCTGGGGGTTCAGCGTCCGGTCAGTTGAAAGCTGCTGCGTCCGGTCAAGTCAAGTGACCGTTGGAATCAGGACACATGGTCGTCTACGGGCGACCGGACGCTGAGGTCCAGCGTCCGGTCAACACGACCGGAGCGTCCGGTCGGCCCGACCGTTGCCCAGTGAAGGGGTAATGGCTAGTTTAGCCCTTGGGGCTATAAATAGAAGTGGTCTTCGGCCATGGCTGGTGCTGAGCACCTTGGGGGACTTTGTGTCCATGCTTGAGAGTGCTTAGGAGCCCTCCATCTCACACATACTTGATAGCGATCATCCGATTGTGTGAGTGAGCGATTCTAGTGCGATTGCATCGTGAGGTTGCATCGAGTGGCACTAGGTGATCGAGTTGCAAGCCGGTGGTGCTTGTTACTCTTAGAGGTTGCCACCTCCTAGACGGCTTGGTGGTGGTCTCCATCGAAGCGCGCAAGAAGCTTATGCGGCGCTCCGAAGAAGTGCTTGTGAGGGGCATTGTGCTCGCCCCGCGGGAGACGCGAAGAGAAACTCTAGTAAAGCGTGTCATTGAGCTACCCTCACTAAGGGGTAGGTTCTTGCGGCGCCCGACGTGTGGGCTTAGCGGGTGATGCTAATTAGCCGCCGAACCACCAAGTGAGCGGTCGACACAACGAGGACTAGCGTGTTGGCAAACACGTGAACCTCGGGAGAAAAATCATCGTGTCAACCTTGTTCTTCCCGTTGGTTTGTATCCCCATTACACAAGCTTGCAATTACTTTTATACATATTAAGCTTGTGTAGTTGCTCTTGTAATTAGATAGCTTGTGTAGCTTGCTAATTACCTTCTTGCTTGTGTAGCATAGAAGTAGCTCCCTTGCGTGGCTAATTTGGTTTTAGTAACCTTGTTAGTCACATTGCTTAGTTTGTGTAGCTAAGTGTTTGCGCTCTCTAATTAGTCATTGGTTGCCTTGTTATTGAGCATTGCTAGTGAGCTTAGTTAGCTTTGTGCTTTTGCTTACTAGCATGTGTAGGAGCTCACGTGTTAATTAAAGTACTAGTGGCATAGGTTTGTATGACCTTGCTCCTAGAATTGTTTAGGAGATCTTTAGCTAGCCCGGCACCTTAGTTGCATAATTAGTATCTTTGTAAGGTGCTAGTGAACATATATAGAGGGGTGTAGTCTTGGCTAGACCGATTGTTTTAATTCCGCATTTATATCGGTTAGCCGACGCGATTAAGTTTTAGAAAAGACTATTCACCCTCCCTCTAGTCCGCCATCTCGACCCTTCACTAGGGCAGCTATAGATCTAACTAGCTAGAGGGTGAGCATCAGGAGCTTACCGTGGACTCGACCAAAATGGCAGTTCGCGTAGAGGATGGCGGAGGAGGGCTGGACGCGTGCGACCGAGCCGTGCGGCGACGCACCGCGGCAGACACGGCCGCATCAACGGCGCTAGGGTAGCGGTAGCAGTTCGGCTGATGAGCGTAGGGTGAAGAGGGAGTCAAAGCAGAGCTAATGGTACAGCTGGACCGGCCTCTCATGGCTCCGTTAAGGAGTTGCCACCCGCGCCGGACGAGTGTGGCCTTAATGGCCCGGCGGTGGGGAAGTGGCCAAATTGAGGCTTGGTCGGGCTCAACTCAAGGCAGGATGGGGTCGGGCGGCTTGGTGGCTTAATGGCGAGGCCACGGATGAGTTGAATCGAGTTGAGGTGATCTCTCTCTGGTGGATTTCGTGGGCGCGACTCAGACGGCAGGGAAGAGGGTAGGTCCGAGCTCTGGCCGTCCTCGCCTTGGCGACAAGCGGCAGGCCGGACCCAAGACAGCACATGCACACGCACGTAGGTAGTTTGGGAGCGCGGCATGTGCGACCACAACGCCATTAAGCCGAGGAGACGGCGCAAGGCAGCAGGGAGCCAGCCCATGTGCGCGCGGCGATGAGGCGAGCAACAGCAACACAGCATAGTGCCACAGCGGCAGCAGCAGTAGCAGCAGCACCACATGGTAGCGGCCAGTGGCCCACAGCCAACCAGGAAGGCGGTCAGCGGTAGGCACGGCGGCCAGCAACGCGGCAGCGAGGTTGGGCAGCAGCGGCCAAGCTGCAGCCAGGCCGAGGACGGCCTCGGCCGGCCAACACGCGGCAGCACGCGTGCTCACGGGTGGCCAAACATGGCGACGTCGTGCTCTCGAGTGTGGTGACCATGCCCACCCGGCCAACCAGCCCGAGATGATGTTCGTGCATGGATTTTAAAGCGTTTGTCAAAACTAAATCGATTTGATTGAGGCTCGACCACCTAGACCATGCTAAAGAGGGTACATCAAATTACCATATGGAACAAAAACATAGCACTGACATTTAGCTAAATTTTCCAAAATTAATTCACCAACATAGCCTTGTCACACTGTTTTCAAACTTAAGGATTTTTCTGTCTTCAACTGGATTTGATTTCAAGTTCTATTTCTAAGCTATTAGAAATACTAGCTAGCAATATTATTTTCCTAAGACAAAAGTTGCATTGTCATCTACAAAGTTTGTACTTCAAACTTTATTTAAATGTCCCATACATGTTTTATAACATTTTTGCTTAATAAAAAATATTTTATAAGCCTACTCGATAACACACAAGCACTAGAACCTTTCGTAACTAAATCTTCGTTGGGCATTTTTAGTACAACCAAAATTCTATTTTCACTTTCCCACATGTTTTAACACATAAACATGATGCTCATGAGGTGGTTTAGTAGTTGGTTTAGAGCGTAACACCGATGGTGTTACACTTTTGAAACATCTAGATGAAAACACTAGCATCATACGTACGGAAACAACTGAAACACTTGGAACATTCGTCTCAAACACTTGCAAAAATATATGCAACATCCAGATAAAACACTTGCAAACATACGTATGGGAAAACAGATGAAACATTCAAAACATACACTTGAAACATACGTGTATAGCCATTGCAACATGTGCAATATCCCGATCTACTTTTGCAACATCAAAATAAAGCACTTGCAACATCCAGATGAAACATCTGAAACACTTGAAACATACACGCAATATGGGCTTTCAACGCAATGTCATCTTGTTGCTCGGACGAATGGAGGCTTGTCATTGTGGAGCTCGACAGTGGCGCTGAGGTTGACGGCGGCGCATGGAGCTTGACTGGACGGCTTCACACGAAGCTCACCCCATTGCCTGCTTGCTGGAGCATCTGTCGTAGAGGCTCACTGGCTCGGTGGAGGCGGCCGCGGCTCGTTAGATCGGTGGAGGCGGCCATAGGGAGCGGGCCAGCCGTGGCGAGCAGGCAACACGGTGGAGCGCGGCCACGACGAGCACGGCCGCGTGGTGGAGGCAGCCGTGCGCGACCGGGCAGTGCAGTGGAGGCGGGCAGGAGCAAGAGAGGACGCGGTGGAGAATTTTATTTTTTCGGCAGGGTGTGGACGAGAGGGAGCAAAGACGTGATAGCGAGTGGGGGAGACGCGTCCGTCCGCACGGACGCCCGTGTGGAATCATTATCGTTGTTTGTTTGAAATCGAGTGGGTATCGCATTCATTTTTTTTGTCTGCATGTGTCTTGTATAGCTGCTCTGTAGATAAACAGCAGAGCCGTTTTAAAAAGAAGTCGAAGCCCAAAAAAATGGCTCCTCTTCGAGTGTTCAGGCTCCCCCGGAGAAGTACATGTGGAGGAGTTGTACCAAATGGGCCATAAAAGTGTTGTCACCAGTCAGGCTTTTTTCAGGTATGCTCCTCTTGAAAAAAAAAAAAAACTACTCCCTCCATCTCATTCAAATTGTTGTTTTTGACTTTTAGGTTTCTTATTTGACCGTTCTTCTTATTTAAATTTTATATAAATAATAAAATAAATAAATTATTACTAAAGTATCTCTAATGATAAAATAAGTCATAACAAAATAAATAATATTTATATAAAAATTTTGAATAAGACGAAACGGTCAAACAAGAAGTCTAGACGTAAAAAACGACACTTTCAATTGGACGGATGGAGTAGTATTGAGCATCTTAGACCATACATCCTCTACCTTTGACATGACCAATGAAAACTGCCTGGTTTCAGATGTTGGCCTCAAAAGAAATCCATAACATAGTACACCATGAAATTTCTTGAGCTACCACAACAAACAACATCACTAGTGGCGACAGCAATGACAAGACTTCTGTACCTTCCAGCCCTGACCTCCATGCTCCTTTGCCTCACAACATCCGCCGCCGGCGCTGCATCTGACACGCTCAACAACGGTGGCAACGTCACCGATGGTGCAACGCTGGTCTCATCCGGCAGCACCTTCACCCTGGGCTTTTTCTCCCCGGCCGGCGTGCCAGCCAAGAGATACCTTGGCATTTGGTTCACCGCGTCCCCGGATGCCGTCTGTTGGGTGGCCAACCGCGACACCCCCCTCAACAACACCTCGGGCGTACTGGTGGTCGGCAGCACCGGGAGCCTTCGCCTTCTCGATGGCTCTGGCCACGCCGCGTGGTCTTCCAACACGACGACGAGTAGTTCCGCTCCAGCCGTGGTGCAGTTGCTCGACTCCGGCAACCTTGTCGTGCGCGAGCAGAGCAGCGGTGACGTGCTCTGGCAGTCGTTCGATCACCCATCGAACACCTTGCTCGCCGGCATGAGAATCGGCAAGGACCTGCAGACTGGCGCGGAGTGGTCCCTCACGTCGTGGCGTGCATCGAACGACCCGACGACCGGGGAGTACAGGCGTGTGATGGACACCATGGGGCTCCCGGACATCGTCTCGTGGCAAGGAAACGCCAAGAAGTACCGAACGGGCCCCTGGAACGGCCTATGGTTCAGCGGCGTCCCGGAGATGGCGAGGGTGTCCAACTCGGATCCGTACTCCAGCCAGGTCGTCGTCCGCCCCCACGAGATCGCATACATCTTCAACACCTCGGCCTACGCGCCCTTCTCCTGCCTCGTGTTGAATGAGGTCGGCGTGCTGCAGCAACTGGCGTGGGATCCGACCAACCTGGTGTGGAACGTCTTCTCGCAGTCGCCGAAGGACATCTGTGACGACTACGCCAAGTGCGGCGCTTTCGGCCTGTGCAACGTGAACTCGGCGCCCACGCTGTTCTGCAGCTGCGTCGTGGGGTTCAGCCCCGTGAACCCCTCGCAGTGGTCCTTGAGGCAATACGGAGGCGGATGCCGGAGGAACGTGCCGCTGGAATGCCACGGCAACGGGATGACGACGGACGGGTTTATGGTGGTGCGGGCAGTGAAGCTCCCTGACACGGACAACGCGACGGTGGACATGGGCGCGACGGTTGAGCTGTGCAGGGCGAGGTGCCTCGCCAACTGCTCCTGCATCGCCTACGCCGCCGCCGACATCCGAGGAGACGGTGATGGCAGTGGCTGCGTCATGTGGACGAATTACATTGTTGACATCCGGTACGTAGACAAGGGGCAGGATCGTCTCTACCTGAGGTTGGCCAAGTCCGAATTTGATATAGGTAAGCACCAATTTCGTTTGTATTAAAGAGAAATCCTATATTTTTTTCTAGGTAAATATTCTTGCATAAGATGAATCATCCAGCCTCCTAAAAGTTTCTGGCTCTGCTACTTCCTATCAGCTGTAAACCTGTTTCATCATCTGTTCGACAAATTTATGCAGTTAAAAAGAAGAGGAGGGTTGTGGCAAAGATCGTGCTTCCAGTCACAGCATCTCTGCTAGCAGCCATGGCTGCAGGCATGTACCTTGTTTGGATATGCAAGCTTAGAGGTAAACACACTTTGCTACAAGAAAGTCTTGTCTTTAGTTTTTTGGGCGTTTTCTTTTTTCAACAGTTCTTAGAACATGGGTTTGCAAGTTTTAAGTTAGTCCCCCTGGTGGTCTCCGTTTTCAGTGCTTTCTTTCCTTTTTGTAGTTTTATATGCTTCTCCGGGGGACGGCGTGTCGCTTTGTAAATAACCTTGTCCTTTTTATTCTACTAATAAAATCTCGGCAAAGCTTTTGTCGACCCTTCCAAAAAAAATCATAGTGCATATATTAGATAATCTCCCTGAGATTAATTGACTACTGGAGGTCTCTGTTAGAGTAAACTAGGTGAATTCCCCGCGCATTGATGCGGGGATTTGTTGGATAATTATAGAGATAAATTATATAAATTAGAATGATAATGAAAGATACATACGGAGTATAGCACTATTTAGAAACTCACACAGCGAGTTATTAATAGTTGATCACTGGCGGTGGCAGATAGTAGTTTAGTAGTAGTTTTTGACTCAACTGGATAATGATTCCATGAGAACCTTCAGATTCCATTGCAAAGGATGTGAAAGTGCATAGTTATTTTGAAAAATAGTTTAGCTCTTCATCCGTATGAGAACAGTTAGCGGCTGACCATATATAGATCATGACTTGAAGTTCGAAACCTGGAACAAATCAAAGATTCAATTAAACTCTGTTGGGGATAAAAAATTAAAAGAGATATTATCATGGAAGAAACCAGAAAAAGTAATACTAAACAATTATTTGTTCTGATAGAGTGATAGGCTTAAAAACAATGAGGATCTCGTTGTCCAATGAAAAGCGAAAGTGGACAATGAATTACGACCTCAACAACTGACGGCAGCAATGGTCGACGGAATAGCAGCCATGGGCCATGGCTGGTCGATCGTGCGGATTGATCTGCAGCGTCTTCTCGTCGCCTCTCTTTCTCAAGTTCTGACGACATGCTGAGCGTGCACTCTGCGTTCCCGTCCTGCCTCCAACTCGCGACGCGGCATGCTCGCACCTTGTGAACCCCAGTAGTCCCGGCGCCGCCCGCCCGCCCGCATTGCACGCTCGCTCTCTCGCGGGAGGTGGGAGAGACCCGTCTATCGCTATGCCTCGAGCCACTAAGCCTGGCCGACCGGTGCCGGGTGGGGCAGGGCACTGACTTGGCATCTCCCAACCCCGCTGCCCACCTGCCGTCTCCGCACAGCGCTGGTTCATGCATTAGATCGCTGGATGAGCACACGCAAGCAAACACCTTGCCGGCTTGCTTGTGTATTATATACCTTGGAAAAGCCAAAGTGACGGGACTTTTCAGATCCAGCAGCGGAGCCAGTTTTGCTGCTGGTCACCCCCTAGTTATAAACACCATTGAAACACTACGGTGAAGGAATAAGAAACGGGCAGTTTCCAATCGGCAGCGTGTAGAAAGTACTAAATTGCTGATGCTTAGTGGATGAAAACTAAATGGCTGATGCTTAGTGGAAGAAAACACAAACCTTGCATGCATGCTTAGGTAGTGTTTGGTTGGTGGGATATGGTGGGATGGGGTGGGATGGTACTTGTTTTCAGGCTGTTTGGTTGGGAGTCACATAGGAATGAGGACGTCCCCGAAGGGAATATTCTGCCGATATGCGGGATGCCCCCGTAACCAAAACTTGAGGGGACGAGGAGGGACGAAGTGGGATGAGCAGCACGCGCACACTTGGGAAAGAGAGGGGCGCGCGAGGACCAGGTCAGGTGGGGCGGCGACGGTGGCGTGGATTGCTCCTGAGTGAGCACCGGCGGGCGGGGGAGGCGAGATCCGGCAGTCGGGGAAGCGAGCTCCAGCTGTCGGGCGAAGGAGGTCAGATCCAGCGGGCGGGCGAGGGAGACGAGCTCCATCAGCACCATGCACAGCGTGGCCCCGCTCATCTTCGCCGTCGGCTGCGGGCGCGACAGCTGCTATGGCGGCCGGGCTCGCTGGGGAACGAGGAGCGGGGCGGGCTCGCTGAGGAGGAGACGCGGGGCGGCCTTCCTGGGGAAGGAACGAGGAGCGAGGCGGGCTCCAGCTCCAGCACGTGGCCGGGCGGGTGAGCTCCAGCCCCGGCACCGGCGCGCGGCCGGGCGGAAGAGCGCGGCTGGGCGAAGAGCAGGCGCGCCCAACTCCGGCGGGCAAGCAGCGCCCCTGGGATGAGCCGCGACGGGGAAGGCGAGCGCAGGCAGCGAGAGGTGGCGCATGTGGGTGAGCTCCGGCGCCAGCCATGCCGCGCGGTTCATCTCTGCCGCCAGCCATGCCGCGCGGGCGAGGAAGAGGCGGCGGCGCGCGTAGGCCCGGCGGAGCAGGGGGAGGAAGAGGAAGAGTGAGCGAGGCGTCGGGAGAAAGAGATAAGGAGAGAGAGAGAGAGAGGAAGAGATAAGGAGAAGAGAAGGAAAAAGAAAGAAAAAACTTATAAATGGGTCCCACTTGTCGGTAGCTCATCCCACTTTTTATGTCTCTTAACCAAACACAAAATGGGTTGATCCCGTCCTTCGTCAACCAAACAGAAAATGGAGCCGTCACGTCCCATAAATCAGAGACAGGACCGTCCCACCCCACCTTGACTCCCAACCAAACGCTACCATAGTGGCCAGGGTGGAGGATGATGGATGGCTAGTGGGGTGTGGATGATATGGCTTAAGGAGATGCCAGAGAAATGAGTTAGTGGGGTTTTGCTTTATAAGAGTTATATAGATAGGAATAGTACCACATTGTGTACCCACGTGAGGTGTTAGTCGTATGTACCCTATATAATCAGCCTATAAGGCTCAATGCAATACATCCAATATTTCAGCAATTATATTCTCCTTCATGGCATCATTCGCCTTGGTTTCGATCCTAACCCTAGTCACCCCCGCTTTCGCACCGCGCGCCCCCGGGGAGAGGTCGATCTCCACCGGGGGCACCGCCCCCATTTAGGCGTCCGATCCTATTGATCTGGCTGGCATCGTCGTTGTCGCGCAGCAGATCGGGATCTCCCCTACGTCATCGCCAAGCCGCCGCCACCTCGTCCCCAGGCTCGTCGCTGGCTGTCGCCGTCAACACCTTCCTGATCTTCATCGCATGGAGGCAGATGGATCTCGTCCCGTCCCGTGCCACCGTGGTGGCGGCCAGGCCCAGCCACACGCCCCGACCCTGCGCTGTTGTGGAGGCAGCCAGATCTAGCGTGTCGCTGCTGTCGGGCGGATCTGCCCATCTCCACCACGTCAATCCGCGTCGGCGCCTTTCACCCCGTGCGTCCGCAACCCGCCGTGCGCCTTGCGCCACCCGATCGGGTCGCATCGCCGCCGTCTCGCTGGGTACACCCGATCCCCTGCTGTTGTATCTTTTTGGTTTGCCCAATCACTGATCGGGATTGAGTCGCCCACCGCCCGTCAACCTCGCGTGTACTACTCCGCCATCGGCATCAACTGGGCCATCGGCTGCTCTAGCACGCCATCAGCTGGGCCTATCGGCTAGGCCATCGGCTGTGCATCGGCCATCCTAGCACGGCTGCACGCCCTATCGGCTCGTCATCGACACCATCGCCGAGTACTACGCGCATCTTCTTCGAGCAACAGGGTTGTTGCTATGTCGCCACATTGGGCCATAGCATCGCCGCCCATGTGTCCGCTTCGCCGTTGCATCTACATCACCATCACCTGTGCATCGACGACTATGTTGCGCCATCTGTCTGTACAAGGTCTTCGTCCAGCTGATTGGGTCTTCGTTATCGAGCTGCCGCTACCCACGTCATCGCTGAGCCATGCTCGCCGGTTCCACCACTCGCGTCGTCGCTGAGCCCTGCTCGCCGACGCGTCACTACCGCACTGCTTCTTTTTCGTCTAGCACAACCACGTCGTTAGCGTCACTGTGGTTGGGGCCCTCTCCCTTCTACGCCTGGTATTGGCAACACCGATGTGTGCTTTCGTCCCCGACGCGTTCACTGCTTCTTCGTCGTCCAGCACAACCACGTCGTTAGCGTCACTGTGGTTGGGGCCCTCTCCCTTGTACGTCCGGTATTGGCAACACCGACGCGTGCTTTCGTCCCCGACGCGTTGCTGGGTCTGGCAAACCCAGCTTGCGCCTCGGCGCTCAGGCAGCTTGACTGCATCGACGGTCTCGTTCCCACCCCGTCTGCCTCGATTGCGTCGTCGCCTTTCTTCTACGTCCACGACGGCCCTGACTGCGTCGACTTCGGCATCGCCTCCTCCCAATACAACTGCCTCAACGCGTCTCCGTCATCACCATGGCGCCCCTTGTGCGCCTACAACTCCATCGACACGGCAACCCGACAACGGCTACTGCGCCCTCACGCTCGGCTACCTTGACATCGGCACAAAGGGCTACCGCCTTGCATGAGGAGTCATCGGCTTCTTCTTCAGCCGCAGCATACACGACGCATCCACTGTTATGACTGCGGGGGGATGTTCACTTTATCAGCTTCTTCTCCAGTCTCACCGTCTGCAGCGCTCCCGCTGTGACTGCGGGGGATGTTAGAGTAAATAGAAATAGTACCCCATTGTGTACCCACGTGAGGTGTTAGTCCTATGTACCCTATATAATCAGCCATGATGCCCAATGCAATACATCCAATATTCCACCAATTATATTCTCCTTCACTCTCCCCTAGTCCACTTTTTTTTATTGGAGTGCATATGTTAACATACCACGCTAATACGACTTTCTTGCAAGGCCCATGTGGAAACAATGGTAGTGGGGAGAAAGTAATGCTAGAGAGCACGTCAAATGAACTTGGCGACGAAGAAGATCTCGAGCTTCCATTTCTTAGCTTTAGAGATATTGTCTCTGCAACAAACAACTTTTCTGATGGTAACATGCTTGGACGAGGAGGCTTCGGGAATGTTTATAAGGTAACTATAATGAAATTCCTATACAACACAAGTGTTGTTCGAAATTTTTTATGTTTCCTGACTGATGAAATCATGCAGGGTATGTTGCCTGATAACAAAGTAGTTGCAATCAAAAGACTTGGTAAGGGCTCTAGACAAGGGGCAGAGGAATTCAGAAATGAAGTTGTTCTAATTGCCAAACTGCAACACAGAAACCTTGTCAGACTTCTTGGTTGCTGCATTCATGGAGACGAGAGGCTGCTGATTTACGAGTATTTACCAAACAAAAGCTTGGATTGCTTCATTTTTGGTAGTTAATCTCATATTTTCCAGAAATAAATAAATGTTTACCATGTAAAATTTGTCTGCTTACTTATATAGTACTACTGTACATATAGATCCTGCAAGTAAAAGAGCCCTCGATTGGCCAACAAGATTCAAGATAATCAAAGGAATTTCTAGAGGACTTCTTTATCTCCAACAGGATTCAAGGTTGACTATAATTCACAGAGATATCAAAACAAGCAACATACTATTGGATGCAGATATGAGCCCAAAGATATCAGATTTCGGTATGGCAAGAATCTTCGGTGGAAACCAACAAGAAGCAAATACTAATCGAGTTGTTGGGACATAGTGAGTAATCCATGCATCATGCTTGACATGTTTTTTATTTTGTTTTTTCCATTCTTTCAATTTGTTTATACTTAGTGCTAACTTTTTATGTAGTGGTTACATGTCTCCTGAATATGCAATGGATGGCGCCTTTTCAGTCAAGTCAGATACATATAGCTTCGGTGTCATACTCTTGGAGATTATAAGTGGTTTAAAGATCACTTCAACTCAGTTCACCAGCTTCCCTAGCTTATTAACTCAAGTAAGTGTTGTGCTATTCTTGAAATGTCCACAATTCAATAAAAACGTGCTGATATCCTATGAACTTGGTTGAATTGGTTCAGGCATGGAGCTTATGGAAAGATGGTAAAGCAATTGATCTCATAGACTCATCAATTGTTGGGACTTGCTCACCAGTTGAAGCTTTGCGATGTATCCACATAGGACTCTTGTGTGTGCAAGACAATCCAAATAGTAGGCCACTTATGTCATCGGTTGTGTTCATGTTGGAGAACGAAACCACATTACGTTCAGTCCCAAAGCAGCCCATGTACTTCTCCCAATGGTATTTAGAAGCCCAAGGAACAGGAGAAAATACAAATAGCTCCATGAACGACGCGAGTGTGTCAGTGTTGGAGGGACGGTGAATATTGGTGAGTGGTTAGGTTACATTTGTTTATTTATCAGTATATTGGGACAATAGTTTACAGTACAACTGATACGTCATATTTTTAGAACAGTCATTACATGATTATTAGGACACCCTGCTCCATATTGCATGGAAATGGAACTGTACTTATTTCAACAAAGCTAAGGCTAGCTTTGGTGGCATAATATATTGCACAAGACGACGTACACCTTGTGAAACTATTATCTGTTCTGAGAATACGTTGAGCATGTACATGCTGCAATATGTTTTCGTCTGTTCTGCCACCGGGTCTTGTTTGCCGTGCGAACTTGCATTGTTCTGAATGTCCGGTGACTGATGTACAGGCTGCCATGGTGAACGCACGAGCGTTTTGTACCCGGCGCGGTGACACTGTCACACTGGTTTTGTTTGTCTGACCGTGAGGTTGATTGGTCGAGTGATCGAGTCGAAGGCTCGAAACCTTGAAACTTCATTGTCCAGTGACGCCTTGGCACCGTGCCGCCGTCGACGGAACGGGTTGGCTAGCTGTTGGCGCGATGGCCGCCGGGCGCGATCTGCTTCCGACGTTGTCGGCCTCTCTGTCTGGGCCTTCTCTGTCTCTCTCTTCTCTCTGTATATATGATTTCCTCTGGGCAGCTGGGCTAGGCCGAAAACACTCGGAGGTCCGAACACCGAAGCCCAGCTAAGTGGCAGTCTGGCAGAGTCGACCCGCAGTCTAGAAAGGAAGAGGTGCAAGCCCAACAAACACGATTTTTTTTCTTTCTCGAGCATGCAAAAAGCAACAAAAAAAATCACATCATCATTTTGTATTAAGGTACGAGTACAGTCTTACTAATAGCTACAGTAGAGTGCACCAATGCGCTTTGGCAGAGACCAAGCGCCTTAGGAAGTTTAGCTGGTCATCGTCCTTACAACACGATAACTTCCTAGGAAAAAGAACTCCCGGCTCAAGAAGGCTACTAATTACTCAGAAAACAAGCAGCCGAACTTGCTGCCGCCGCCGTGCCGCGTGCACCTTCTGCTCAGCTTAGTGCTTGACTGTGCGTGCAGAGGGTGAAGTGTCGCGAAAACATCTGGTGTTCCGGTCATTCCAAAATTCCAAAGCTCCCACGAAACCAGCACGAACAAGGTGTGGAAACCGCGTGCGTGGCTGCGTTCCAGTCCAGAGGTCCCGTGGGCCGCGGCCGCTAGCTGCATGCCACCAGTAGTCAAGGATTCACCTTACCTTCATCCCGTTGACGGGTGGCATTGTCTTCCCGTGGACCGACCGATCGCACGTTCCACCAGATCATCTGACATTCTGACTACAGCGAACGAGCATGCAGAATACGATGATGGCCTTCTTTGCTTAATTGTGTCGTCAGGGCCTCATGCACAGGGGAGGGGACAATGCCTCTGCTTGTGATGTGTCCACTGGCCATTGGATTGGCATGCATGCAATCAGAGCTCAAAGAGAAGAGGAGGACGACAACGGGGAGCTACACGTGCACGTTCGCTTCAGGCCTTTCTCCTAGCGTCATACAGATCGAAACGTACTCCCTCGGCAGACAGCACATTGAAGGTTGGAAGATGGAGCATTAACAACTTGGAAAGCGACGGGCCAAAACATGGACGACCTGGTCCAAAGCAATGGAGACCTGTTGGACTTGGACGGCGTCACAGGGTCAGAGGGAGATAACGATGTATCGCCAGCTATATCCGCCACCATCGCTGGATGGACGCCGTAATTTAATTACCTTGGACCACGGCGACAGGGAGTGTCGGGCAAGACCGCAAGAGTATATGCTGTGTTCACAAGCAAGCTCACAGCACCTACTACATATATACAGCTGATTGCTAGGCCTAGTCGGCACCAGACCAGACGACTTGCATGTCGGTCACGGCCGGGAGCCCGGCCGGCGGCGCTGGATGCATGGTAAGGTATGCCAAGAACTGAGGGAGCCAGCACTGCGGATCCGGCGGAGGAATGGAAAGGTGCGTGGCGTGCGTCAGCGCGTGCCTTGTTTGAGAGCTTCCGATCCGCTGAAACATGCAAGTCCTCCCGCCCGCGCCTCTGTTCGGCTAATACATAAGCCACCAACTGAAGCTGTGTAAGAGAAAAATACTGAGCTGATAAACATAACTTCAAGCGAACAGGACCGCGTTTCCGATCGAGACGGGATCACTGTAATGCGTCAACACGCGCGCGCGCACCGCGGTACACAAGGGACTAGACCGTCACGTCGTCACCCGGCCCATGTACCATCACATCATGCATGGCAACTTGCGATTAATAGCTAGCGGAGGCGCAGGGAGCGCACAGGTGAGATTCGATTAATGCTCGGCGTCGGCGGGGCCCAGTCAGCGTCAAGCCCTTGTTCAGCCATGGCGGCTGGGTGCTGGCTGGCCACGGCAACAGGTGATTGTCAACCTACGCTACGACGCGCTGCATGCCTGCGTATACAAGTACTACAATCCGGCCAGGTTTATCTTAACCGAGGCAGTCCTTCGTCTCCTCCTGCTTCTCTAGTAGTACAGCAAGTACGCAACGCAGGTTTGTTTGTATGGATCCCTCTGCTCTGCACCCAAGAACAATGTGTAACCTTTCTCTTCTCCACTACTGCATTGGCAAGATTTTATTTCAGCGCAGGATCGATGCTCTGTGGCTTTGTCTCCGAATATCGATCCAGGTGGAGGTGGCGTCGGTGCTATTAACAGAGACAGTAGCAGTGCATCAACTCAGTTGTAAACTCCAGTGTCGAGCTCATCGTTTTCCTATATACGATGCCTTCACAAGTTTCTTCATATTTACTTTTACATGGAAAATAGACCCTATAGGCCATTAAGTTGGATTTTGATGCTTGATAAACAGCGTGACTATTTGGATTAGTGTTGTTTGCTACTACCTCCATTCTCTTTTATAAGGCGCGGCTGGACATGACACAGTCTCTTAAACTATATTTTGACCATTTATTTATGATATGTTATATTATCTATATTTATAATTTATGATATTTGGATAGTACATTTAATCACCAATCTAACCATATCAAAGTTTATAGTATAATAATTAAAATTGTTAGCTGAATTATTAGTCAAAGATTTTGAAGTTTGACTCTTGATATTTGTGTGCGCCTTATAAAAGAGAATTGAGGTATATATAAGGTATAGTTCAAATGGATATAAAGTGAACTTAGACTGAGGCAACATGATGATCCGGATGATCAACACCTTAAACAATACATTAGAAGACTCATGGAAGGCCTACAAGTGATACTAAAAGCCCAAGAACGTCTGGTGGGACTGGGCTAGGCGTAGGGTGCACCGAAGTAGCAGGAAGGGCTTTGATTCGCTACTCATGCTAACCTGCTGAGTGCTTTGGAAGGAACGCAACGCACGGACATTCACGAATGAAGCCAAGGACGCTCGAGAGCTGTGTTTGGAGATCCGACAGGAGGCCGACTTGTGGTTGAGGGCCGGGTATTCGACCCTGTCATCGCTCACTTCGTTCATGTAATTGGTCACTTGTGTGCTCGCTGCCGGCTAACGCTGGTTTTTCTTTTGCTGCTCGGTTTTATGTTTGTGTTACTCGACGGGGCAACCTTTGGTTACCTTACGTCGACGTTGCAGTTGTTTGTTTGGATGTTCTCTACTTCCTCTTAATGAAATACGTGCTACCGTGCACGTTCGAGAAAAATAAAATAGAAGAAGTCAAATGAACGAATGAAGCCGGTTGCACACTTTCTATGTGCACCAGATTGAGCCAAAGGGGAGGCCGGACTATGCGCGTGCACTGTCCGAGGGGCTACGGCAACAGTAGCACCGGATTATGCAAGGAAAAGAGATGCACCAGATGTTAAGGTGCAGGCCAGTGAAGGAAATAGTGTCCGCCAACTCATCGGATTAGTCTACTGACCGCACCGGATTGCTCACCAAAGCATTCTACTAGAGAGGGTTGCAACGAGGTTGAAATGAAGATCAACGCACCGGATTAGTCCCGTGACCTACCGAATCAAGCACTGAATCATTCAACCTCCAACGGTCAGCAACCACTAGTTTGGCCAACGGCTAGTCAAAGTGGACGCGCTGGATTGCTCTGGTGTCACCACCGGACCTGTCCGGTGAGCGCAAAAGCAGGAATCTACCCTCTCCCAACTGCTAGTTTTGGATTAGGGGTCATATATATGGCAATGTATCAGGTGCAAGCCAACCAACTTATGTAAATTTGGAAAACTATCAATCAGGACCACTAGATGCTGATCCAATAGATGGGGTGAGGGGGCTTAAGCGCAAAAAAAAATGCCAGTGGGTGGGGGGCTTAAGCGTAAACAAATTCCACCTCTCATCACATCCATTGGATCAGCATCTAGTGGTCCTGATCGGTAGTTTTCAAGTTTACATAGGTTGATTGGTTTACACCTGATACGTTGCCCATATATATTCCCCTTGGCTAGCCGTTTCGTGTGTGTAGAGCTCAAGGAAGTAAAGTGTGAGTTGAGACTCATCTGTAGTTGCACTAGCCACTACAAAGTGCTTAATAGAAAATTAGATTATTAGTATAGGTACTTTGCAAAGTGCTTAAGGTAGTTAGACATCGTATTTGTGCTTGCTCTAGGTTTAGGTCTAACGTTTAGTGATGTTTGCATACCTCTTACCATTAGATGCTTGCACGCACCATTATTGTACTCGGAGATGTTTGTAGTCTTGCGAGATCACACTAACTACGTTTGTAGTGTGACTGTCACCGATGTATTAGAGGGAACGAGACCCACAACATTTTATCCGAAAGTTTAATAGTGAAGACGACGGAGAACCGTCTAGAAGAGGCTATCTTCGAGACACAAATCCATTTTAGCGGTCGTTCACCAGGACGCTCTTGAGCGAACGATGACGGCCCACCCTCATTTCTCCACTCCCTTTCCCTATTGCTGACATCACCTAAAAAAAGCAAAATATTTATTTCAAGTTGCTATAACTTTCGAACGGTGTATCTATTTTTAATTCCGTCTGCAGCACCTACAGACGGAATTAAAAATAGATGCACCATTCAGAAGTTATAGCATTTTAAAATAAATATATTCCCTTTTTTATGACATCAGCACTGACGTAACAGCTTGAGAGTGCGCGCAAGGAGTACCGCGCGCTGCTGCTATCCAAATGAACTAACAGGTGGGATTTTTTCTTTTCCAGAAAAAAGAAATTAATGATATCAGAAAATTATTCGCTCATCACGTTTCGGGTGAGCGTTCGCTCGTTAGTGCGACCGTCTCCGAGACCCACAGGCAACCGGCAGCAGGCAACATCCTAGATGTGGTATTACGTATATTAGATTAATCGTAGAATGTGTTTTTATAATAAATTAGAGTTACACATATTTATATTATTTTCTATAAAGTTAAACTTGAAAATGTTTAAATCATTACAAAGTGACGTGAATTTACTTTTGGATGAAGACGTGTGGAGGGAGTAGATATGTAGTATGCGTTAATTGCGCAAATGCGATGGTGTAACAGTTCCATTTTTCGTATAATATCTAGCAGCCTCCCCAAGCTGATTTCGTGTGCAAGGACAAAGATACATCGCACATGGCGGTTCTCAACCTCGTCGCCCTGATTTTTGCGACGCTACTACTGCTTCTCAGAAGAAGCTCCGGCGCCGGCATTTCGTCGGACACGCTGAACAGCGGGGGCAACATCACCGATGGAGAGACGCTGCTCTCCGCCGGTGGCTCATTCACCCTGGGTTTCTTCTCCCCGTCGACCACGGTGCCAACCAAGAGGTACCTCGGGATCTGGTTTACGGCGTCTGGTACGGACGCCGTCTTGTGGGTGGCCAACCGCGACACCCCGCTAAACAGCTCCTCCGGCGTCCTGGTGATGAGTAGCCGGGTGGGCCTTCGCCTTCTCGACGGCTCTGGCCAGACCGCCTGGTCCTCGAACACGACCGGCGCCTCTGCCTCTTCGGTGGCACAGCTGCTCGAGTCCGGCAACCTCGTCGTGCGCAAGCAGAGCAGCAGCGCCAGCGCCGCCTTCCAGTGGCAGTCGTTCGACCACCCGTCGAACACCTTGCTCGCCGGCATGAGGTTCGGCAAGAACCTGAAGACCGGCCTGGAGTGGTCCCTCACGTCGTGGCGGGCGAAGGACGACCCTGCGACGGGGGCCTACCGTCGGGTCATGGACACAAGGGGCCTGCCGGACATCGTCACATGGCAAGGCAGCGCCAAGAAGTACCGCGCCGGCCCGTGGAACGGTCGCTGGTTCAGCGGCGTGCCGGAGATGGATTCACAGTACAAGTTGTTTTACGTCCAGATGGTGGACGGCCCCGACGAGGTCACCTACGTCCTCAACACCACGGCCGGCACGCCCTTCACCCGCATCGTGCTGGACGAGGTTGGCAAGGTGCAGGTCCTGTTGTGGATCCAGTCCAGACGGGTGTGGAAGGAGTTCCCATGGTTGCCTCGCGACGCCTGCGATGACTACGCGTCGTGCGGCGCGTTCGGCCTGTGCAACGTCGACGCCGCGTCGGCGCCGTCCTGCAGCTGCGCCGTGGGGTTCAGCCCCTTGAACGCGTCGGAGTCGTTCAGGAAGGCAGCCTCCGGTGGGTGCCAGAGGGACGTGCCGCTGGAGTGCGACCGCAACGGGACGGTGACGACGGACCGGTTCACGCCTGTGCACGGCGTGAAGCTCCCTGACACGGACAACGCGACGGTGGACAAGGGCGCGACGCTGGAGCAGTGCAGGGCGAGGTGCCTCGCCAACTGCTCTTGCGTGGCCTACGCCGCCGCTGACATCCGAGGCGGAGGCGGTGGCCATGGCTGCGTCATGTGGAAGGATAACATCGTTGATGTCAGGTACATAGAAAATGGGCAGGATATCTATCTGAGGTTGGCCAAGTCTGAATCAGGTAAGGAAAAACTGAAGCAGTAACCTACTATCTCAGTCAAGATTCTGAGGCAAAATCCATCATCTTATCAGCTACGATTAATACTTCCTGTAATACATTTCTGCCGCTACAGGGAAGAGGGGGCATGTGGCAAAAATCTTGGTTCCGGTGATGGCGTCTGTGCTTGTACTCACGGCCGCTGGCCTGTACCTTGTTTGGATATGCAAGCTTAGAGGTACAATCAGACTATCAGAGAGAGCAACTTCACCACGAAGAGCAATTCAGGCACAATATTTCTGCACTAGTGTAAGGTTTATTAATAACAATTGGAATTGTTTTTCCTGTCAGCCAAACGTCGGAACAAGGATAATTTGAGGAAAGCGATCCTAGGATACTCGACTGCGCCATACGAACTCGGTGATGAAAATGTAGAGCTTCCATTTGTCAGCTTTGAAGACATTGCAGCTGCAACAAACAATTTTTCTGAGGACAATATGCTCGGGCAAGGTGGCTTTGGGAAGGTTTATAAGGTTAGGAAAAGAAATACATCTTTTAAATAAACTGTAGAAATGTGAGAATTATGGCACTGCTTGTTCAATTTAATAATGGTGAAACAATTCAGGGTACGCTGGGACAGAACATAGAAGTTGCAGTCAAAAGGCTCGGTCAAAGTTCAGGACAAGGTGTAGAGGAATTCAGAAATGAAGTTGTTCTGATTGCAAAATTGCAGCACAGGAACCTGGTTAGGCTTCTTGGATGCTGCATCGATGGAGATGAGAAGTTGCTGATTTATGAATACTTACCAAACAGAAGCTTGGATTCCATTATTTTTGGTATGTATGAACTTATATTTTCGAGTATTTTTTTAGAAAAAACATTCTTTTCGCAAAAAGAAAAAAGAAAAGAGAAACATGTGACATGGTTACCTTTGGAACTGCTTAATTTAGATGCTGCAAGTAAGTATCTCCTTGATTGGCCAACACGTTTCAAGATAATCAAAGGAGTATCTAGAGGGCTTCTTTATCTCCACCAGGATTCAAGGTTGACTATAATTCACAGAGATCTTAAAACAAGCAACATACTGTTGGACGCGGATATGAGCCCGAAGATATCAGATTTTGGTATGGCAAGAATCTTTGGTGGAAACCAGAATGAGGCAAATACTAATCGTGTTGTGGGACATAGTGAGTAATCATAGACTTGGCTTTCAAAGTGAATTCTTTTTCCCTATATACTTACTCAGATCGTTTATTTCTTTTGAGCAGTGGTTACATGTCTCCTGAATATGCAATGGATGGCGCGTTTTCTGTCAAGTCAGATACATATAGTTTCGGAGTCATAGCCTTGGAGATTTTAAGTGGCTTGAAGATCAGTTTAACTCACTGCAAGGGCTTCCCTAACCTACTGGCTTATGTAAGTGCGCGCTTATGCTTAATTTTTTTTGTCACAATTCAAACAAAAGCTTTCTAATTTCTTTAAGATTTGATCCCATTGGTTCATCAGGCATGGAGCTTATGGATAAACGACAGAGCGACAGATCTTGTGGACTCATCCCTGGCTAAGAGTTGTTCCTACAGTGAAGCTTTACGGTGTATCCAGATAGGGCTATTGTGTGTGCAAGACAATCCTGACAGTAGACCACTTATATCGTCGGTGGTGACCATGCTTGAGAATGAAACCACACCAGTTCCGGTACCAATACAGCCAATGTATTTCTCATACCGGGGAACAACCCAAGGGACAGACGAAAATACTAGCAGTTCTATGAATAACATGAGCTGATGAGCCTCACAATGGTGTTAGAGGGACGCTAGTTGTTTGTATGTCCGTTTCTGGAACAGAGATGTGCAATAGTGCATTAGTAGCTTATTTGTTTTAGAGAAGTTATATAGTGATATTACATGAAAGATGCAACAGTGCAAATTTAAAAATTAGTAGCAACTATGGTACTTCACTGGAGACTCGTTCGGTAAGGCTTGGATGGCAGAGTAGCTTGATGTTAGGGGCTAATTATTGGGCCTTATGGGCCATCGACTGATGTAGTTCAAGCGGATACATCAGAGTACAAAGGCTATACCAGAATGAATATAGCCCGTGTTACATATTCATCTAGTGCGAATCTCTAATTGCCAGTTTCTTATACAATAGACTGGTTGACCACTTTTTTTTTGTTCTGTTGTACACCAAGTTTTGGCAACTCCAACACTCTATGTTTTTTTAAGAGTTTCTCCGGCCGATGTTCTTTCAGTGGGTACTAGATCTTGTCATCGTCAGCGGTGAGTGGCTTTTGCGGTCTTCAAAACTTATTTGGCAAGGGTGTTTACAGGTGTTCCTTTTTCTTTGCTATTGTCGGGGACCAATACTAGTATACCCGAAGAGGAGGGACTAATGGTCGTCGATGATAGTTCATCCAAGCAGTAAAGGGCGTGACTACAGCTTCGACCGACCCCCAGGTGCGCAAGCTCCGCCTCGCCAGACCTCCGAGGGATGGCTCCGCCTCACCTGACCCTTGGATCTGCGCTCCGTCTCGCCCGACCTCTATGGGCGGGCTACTCCTCGCCCGACCTCTGGGGGCGAGCTCCGCCTCGCCCGACCTCTAGGCCGCGGGTTCCGCCTTGCCAAACCTCTGGGGGCGGGCTTCGCCTCGCCAGACCTTAGAGGGCTGGCTCCACCTCGCCCGCCCCCGAGGGCGCTAATTTCGCTTCGCCCGACCCTTGGGTCTGCGCTCCACCTCGTCCGACCCCAAGGTCAAGGGCTCCACCTCGCCCGACGGAGACCCATACCATCACCAACCACTCTAGGACCAAACGTATGGGCCTGGATCAAAGCTCTGACACCAGGGAAGTGACCGGCATGCCCCGATATGACCCGAGGCCATGACGGGTCATGCCTGGGGGTTCACGTCAGGAACAGCGTCGGGCGAACCAGTGTTGTTCTACCTAACCCCCGTACGAACACTGACCAACACATCGGTTCACCACGACGTCCGCCAGGACGGAGTGGAGCGCCATGACCGACAGACGACGCCTGCGCATGGCGCCAGTGATGGAGAAGACTGCGACGTGGCACCACCTCTGTTGACATCTACAGAGTCGGCGGAGCCCACATGAAGGAGAAGAAGGACCCAACGATCCTAAAGAACTTCCTCTTCGTCTCGTTCTCCTCTCTCCCTCCGTTGTAACCCTGCTTTCCTTGCCCTATAAAAGGGAAAGCAGGGGCGTCCCATAAGGGGGCATCGAAACTCATCGCAAACACACCAGATCAGACTCAAATCCTGAACCAATCAGAACACACAAGCACATAGTAGAGAGGCGACCAAGCTCTCTTGGCACCCATTCATCATTTCTTTCCACCAGAGACTTAGGACATGCCCCTCTCTCGCCTATTTGTAACCCCTACTGTAAATTTTTAGTGCTAGTAACACGAGCAGCAGCGACAAACTGGACATGGGACATTTCTGTCTGAACCAGTATTAAAACCTCATGTCCTCTAAGCCACACCAATCCGAGCCAGACGCGTAATATTAAAAATTTACTTGTTGGTGGCAACTCAAAACACCGACAGTTAGCCCGTTGACTCCGTGGGAGGCCGACGGTATGGCCTTGCCTCCGCTTGGCTCCCCGACATGCCCTCCCCTCCATGGAATGGGAAGGGTCCTGACTCCTGCAAGGATGAACTGATACCTGTCAGTACATCCTGTTCTTCAGGTCATCCCACTCAATGTCGTCGGCTACCCTCGTCATCGCCATCATCATCATTATCGTCGCTATCGGTGTCCTCCCCCCGTTCCCACGCCTGCAGCTTCCGCTACCTCTTCCTCTTCCTATCTTCCTTCACCTTCCTTAGTCGCTCGCCCTTAGCATGATTCGCCGTCCTCACAGACGAATCCCTCGCCAACGACGTCGGATGATCCATGAAGATGAGGTCCCCCAGCTGGTCCCGCCCCTCTCAAGGTAGTATCAAGAGGTTAGGAAATCAATTGAAGAGAGAAGGCAAAGAGAAGGGAAAAACTTACGAAGACGACATAGCCTGGTTCCCGGCCGTATCGGAGGATGTCCTAACACCGAGAAGACAAAGTCGAGGGGGATGCCTACGTCGTCCCCGCGAGGGCTCCATTACCTCCTTGATGCGTTGCGTGATCTCAGAGTTGGGGAGTGCCCCCTCGGCGAGCGTCATTTCGTCGAACGACGCCTCGGGCACCATCGCGTATAGTGGGAGTGCGCACGTCATCAACGGTGCCACCCTCCTTGCGTGGTAGGCCCCGATAATGCCCGACCCCTTCAGGCCGCTCTCCTTCAGGATGTGGATGGTGGTGATGTGGTCTCGGATCTTCTTCTTGTCCTTCTCCAGAACACCCCCAATTCCTCCACGACTCTAGGACCTCTTCGACCAGGCGCCTGGTGAGCTCCGGAGTAGGTAGAGGGGTGACGGCGTTGTTCTTAAGATAGAACCACTGCGAGTGCCACCCCTTGTTGGACATTGACAGCCGCATCGATGAGTACTCACTGACCCGATTGTTTCGGAGTTGATTGTCGGTGCACCCCATCGGCATGTGCAGCTCCTGCCTGCTGCTCTTCTCCCTCTTCTTCTAGAGGGTGGCGGTGAAGAAGTACCTCCACAGATCGAAGTGGGGGCTGATCCCTAGGAATAAAATGTAATCTATTGTCGTACTACATGTCCAAAAACCAATTGTGGGTTCTAGGACGAAGGGAGCGAAAGGTCCTGTATGGAATAAAACATAGTCTCCTGTTACTTCACGAAACACATGTATGCTCACAAAAATTTGAACAAGACATATAGATTATTACATGCCCCTCCGCTTTGAGACGTTCTTGGTGGGTCTCCTCGTACGCCGGGTCGAGCAGGTGGAATTGCGCCATCCTAAAAAAGTCAATGAAATAGAAATTTAATATACAATGAAACATAAACTTAGAAATATACAAGTAATTGACACAATTACAAGCATAAATTGAGACATGCATAATTAATTGAATGAATACGACAAATATAAAATAATAAAAACAACCAATAGTCGCACCTCACTAATATGCCAATGGCAAGTGCGTGAATTATGGCCCAGTCTACCACACTTGCCGCACTCATACTGCTCGGAGTCAGTAAGAAATGGGGCTCCTCTCCCACACCTCGTTCTTCCAAGTATCTGATCCATAACCATCCTGTGCCTCGTCCTCTTCCTTGATCCACGCTTGTCCCAAAGATAAGCTAGATCTACAATGTACTTTGGCCCATCATATGGAGGCCACTCTCTAGGGTCCCGAAAAGGCACAAAGCGGAGGCTCCATGTGTGCACAAACGTGTCGACACTGAACTCATAAAGTATCCTGCTCTCGATATTAAAGTAGCGATGCCTAACTGCTGCCACCAAATGAGAACATAGAAAGTGGTACTGCCTTGGTTTACCATAAGTGCATATGAAATCTTGGAGGATTACCACATGAATCCTCGACTCTTGGACCTTATCGTTGGACATTGTATCGCCCCTATGCTCAACCTGATAAGTCTCTGTGGCGTGGTCAAAACATATAACCTCATGTGTGCCAGCCCTTTCATTTGCCTTCTCTAGGTGTGCCTTTGGTTTCGAAGCCCATATCTCTCCATCACTCCGCAACTTTAATACATGGGCATGTCTATCATTGAACCAAGCAACAAGCTTGTAGAAGGTGAATTGAATGATTGCATTCATGGGCATACCACGTATCTCCAATAGCAACTTATTGAATGACTCCACCATGTTGCTGCACTAAAACTCGTACCTCCATCCACCGGCGTCGTGAGCTCTTGTCCATTTCTCTAAATCCCTCATTAAACCTGTAAGCCATTGTCTACCTTCTGCATTTGATACGGTTCTGACCTGCTCCAACTTTTTTTTGAAAGTACTTGTCCTCAAGCTGTCGAGTAGCCTCCTAGAATAGATCAAAGTTATCCTTCACACCATCCATCCAGAGTAGATTCTCGGCAAGGTGTTGAGTACACCAACGATGGTGCAAAGGTGCATACCCCTCTATCTGCTCTCGCACGATATTAAGTATGCCCTGGTGCCTATCAGATATGACGCCAACCTATCTGCTAGGCCCAACCACATGTATTCAGACTAGCCTTAAAAACCATCCCCAACTATCATTGTTCTCCTTCTCAACCAAAGCAAATGCCAAAGGAACCAACTTGTTGTTCGCATCACAAGATATGGCTATAAGAAGTGTGTCCTGGTATTTACCAATCAAGAACGTACCATTAATGGAGAAGATGGAACGATAGTGCCTAAAGGCCTTGACACAGTGAGGGAAGCAACAGAAAGCATAGAAGAATATCCGCTTCCCATTCTTCCATGCATTTGGTTTTGGGATGTACTCATAATGCATGCCTGGATTCACCGCTTTGATTGCATTGAAAAGTACTAGCAACTGCTCATACTCATCCTCTCAGACCCCATATATCATCTTCCACGCTCGCTGCTTAGCCCTCCAAGCTTTACCATAAGTTATCACATAACCTCCAAATAACGCATCAACGGTCATGATAATTGTCCTAACCTTCATGTTGGGTTCTCCCTTCAATATTCCCATCAACCACTTGGCAATGAAGATAGATGTCAACCGTCGATGCTTTAGTGTCAGCACATGATCATCACAATTATGTGGTCCAACAACTTTTGTGATCTTTCACTTTTCGGTGACCTTTTGCTCACTAGGTTGCCCATCTAGTAGTTCAAACAAAATTTGAAATACAGTTCGTTTAGTCCAAAGTAGCTGCTATATAGTACCTCTCTAATATATACTAACCAACTACACAATAAATAACTATGTCACTAGCTATCTAACTATATTTATCTCACTAACTAAATCAACTAGCTATCTAATAACTATATCTATGTACCTATGTCACTAGCTATCTAACTATATCTATCTCACTGACTAAATCAACTACCTACATCATCAAATTTACTAGAAACTACCAAATAATCAAAGTAGCACTACAATTCAAACTAAGTACATACATTGCATATTAAAAAATTTTACATGTCCAAGTCAATGCAACGATGCGACGCGGACGCGGACGCCGAGACTGGAGCAGGACAGGGACGCAGAGGATGGTATCGACGGCGAGGTCGCGGCACGCTGGGAGCAGGGGCCGTGTCGCGGCCGAGGTCGCCGGAGAGAGCACCTATGCGCGCGACGGACGCGGCAAGCCGAGAGGGGCGGCGCACGGCCGTCACGGCGGTGGTCGGCGCGGGCGCGGGCCAGGAGGGGCGGCGCGATGCGGGCGCAGGAAGACCGACGCTCCGTGATGCGAGGCGGCGCGAGCGGGCTGGGGCCACGGGCGGCCGGCACAGCGAGGGCGGGGGTGGGCGTGGGCCGGGGCCGAGGACAGTGCGGCAGCGCTGGCGGCGCCCTGGCTCGGGAGCGGGAGAGAGAGGAAGAGAGAAAGGAAGAGAGGGCCCATACATAAGATAGTGCTTGACGCCAATAACCACGGTGCTAAGATCTACGTCGCCAAGCTCGGCTCCAAGATCTACGACGTCAAGGTGTCTGCCAAGTCACCGCCACGTCTGCGTCGAGCCCAAAACCTAGGCGCCAAAATCTATAGCGCCGAGACGTGTAAACTCGGTGCCACCAACGATGACACCGAGTTAAAGGTCTAGATTTTAAAATCATATATCCAGGGTATATTTATGAAAAAAAATTTCAAAAAAAGGCTAAAAAAAAAATCGACCATGGAGGCTGGGTGCTGGCTGGCCATGGCAACAGGTGATTGTCAACCTACGCTACGACGCGCTGCATGCCTGCGTACACAAGTACTGCAATCCGGCCAGGTTTATCTTAACCCGATGCAGTCTTTCGTCTCCTCCTGCTTCTCTAGTAGTACAGCAAGTACGCAACGCAGGTTTGTTTGTATGGATCCCTCTGCTCTGCACCCAAGAACTAACGCCAGAACAATGTGTAACCTTTCTCTTCTCCACTACTGCATTGGCAAGATTTTATTTCAACGCAGGATCGATGCTCTGTGGCTTTGTCTCCGAATATCGATCCAGGTGGAGGTGGCGTCGGTGCTATTAACAGAGACAGTAGCAGTGCATCAACTCAGTTGTAAACTCCAGTGTCGAGCTCATCGTTTTCCTATATATGATGCCTTCAAAAGTTTCTTCATATTTACTTTTACACGGAAAATAGACCCTATAGGCCATTAAGTTGGATTTTGATGTTTCATAAACAACATGACTATTTGGACTAATGTTGTTGGCTACTACCTCCCTTCTCTTTTATAAGGCGCGGCTGGACATGATACGGTATCTTAAACTATATTTTGACCATTTATTTATGATATGTTATATTATCTATATTTATAATTTATGATATTTGGATAGTACATTTAATCACCAATCTAACCATATCAAAGTTTATGGTATAATAATTAAAATTGTTAGCTGAATTATTGGTCAAAGATTTTGAAGTTTGACTCTTGATATTTGTGTGCGCCTTATAAAAGAGAATGGAGGCATATATAAGGTATAGTTCAAAATGGATATAAAGTGAACTTAGACTGAGGCAACATGGTGATCCGGATGATCAACACCTTAAACAATACATTAGAAGACTTATGGAAGGCCCACAAGTGATACTAAAAGCCCAAGGCATAAAATAGAAGAAGTCAAATGAACGAATGAAGCACGTTGCACACTTTCTATGTGCACCAGATTGCTCCGGTGTTAGCCAAAGGGGAGGACCGGACTACGCGCGTGCACTGTCCGAGGGGCTACGGCAACAGTAGCACCGGATTATGCAAGGAAAAGAGATGCACCAGATGTTAAGGTGCAGGCCAGTGAAGGAAATAGTGTCCGCCAACTCATCGGATTAGTCTACGGACCGCACCGGATTGCTCACCAAAGCATTCTACTAGAGAGGGTTGCAACGAGGTTGAAATGAAGATCAACGCACTGGATTAGTCCAGTGACCTACCGAATCAAGCACTGAATCATTCAACCTCCAACGGTCAGCAACCACTAGTTTGGCCAACGGCTAGTCAAAGTGGACGCGCTGGATTGCTCTGGTGTCACCACCGGACCTATCCGGTGAGCGCAAAAGCAGGAATCTACCCTCCCCCAACTGCTAGTTTTGGATTAGGGGTCATATATATATGGCAACGTATCAGGTGTAAACCAACCAATCTATGTAAATTTGAAAACTATCAATTAGGACCACTAGATGCTGA
The DNA here is from genome assembly GCF_019320115.1 of Miscanthus floridulus. Classification (NCBI taxonomy): domain Eukaryota; kingdom Viridiplantae; phylum Streptophyta; class Magnoliopsida; order Poales; family Poaceae; genus Miscanthus; species Miscanthus floridulus. The sequence continues at coordinate 75,281,168 of NC_089591.1, forward strand.
TCTAATGGATGGGGTGATGGGGCTTAAGCGCAAAAAAAAGGCCGGCAGGTGAGGGGCTTAAGCGCAAAAAAATCTCACCTCTCATCCCATCCATTGGATCAGTATCTAGTGGTCCTGATCGGTAGTTTTCATATTTACACAGTTTGATTGGTTTGCACCTGATACGTTGCCCATATATATTCCCCTTGGCCAGCCATTTTGTGTGTGTAGAGCTCAAGGAAGTAAAGTGTAAGTCGAGACTCATCTGTAGTTGCACTAGCCACTACAAAGTGCTTAATAGAAAATTAGATGATTAGTATAGGTACTTTGTAAAGTGCTTAAAGTAGTTAGACATCGTATTTGTGCTTGCTCTAGGTTTAGGTCTAGTGTTTAGTGAGGTTTACATACCTCTTACTACTGGATGCTTGCACGCACCATTATCGTACTTGGAGGTGCTTGTAGTCTTGCGAGATCACACCAACTACATTTATGGTGTGGCTATCACCGATGTATTAGAGGGAACGAGGCCCGCAACATTTTATCCGGAAGCTTAATAGTAAAGACGACGAAGAGCAGGCTATCTCCGAGACACAAATTCATTTTAGCGGTCGTTCACCAGGACGCTCTTGAGCGAACGATGCCGCATGCATGCCGGCCACCCGCCCTCATTTCTCTACTCCCTTTCCCTATTGCTGACATCATCTAAAAAAGCAAAATATTTATTTTAAGTTACTATAACTATTGAACAGTGAATCTATTTTTAATTCCACGCATCGTTCGGACGTTATAGCATTTTAAAATAAATGTTTCTCCTTTTTTGGATGACATCAGCACTGACGTGACAGCTTGAGAGTGCGCGCAAAGAGTACCGCGCGCTGCTGCTATCCAAATGAGCTAACGGTGGGATTTTTTTTTCTTTTCCAGATAAAGAAATTAATGATATCAGAAAATTATTCACCGATCATGTTTCGGGTGAGCGTTCGCTCGTTAGTGCGGCCGTCTCCGAGACCCACTGGCAACCGGCAGCAGGCAACATCCTAGATGTGGCATTACGTATATTAGATTAATCGTAGAATGTGTTTTTATAATAAATTAGAGTTACACATATTTATATTATTTTCTTTAAACTTAAACTTGAAAATGTTTAAATCATCACAAAGTGATGTGAATTTACTTTTGGATGAAGACGTGTGGAGGGAGTAGATATGACGTGACTGGTCTAGTAAGCGTTAATTGCGCAAATGCGATGGTGTAACAGTTCCATTTTTCGTATAATATCTAGCAGCCTCCCCAAGCTGATTTCGTGTGCAAGGACAAAGATACATCGCACATGGCGGTTCTCAACCTCGTCGCCCTGATTTTTGCGACGCTACTACTGCTTCTCAGAAGAAGCTCCGGCGCCGGCATTTCGTCGGACACGCTGAACAGCGGGGGCAACATCACCGATGGAGAGACGCTGCTCTCCGCCGGTGGCTCATTCACCCTGGGTTTCTTCTCCCCGTCGACCACGGTGCCAACCAAGAGGTACCTCGGGATCTGGTTTACGGCGTCTGGTACGGACGCCGTCTTGTGGGTGGCCAACCGCGACACCCCGCTAAACAGCTCCTCCGGCGTCCTGGTGATGAGTAGCCGGGTGGGCCTTTGCCTTCTCGACGGCTCTGGCCAGACCGCCTGGTCCTCGAACACGACCGGCGCCTCTGCCTCTTCGGTGGCACAGCTGCTCGAGTCCGGCAGCCTCGTCGTGCGCGAGCAGAGCAGCAGCCCCAGCGCCGACTTCCAGTGGCAGTCGTTCGACCACCCGTCGAACACCTTGCTCGCCGGCATGAGGTTCGGCAAGAACCTGAAGACCGGCCTGGAGTGGTCCCTCACGTCGTGGCGGGCGAAGGACGACCCTGCGACGGGGGCCTACCGTCGGGTCATGGACACAAGGGGCCTGCCGGACATCGTCACATGGCAAGGCAGCGCCAAGAAGTACCGCGCCGGCCCGTGGAACGGTCGCTGGTTCAGCGGCGTGCCGGAGATGGATTCACAGTACAAGTTGTTCTACATCCAGATGGTGGACGGCCCCGACGAGGTCACCTACGACCTCAGCATCACGGCCGGCACGCCCTTCACCCGCATCGTGCTGGACGAGGTTGGCAGGGTGCAGGTCCTGTTGTGGATCCCGTCCAGCCGGGTGTGGAAGGAGTTCCCATGGTTGCCTCGCGACGCCTGCGATGACTACGCGTCGTGCGGCGCGTTCGGCCTGTGCAACGTCGACGCCGCGTCGGTGCCGTCCTGCAGCTGCGCCGTGGGGTTCAGCCCCGTGAACGCGTCGGAGTGGTCCAGGAAGGCAGCCTCCGGCGGGTGCCAGAGGGACGTGCCGCTGGAGTGCGACCGCAACGGGACGGTGACGACGGACCGGTTCACGCCTGTGCACGGCGTGAAGCTCCCTGACACGGACAACGCGACGGTGGACATGGGCACGACGCTGGAGCAGTGCTGGGCGAGGTGCCTCGCCAACTGCTCTTGCGTGGCCTACGCCGCCGCTGACATCGGAGGCGGAGGCTGCGTCATGTGGAAGGATAACATCGTTGATGTCAGGTACATAGAAAATGGGCAGGATATCTATCTGAGGTTGGCCAAGTCTGAATCAGGTAAGGAAAAACTGAAGCAGTAACCTACTATCTCAGTCAAGATTCTGAGGCAAAATCCATCATCTTATCAGCTACGATTAATACTTCCTGTAATACATTTCTGCCGCTACAGGGAAGAGGGGGCATGTGGCAAAAATCTTGGTTCCGGTGATGGCGTCTGTGCTTGTACTCACGGCCGCTGGCCTGTACCTTGTTTGGATATGCAAGCTTAGAGGTACAATCAGACTATCAGAGAGAGCAACTTCACCACGAAGAGCAATTCAGGCACAATATTTCTGCACTAGTGTAAGGTTTATTAATAACAATTGGAATTGTTTTTCCTGTCAGCCAAACGTCGGAACAAGGATAATTTGAGGAAAGCGATCCTAGGATACTCGACTGCGCCATACGAACTCGGTGATGAAAATGTAGAGCTTCCATTTGTCAGCTTTGAAGACATTGCAGCTGCAACAAACAATTTTTCTGAGGACAATATGCTCGGGCAAGGTGGCTTTGGGAAGGTTTATAAGGTTAGGAAAAGAAATACATCTTTTAAATAAACTGTAGAAATGTGAGAATTATGGCACTGCTTGTTCAATTTAATAATGGTGAAACAATTCAGGGTACGCTGGGACAGAACATAGAAGTTGCAGTCAAAAGGCTCGGTCAAAGTTCAGGACAAGGTGTAGAGGAATTCAGAAATGAAGTTGTTCTGATTGCAAAATTGCAGCACAGGAACCTGGTTAGGCTTCTTGGATGCTGCATCGATGGAGATGAGAAGTTGCTGATTTATGAATACTTACCAAACAGAAGCTTGGATTCCATTATTTTTGGTATGTATGAACTTATATTTTCGAGTATTTTTTTAGAAAAAACATTCTTTTCGCAAAAAGAAAAAAGAAAAGAGAAACATGTGACATGGTTACCTTTGGAACTGCTTAATTTAGATGCTGCAAGTAAGTATCTCCTTGATTGGCCAACACGTTTCAAGATAATCAAAGGAGTATCTAGAGGGCTTCTTTATCTCCACCAGGATTCAAGGTTGACTGTAATTCACAGAGATCTTAAAACAAGCAACATACTGTTGGACGCGGATATGAGCCCGAAGATATAAGATTTTGGTATGGCAAGAATCTTTGGTGGAAACCAGCATGAGGCAAATACTAATCGTGTTGTTGGGACATAGTGAGTAATCATAGACTTGGCTTTCAAAGTGAATTCTTTTTCCCTATATACTTACTCAGATTGTTTATTTCTTTTGAGCAGTGGTTACATGTCTCCTGAATATGCAATGGATGGCGCGTTTTCTGTCAGATACATATAGTTTCGGAGTCATAGTCTTGGAGATTATAAGTGGCTTGAAGATCAGTTTAACTCACTGCAAGGGCTTCCCTAACCTACTGGCTTATGTAAGTGCGCGCTTATGCTTAATTTTTTGTCACAATTCAAACAAAAGCTTTCTAATTTCTTTAAGATTTGATCCCATTGGCTCATCAGGCATGGAGCTTATGGATAAACGACAGAGCGTCAGATCTTGTGGACTCATCCCTGGCTAAGAGTTGTTCCTACAGTGAAGCTTTACGGTGTATCCAGATAGGGCTATTGTGTGTGCAAGACAATCCAGATAGTAGGCCACTTATATCGTCGGTGGTGACCATGCTTGAGAATGAAACCACACCAGTTCCGGTACCAATACAGCCAATGTATTTCTCATACCGGGGAACAACCCAAGGGACAGACGAAAATACTAGCAGTTCTATGAATAACATGAGCTGATGAGCCTCACAATGGTGGACGCTAGTTGTTTGTATGTCCGTTTCTGGAACAGAGATGTGCAATAGTGCATTAGTAGCTTATTTGTTTTAGAGAAGTTATATAGTGATATTACATGAAAGATGCAACAGTGCAAATTTAAAAATTAGTAGCAACTATGGTACTTCACTGGAGACTCGTTGGGTAAGGCTTGGATGGCAGAGTAGCTTGATGTTAGGGGCTAATTATTGGGCCTTATGGGCCATGGACTGATGTAGTTCAAGCGGATACATCAGAGTACAAAGGCTATACCAGAATGAATATAGCCCGTGTTACATGTTCATCCAGTGCGAATCTCTAATTGCCAGTTTCTTGTACAATAGACTGGTTGACCTCTTTTTTTTTTTGTTCTGTTGTACACCAAGTTTTGGCATCTCCAACACTCTTTCTAATGGTAATGGTGACTGATTGTAAACTTATGTTTTTTTAAGAGTTTCTCCGGCCGATATTCTTTCAGTGGGTACTAGATCTTGTCAGTGCCGGCGGTGAGTGGCTTTTGTGATCTTCAAAACTTATTTGGCAAGGGTGTTTACAGGTGTTCCTTTTTCTTTGCTGTCTTTTTAGTGTGATTCTCAAGCTCCGACACACAGTGGATGATCGAAGGAAGAAGACGTCCGAATTGGTTTTGATGGACTTTTAGAGGTCATTTTGTGTCATGTTATCTTTGTTTTCCTTGATTATATATATCATATCGCTACTAGAGCAACTATAGTTTTCCTTAATCAAGGTCTGGATCTAAGTGGATGTCGGCCATTAAGTTTAATGAATACATGAGAAGGTTATTAAATACCTATTATAGTTCTTATTACTGAAAATTGTAACCTATCATATAATGGAATCTTTTAGTTATTTTATTTGTCTAGATATATATATAGGGGCCTCATTTTGTGTTTCGTTCCAGGGCCACAAAATGCTAGGTACGAGCCTGTTTAAAAACGTTAGTGAAATTGTCTGTTTTGTCAGTTTTTGTCAAATTCAGGTACATCTGGTATACCCGAATCTGAACCTGAATTATTAGGTGCCAAAATCTCATCGGGTAGCGTATTCTCCCGTAAAAATCGAATATCAGTTTGTAATACTTGAACTACAATATCCAAATTATTTGGGTTACTCGAATGCCCACCCCTGGGTTGCGCCTTAGGCTTGCCAAGCGACTTAAGGCAACCTGGTGACGTCCATGCTCTCGCGAGGTTCCTCCTGGGAGAGAGTTTGGATAGCTTTCTGTCGAGGAACAATACTAGGGTACCCGAAGAGGAGGAGCTAATGGTCATCAACATTGATTCATCCTAGTAGTCAAGAGCACGACTACAGCTCCAACCGACCCCCTGGTGCGTAGGCTCCGCCTCGCCCAACCCTTGGGGGCGGGCTCCGTCTCACCCAACCCCGAGGCCGCGGGCTTCGCCTCGCTCGTCCCCGAGGCCACAGGCTCCACCTCGCCCGACCCTTGGGGGCGGGCTCCATCTCGCCCGACCCCGAGGCCGCGGGCTCTGCCTCGCCCGACCGCTAGGGGCGGGCTCCGCCTCGCCCAACCCCTCAGGCGCGGCTCCTGACGGAAGCCCATACCGCTGCCAACCACTACAGGCCAGAAAGCACAACCTAAGGTCAAACTTCTGGCATCGTGCAGGGAGCGAGCACATCTCAACATGACCCGTGCCTGCGACATGTCACTCCAGGGAACTCACATCACCAACAGTAACGGACGCGTGGTTCACTATGCTGCCTACTCCATGTACGGCCGCTGACCAGCACGCTGGTTCGCCGCGTCGCCCGCCGGGGCGGAATGGGACGTCACGACCCGCTGACAACGCCAGGGCATGGCATCAGCGGCGAACAGGCGCCCCGCGTGGAGCTGTCCCTATCACCATCTGCAGTGTCGATGGGACCCGCACAGAGGAAAAGAAAGGCTCGGCGGTCCTGGAAGCCTTCCTCTCCTTGCCTCTTCTCCCTCTTTCTCTCTGTGTAACCTGCTCTTCTCCTTCATCTATAAAAGGGGAAGCAGAACGTCCCAGGAAGAGGGCGGTTCACCACTCTACACGGCTGTAGACATCAAAACACACGTCCTAACACGCCTTAGGAGCACACGCACATCAGAGACTTGGGACTTGTCCCTCTCTCGCTCGTTTGTCACCCCTACTACAAACTTTCAGTACTAGTAACACGAGCAGCAGCGACGAACTGGACATAGGGACTTTCTGCCCGAACCAGTATAAACCTCGTGTCCTCTAAGCACACCATCCGAGCCAGACGCGCAATACTAGAATTTTATTCGTCAGTGGTAACTCGAAACATCGACAGTTGGCGTGCCAGGTAGGGACTTTTTGTGCGTCTCGACGTCCACATCAGGCCTCGGATGGCTAGTCACGGCGTCAGCTGGGTCCCGGACACGCACGTGCGCTTTGGGAACCTGGACTTCATCGTCACGACGGAGGTTGCAATCAAAAGGCTCAGTCAGGGCTCGGGACAAGGCATAGAGGAATTTAGAAATGAAGTAGTTCTAATTGCCAAATTGCAGCACAGAAACCTTGTTAGGCTCCTTGGTTGTTGCATTCATGGAGATGAGAAGTTGCTAATTTACGAATATTTACCAAACAAAAGCTTGGATTGCTTCATTTTCGGTATGTATAAACTAGTTGTATTTTATACAGAGGAAAAGAAGAAGGTAGTCATAGTTACTACTCTAATTTGCTTGCTTACTTTACTTATAATACCGTATATAGATGCTGCAAGGAAAAAAGTTCTTGATTGGCCAACAAGGTTCAGGATAATCAAAGGAATATCAAGGGGAGTTCTTTATCTGCACGAGGATTCAAGATTGACAATTGTGCACCGAGATCTCAAAACAAGCAACATATTGTTGGATGCAGATATGAACCCTAAGATATCAGATTTTGGTATGGCAAGAATCTTTGGTGGAAACCAGCATGAGGCAAATACTAATCGTGTTGTTGGGACATAGTGAGTAATCATAGACTTGGCTTTCAAAGTGAATTCTTTTTCCCTATATACTTACTCGGATTGTTTATTTCTTTTGAGCAGTGGTTACATGTCTCCTGAATATGCAATGGATGGCGCGTTTTCTGTCAAGTCAGATACATATAGTTTCGGAGTCATAGTCTTGGAGATTATAAGTGGCTTGAAGATCAGTTTAACTCACTGCAAGGGCTTCCCTAACCTACTGGCTTATGTAAGTGCGCGCTTATGCTTAATTTTTTGTCACAATTCAAACAAAAGCTTTCTAATTTCTTTAAGATTTGATCCCATTGGCTCATCAGGCATGGAGCTTATGGATAAACGACAGAGCGACAGATCTTGTGGACTCATCCCTGGCTAAGAGTTGTTCCTACAGTGAAGCTTTACGGTGTATCCAGATAGGGCTATTGTGTGTGCAAGACAATCCAGATAGTAGGCCACTTATATCGTCGGTGGTGACCATGCTTGAGAATGAAACCACACCAGTTCCGGTACCAATACAGCCAATGTATTTCTCATACCGGGGAACAACCCAAGGGACAGACGAAAATACTAGCAGTTCTATGAATAACATGAGCTGATGAGCCTCACAATGGTGTTAGAGGGACGCTAGTTGTTTGTATGTCCGTTTCTGGAACAGAGATGTGCAATAGTGCATTAGTAGCTTATTTGTTTTAGAGAAGTTATATAGTGATATTACATGAAAGATGCAACAGTGCAAATTTAAAAATTAGTAGCAACTATGGTACTTCACTGGAGACTCGTTGGGTAAGGCTTGGATGGCAGAGTAGCTTGATGTTAGGGGCTAATTATTGGGCCTTATGGGCCATGGACTGATGTAGTTCAAGCGGATACATCAGAGTACAAAGGCTATACCAGAATGAATATAGCCCGTGTTACATGTTCATCCAGTGCGAATCTCTAATTGCCAGTTTCTTGTACAATAGACTGGTTGACCTCTTTTTTTTTTTGTTCTGTTGTACACCAAGTTTTGGCATCTCCAACACTCTTTCTAATGGTAATGGTGACTGATTGTAAACTTATGTTTTTTTAAGAGTTTCTCCGGCCGATATTCTTTCAGTGGGTACTAGATCTTGTCAGTGCCGGCGGTGAGTGGCTTTTGTGATCTTCAAAACTTATTTGGCAAGGGTGTTTACAGGTGTTCCTTTTTCTTTGCTGTCTTTTTAGTGTGATTCTCAAGCTCCGACACACAGTGGATGATCGAAGGAAGAAGACGTCCGAATTGGTTTTGATGGACTTTTAGAGGTCATTTTGTGTCATGTTATCTTTGTTTTCCTTGATTATATATATCATATCGCTACTAGAGCAACTATAGTTTTCCTTAATCAAGGTCTGGATCTAAGTGGATGTCGGCCATTAAGTTTAATGAATACATGAGAAGGTTATTAAATACCTATTATAGTTCTTATTACTGAAAATTGTAACCTATCATATAATGGAATCTTTTAGTTATTTTATTTGTCTAGATATATATATAGGGGCCTCATTTTGTGTTTCGTTCCAGGGCCACAAAATGCTAGGTACGAGCCTGTTTAAAAACGCTAGTGAAATTGTCTGTTTTGTCAGTTTTTGTCAAATTCAGGTACGTCTGGTATACCCGAATCTGAACCTGAATTATTAGGTGCCAAAATCTCATCGGGTAGCGTATTCTCCCGTAAAAATCGAATATCAGTTTGTAATACTTGAACTACAATATCCAAATTATTTGGGTTACTCGAATGCCCACCCCTGGGTTGCGCCTTAGGCTTGCCAAGCGACTTAAGGCAACCTGGTGACGTCCATGCTCTCGCGAGGTTCCTCCTGGGAGAGAGTTTGGATAGCTTTCTGTCGAGGAACAATACTAGGGTACCCGAAGAGGAGGAGCTAATGGTCATCAACATTGATTCATCCTAGTAGTCAAGAGCACGACTACAGCTCCAACCGACCCCCTGGTGCGTAGGCTCCGCCTCGCCCAACCCTTGGGGGCGGGCTCCGTCTCACCCAACCCCGAGGCCGCGGGCTTCGCCTCGCCCGTCCCCGAGGCCATAGGCTCCACCTCGCCCGACCCTTGGGGGCGGGCTCCATCTCGCCCGACCCCGAGGCCACGGGCTCTGCCTCGCCCGACCGCTAGGGGCGGGCTCCGCCTCGCCCAACCCCTCAGGCGCGGCTCCTGACGGAAGCCCATACCGCTGCCAACCACTACAGGCCAGAAAGCACAACCTAAGGTCAAACTTCTGGCATCGTGCAGGGAGCGAGCACATCTCAACATGACCCGTGCCTGCGACATGTCACTCCAGGGAACTCACATCACCAATAGTGACGGACGCGTGGTCACTATGCTGCCTACTCCATGTACGGCCGCTGACCAGCACGCTGGTTCGCCGCGTCGCCCGCCGGGGCGGAATGGGACGTCACGACCCGCTGACAACGCCAGGGCATGGCATCAGCGGCGAACAGGCGCCCCGCGTGGAGCTGTCCCTATCACCATCTGCAGTGTCGATGGGACCCGCACAGAGGAAAAGAAAGGCTCGGCGGTCCTGGAAGCCTTCCTCTCCTTGTCTCTTCTCCCTCTTTCTCTCTGTGTAACCTGCTCTTCTCCTTCGTCTATAAAAGGGGAAGCAGAACGTCCTAGGAAGAGGGCGGTTCACCACTCTACACGGCTGTAGACATCAAAACACACGTCCTAACACGCCTTAGGAGCACACGCACATCAGAGACTTGGGACTTGTCCCTCTCTCGCTCGTTTGTCACCCCTACTACAAACTTTCAGTACTAGTAACACGAGCAGCAGCGACGAACTGGACATAGGGACTTTCTGCCCGAACCAGTATAAACCTCGTGTCCTCTAAGCACACCATCCGAGCCAGACGCGCAATACTAGAATTTTATTCGACAGTGGTAACTCGAAACATCGACAGTTGGCGTGCCAGGTAGGGACTTTTTGTGCGTCTCCACGTCCACATCAGGCCTCGGATGGCTAGTCACGGCGTCAGCTGGGTCCCGGACACGCACGTGCGCTTTGGGAACCTGGACTTCATCGTCACGACGGAGGTTGCAATCAAAAGGCTCAGTCAGGGCTCGGGACAAGGCATAGAGGAATTTAGAAATGAAGTAGTTCTAATTGCCAAATTGCAGCACAGAAACCTTGTTAGGCTCCTTGGTTGTTGCATTCATGGAGATGAGAAGTTGCTAATTTACGAATATTTACCAAACAAAAGCTTGGATTGCTTCATTTTCGGTATGTATAAACTAGTTGTATTTTATACAGAGGAAAAGAAGAAGGTAGTCATAGTTACTACTCTAATTTGCTTGCTTACTTTACTTATAATACCGTATATAGATGCTGCAAGGAAAAAAGTTCTTGATTGGCCAACAAGGTTCAGGATAATCAAAGGAATATCAAGGGGAGTTCTTTATCTGCACGAGGATTCAAGATTGACAATTGTGCACCGAGATCTCAAAACAAGCAACATATTGTTGGATGCAGATATGAACCCTAAGATATCAGATTTTGGTATGGCAAGAATCTTTGGAGGGAACCAACAAGAAGCAAATACTAACACAGTTGTTGGGACATAGTAAGTAATCATCCATGCCTCTATGTTTTCTCATTTTCCTATACCTATCCAATTTTTTTACATACATACTGCTAATTATTTTTAAGCAGTGGTTACATGTCTCCTGAATATGCAATGGATGGAGCTTTTTCTGTCATGTCTGATACATATAGCCTTGGTGTTATACTGTTGGAGATCATAAGTGGTCTGAAGATCACTTCGACTCACTCCACGAGCTTTCGTAACCTATTAGCTTATGTAAGTATAATGGCATTCTTCAAATTTTACAAATTCAAACAAAACATGCCGATATTCTATGAATTTTTCTTGAATTGGTCCAGGCATGGAGCTTATGGAATGATGGCAAGGCAATGGATTTGGTGGACTTATCCCTTGTCGAGAGTTGTTTACCGAATGAAGCTTTGAGGTGCATCCGCATAGGACTCGTGTGTGTGCAAGACAATCCAAATAGTAGGCCACTTATGTCAACGGTTGTGTTCATGTTGGAGAATGAAACCACATTGCTTTCAACCCCAAAACAGCCCCTATACATCTCACAATGGTATTTAGAAGCCCAAGGAACAGGAGAAAATACAGACAGTTCCATGATGGATAGCATAAGTGTCTCAGTGTTGGAAGGACGGGAATGGTAAGTGATTAGATTACATCTGTTTCATTGGAGTCAATTGCATCGTTGTGATGACAAGAAAGAATGTATCATCTTTGCTTGCCGCACATTAGAGTCCGCGGCAATGGCCTTCTTCGCCTTACATGGGTGGCCTTATGTCTTTTGGCGGCTTATAAACTAAGTTTTATTTGGCGTGTGACACTCTTTCATTTTAAGCTTTTGTGTCCTGTAATATTTTTGGTCTGATTCCCCAATTGTGGGGATGAAGCAGGATGTTCTTCCATTATCTAAAAAAATAGTGTATTGGGACAAGAGATGGAGTACAACTAGGACTAGGTTACTCACTTCGTCTCCAAATAAATAAATTTCTAGAGTTATCCTAAGTCAAATTGTTTTAAGTTTGTTCGAATTTATAGGAAAGAACACTAAAATTTATGGTACAAATTAATATAATTGTAAGATTATTTGAAATATATTTTCATAATGTGTTCATTCGGTGTCATAAATATTATTGTATTTTTCTATAAGTTTAGACAAATTTGAAAAAATTGACTTAAGACACTTTAAGAATTGATTTATTTAGGGAATGAAGGAGTATATATTTTTAGAACAGTCATTACATGGTTTTAGGACACCTTAGCTCGTTATTGTATGGAATAATGGAAATGGCACAAGACGACGCCTTGTGAAACTGTTGTGTGCCACCGCCGGGTCTCCGAGGCTGGCCCCTTGGTCTCTCGCTCTGGGCCGCTGGGCTAGGCCGAAAACACTCGAAGAGGGTCCAATAAGTCCAACAGACTCGTCTTTTTTTTTTCCCCCTTCTCGAATACGCAGAACGACAAATCTTGCTGGCGCCGGCGCACGCGGCACGCCTACTGCTCAGCTTCATGCAATCGTGCTTGATCGTGTAAAGGGTCTGTGCTGTCGCAAAAGCATCTGGCGTTCAGGTCGGCCGCTGCCACCAGTAGTCAAGGATGCACACTAGCTTCATTCCCCGGCCGGTTGGCGGCGGCGGCATTGCATTGTCTTCCCGATGACCGATAGCACGTTACACTTACACCAGATTTAGTGCCTATAGTGAACGAGCAGAACATGATGATGGGCCTCATGCACAGGGGAGGGGACAATGCCTCTGCTTGTGTTGTGTCCACTGGCCATTGGATTGGCATGCAATCACAGCTCAAAGCGAAGAGGAGGACGACAACGGGGAGCTACAGCCAGGCCTCTGCTTGGGTTGTTGTGGCGCAGCTGTTTGACTCCAGACTCCGGCAACCTGGTCGTGCGCAAGCAGGGCAGCGGCGACGTGCTGTGGCGGGTGTCGTTCGATCACCCGTCGAACACCTTGCTCGCCGGCATGAGACTCGGCAAAGACCCACAGACTGGAGCGGAGTGGTCACTGCACTGGGTTCTCCTTTGCCGTGTGAACTTGTTTCGAGAGTCACTATCGGAGACGGTTTTTTTTTTTTTTGTCGAGTGTCCCAAACTTTACCGAGTGCATTTTATCAGACGCTCGGCAAAGAGGCTATTTACCGAGTGCCGAGTACTCGGCAAACAATAACACTCGGCAAAGACCAGGTTTGCTGAGTGTCGGACACTCGGCAAACCAGAACACTCGGTAAAAGGCCGCTGTCGTTAACAGCCGGCAGCCACCGTTAACCCTCTCCTGACACTCGGCAAAGCGGTGATTTGCCAAGTGCCATTTTTTGACACTCGGCAAACTATATTTTTTTTTCCACTTTTGACCTCCAAACTTTTTTTTCTAGTCCTCATACAATACCGAGTACACCATGTTCCAATGTGGCACATTTCTCGGACTTTTTCTACATTTCTTTAATTTATTTCATTTAATTGAATTTTCTTGGATAATTCAAATTATAACCGCTAGTCATTCGAATAATAAAAAAATGAATGAAAAAATGATATCCATGTTATTTAGTATAATGTGAAGCCGTATCCAGGAAGACCACTAATTTCGAACATCTTGTTCACAAAACATGACCACGAACTTGCGGTCGAGTTGTTTTTAAATTTTATAAAAAGCAAATGAAGTCCGAAAATCAAAAAACTTATCAAGATGTCATGATATCATATGTGGAGGCTGTGATAAAAATTTGAGAAGGTTTCACGCAAGTTGTCATGTACGATGCTTGTAAACCAAAGAATCTCCGAAGAAGTTTCATAATTTCGTAAAGAGATCGACGAGGTGGTAAGCATTGTACGTGACAAACTTGTGTGAAACCTCCTTAATTTTTTATCATAGCCTCCACATATGATATTCATGACATCTCGATAAGTTTCAAGATTTTCGGTCTTCGTTTGCTTTTTATAGAATTTAAAAACAACTCGACCGTAAGTTCGTGGTCATGTTTCGTGAACAAGATGTTCAAAATTGGTGGTCTGTTCCTGGATATGGCCTCATATTATACTAAATAACATGAATATTATTCTCATTCATTTTTTCATTATTCGAATGACTAGCAGTTATAATTTGAATTATCCAAGAAAATTCAATAAAATAAAATAAATTAAAGAAATATAGAAAAAGTCCGAGAAATGTGCCACATTGGAACATGGAGTACCAGGTATTGTATGAGGACTACAGTATAAGTTTGAGGGCAGGAAGAAAAAAAATAAAAACGATTTACCGAGTGTCTGCATTTGGTGCTCGGCAAAGAAGCCTGTTTGCTGAGTGCCAGGACGGCTCGCACTCGGCAAAGAATTTAAAAAAAATTAAAAAAAAATCTCTTTGCCGAGTGCCAGGCCGGGTGGCACTCGGCAAAGAATTTTAAAAAATTAAAAAAAATACTTTGCCTAGTACCAGATCGGGGGCACTCGACAAAGAATTTTTTTTTAAAAAAAACCCTCTTTGCCGAGTGCCAGGCCAGTGGCACTCGGCAGAGAATTAAAAAAATTAAAAAAAAACTTTGCCGAGTGCCAGATCGGGGGCACTCGGCAAAGGGGGTATTTAACCCCGCCGGCCAAGCCGGCCCACACACACCGCACACACGCACGCAGGTAGCTGACCACGCCAGCGCCGTCGCCGCCGCCCGCGCCCGCGCCGCCGGAGGAGGAGAAAGAGAGGAGGAGGAGAGGAGGAAGGAGGAAGAGAAGGAGGAGGAAGGAGGAAGGAGGAAGAAGGAGGAGGCGCCCCGGCCACCGTTGCCACGTCCCCGGCGCTTCCCCAGTCGTCGCCTTGTTCATCGGCGCCCTGGCCCCTTCACCACCACCGCCCTACGACGCCCACTAGGTATGCCCTACCGTCGTCGTCGTCGTCGTGGTAGTATTACTTGTAGTTGCGGTAGTAGTAGTGGTAGAGTAGCAGTGGTGGTAGTCGTAGGAGTGGTTTGTGACATTGTTATATATATATGTGGTTGGATATAATCTTGTGCATGTCGGCCATCGTGCCGTTCATATATATGTGCATGTCGGCCATCGTGCCATTGGTTTACTTGCAGGTTTTGGAAACCTCACTGTGCAGGGGAGGTGCTGCCGAAATTTTGTATTGACAGTTTTATGTTTCTTTTTTTCAGAGAAGAGCCCGTCGAAGCGGAGCCGGAGTACCTCGGTGACTCTGATCGCCTTCCTCGCCGTTGCGGATCTGTCTGCACCGCTTCGCCTCGCCACGGCCCCGCTAGCCTGACTCCACCGCCACCCTAGGTATAACCCATCTTTCCGTATTATGATCGTAGATCACGTAACCCAGTTAGGCGTCTCCCGTTCGAAAGAGATATGGTCGGAAATATGCAGATATTTTCATATCTAAAACCGTATCTGTTTCGAATTGTTCATGTTTTTTGGACAGCCCGCGGATGCGTAGGTGGGGTTAGTTTCCATGGTCTGCTCCGATCCGAGACAGAGTTTCGGCATCATCTTCCTGTTGTTCTCCGGATACACACTCTCTTGGTGCCGCTACGGGTGTAGTTCCGCCACCTTCGCTATTCGCTCCACCTCCACCTCCACCTCCTCACTATTCTACTCCTATGAGTATAAATGTTTTAGTTTGTATGTTCATGCTTACGGTCAAACCTAGTGGAGTATAAAAGTATTATTCATGTATGGTATATATTTATCTTGTCTCACACATGCAATCTCTTCTCCTTTATGCAGAATCAATCGACGGCATCGAACGATCCTCATGCTTCGGCGAATCCTTCACCAAATCAGTCTCATTGGCCATCTTGGTGATGATACTTGTGGTTGTTAATGATACTTTTATTTGTAATTGTGGTTGTAGATGATGGAGCACTTGGATTACTTGTGAACTTATTTGTGATATATTGTGAGACATGTGATATTTGTGATATATATGTGGTGTTGGTGATATATATGTGTTGTTGATGATATATATGTGATGTTGATGATGTTTGTTATATATATTTTCTGTTTGTTTGGATGGGATGTAAAAAACAAATAAAAAAGGCTGTTTTCAGTCACTTTGCCAAGTGCAACGGCCATGACACTCGACAAAGTGACTACCTGGGAACATGCTTTGCCGAGTGCAAAGGCCATTGCACTCGGCAAACATCACAGATTTGCCGAGTGCCACGGGCCAGGCACTCGGCAAAGGTCGCCTGTTTGCCGAGTGTCTTGCCGGTGGCACTCGAGTCAACGGCACTCGGCAAAGCGGCGACCTTTGCCGAGTGCTTGACCTCGACACTCGGCAAAGCCGCCGTCACGGTGGCGCTCGCCGTCACGGCGACTTTTTTTTGCCGAGTGTCAGATTAGCACATTGGCAAAGGCTTTGCCGAGTGCCCGATAAAGTGCACTCGACAAAGAGGTCTTTGCCAATAAACTGTTTATCGAGCGCCCTTTGCCGAGTGCTCGACAAAGGCTTTGCCGAGTGTATATCGACCTGAGGCACTCGGTAAAGAAGTTGAATCCGGTAGTGAGTCACGCTAATTTGGTGATTGAGGATTGCCACGGTAAAATTAAAACACACCCTATCAGTAATTTTCGAATGTTTATACCGCCTGACACTGAACAAGGAGAGGTCAAAGTCAAAGCCATGAAACTTTATTTTCGTCGGCTATTAGCTTTGAACCGTCGACGGAACAGGTTTAGCTTTTGGTCCGACGTTGGGCACGTAGGCGTCTTGTGGGACAGACGACCACAGGCGTGTGCTTGTCAGCCGGGGCCGTAACGTGCTGGGATATCAGCACGGCATATCGCGGTGTTCCTCTGGTTGGCTAGGCCACCGAAGAGACACACAGTATAATTGGGCTATAGATGGCCTAACGCCTCACTCAAAAAAGCACAACCCAGGTCTGGTCTGGTACTAAGCTCATTGTGCCTATGCCTACGCCTGCTATGACACGGTCATAGTCCCATGTCTAGGCCGTGTTCTCGGCCCACACTGACGACACGGCAATAATGACACTGCTACAGTGTCGTTTTGTTTTTATTTGGTAATAATTGTCCAATCGTTGACTAATTAGGCTCAAAACGTTCGTCTCGTAAAGTACAACCAAACCGTGCAATTAGTTTTTGATTTCGTCAACATTTAGTACTCCATGCATGTACCGCAAGTTTGATGTGACGGAGAATCTTCTTTTTGCATAGTGTGAAAGTTGGGAATTTGGTGAAACTAAACAGGGCCATAATGGCAGAGTTGCGTTATCCGCTTGGAAGCTGGCTCCTGCACCTGCGGACCAGCCCGCACTACGGGAAACAGGGCCTTTGCCGAGTGCAACTTTCTTTACCGAGGGCTAAAAGTCGAGCACTCGGCAAAGAGCTATTTTATCGAGTGCCGCACTCGGTAATGATAGACACTCGGCAAAGAAGGCTTTGCCGAGTGTCAGGCACTCGGCAAAGCCAGACACTCGGCAAAGGCCCTTTTTGTTGAGTGTTAGGCACTCGGCAAACCCTGGCACTCGGCAAAAAGCGGCGTCAGGTAACAGCCGCCGCTTACCGTCCAGGTTTGCCGAGTGCCAGCGGGTAGGCACTCGGCAAACACTTCTTTGCCGAGTGCCAGACCCTGACACTCGGCAAAGAATAACGGCGAACTATTTTTTTCCCACTTTTGAGCTTCAAAATTTTTTTTCGAGTCCTCCTACAGTACATGGGACTCCATGTTAAAATTTGGTACATTTTTATGGCTTTTTACTATATTTAGTTAATTTATTTCATTTAATTGATTTTTTCAGAAAATGCAAATTTGAACTGCACGTGCATCGAATAATGGAATTTAATGATTCAAAAAATGATATTCATGGTATTGAGTGTAGTGTGAGGCCGTATCCAGGAACGGACCCGAAATTTCGAACATCTTGTTCACGAAACATCTGATATCACATGTGGGGATGTCTTAGTTTGTAAGCATCGTACGTGATAACGTATATCAAACCTTCTCAAATTTTTATCACATCCTCCACATACGATATCATGACATCTCGACAAGTTTCATGATTTTCGAACTTCGTTTGCATTTTATAGAATTTAAAAACAATTCGTCCGCAAGTTCGTGGTCATGTTTCGTGAACAAGATGTTCGAAATTTCGGGTCCGTTCCTGGATACGGCCTCACATTACACTCAATACCATGAATATTATTTTTTGAATCATTAAATTCTATTATTCGATGCACGTGCAGTTCAAATTTGCATTTTTCGAAAAAAACAATTAAATAAAATAAATTAACTAAAATAGCAAACAGTTCGGGAAATGTACCAAATTTCGACATGGAGTACCAAGTACTGTAAGAGGACTACAAAAAAAGTTTGGAGGTCAAAATACAAATTTTTTTTTGATTTGCCGAGTGTCATCTTTTGACACTCGGCAAACATGCTCTTTGCCGAGTGCCAGCTGCCAGGCACTCGGCAAAGAGCGTGCCAAATTTTTTTAAAAATGTTTGCCGAGTGCCTCTCCGCCCGGCACTCGGTAAAGTGGTATTTTTTTAAAAAAATACGATGCAGTGCGGTTTAGGGTTTAGATTTCAAAAAAAGGAAAACACGTTTGCCGAGTGCCCCGATCTGGCACTCGGCAAACCGGCAGCCCTAGTCCTTTGCCGAGTGCCAGATCAGGGCACTTGGCAAATGGCACATCCACACTTAGACAAACCGGCCACCCAACCGTTACCTCCCTCCATCCCACACACGCACACACGTGCGCCGCCACTCCGCCGCCCGCGCACGGCGGCGCGTCCCCGCCGGCGTGCCCCCACCTCCTTCGCCCGCCCCGCCCCGCCGACGCGCCCCCACCGGCGTGCCCCCACCGCCTTCGCCCGCCGGCCCGCCCACACCGGCGTGCCTCCGCCGGCCGCCCCGGACACCACGACCCACCAGCGCCCGCCGCCCCACGCCCGCCGCTCCAACCCCGCGGCCCGCGCCCCGGCCCACGGTAACGTCGCCCCGACCCTCTCGGCGCGACCCCGACCGTCCTTGGCGCGACCCCGACCGCCGCAGCCATCCTCTCCCCGTCCCCGGTGCGCCTCGGCCGACCCCGACGCCCTCCCAGCCCCCGACTCCATAGGTGAGTAGTAGAGTAGCAGTGGTAGTATGTTTTAGTAGAAGTAGAGTTCGATAGAGTAGTAGTAGTAGTAGGTGGTTGTGGTGGTGGTAGTAGTAGTACAGTAGGTGGTTGTGGTGGTAGTAGTAGTAATAGGTGGTGGTGGTGGTGGTTGTAGTAGTAGAAGAGTAGAGTGGCGGTGGTGGTGGTGGTTGTAGTAGTAGAAGAGTAGAGTGGCAGCGGCGGCGGCGGTGGTGGTGGATGAATGTGACTTGGCAATGATATGTTGAATTGAATGCATATGTATATGTGGTTGTCGGCCATCGTGCCATATGTTTTTTTGTAGGTTTTGGATACCTCACCATGTAGGGGAGGTTCTGCCGAAATTTTGAACTGAGATAGCATTTTGTTCTTTTTTTGCAGAGAAGAGCCGTCGTAGCCGAGCTGGAGTATCTCGGCGACCCCGATCATCTTCCTCGCCGTTGCGGGTCTGCCTACACCGCGTCGCCTCGCCACTGCACCGATCCGCCATGGCCCCGCTAGCCTGACTCCACTGCCACCCTAGGTATAACCCCTTTTTCCGTATCATTCGTAGATCGCGTAACCTAGTTAGGCGTCTCCCGTTCGAAAGAGATACGGTTGGAGGTATGCAGATCTTTGCATATCTACGACCGTATCTGTTTTAGATTGTCCACATTTTTTGGACAGCCCGCGGATGCGTAGATGGGTTAGTTTTCATGGTCTGTTCCGATCTGAGATAGAGTTTCGGCATCACCTCCCTGTTGTTCTCTAGATACACACTCTCCCTAGCAAGACGTGTATCCGAAGAACAGCGGGGAGGTGCTGCTGAAATTCTATCTCGGATAGGAGTAGACCATGGAGACTAACCTCATCTACGCATCCGCGGGTGGGATTAGGACCTATCCTCACCTATTAGACAGTAGGAACACCATGTAGATGCAATTGATGGTTACTTTGCTCGGTGGTATATATGTTAGAGGATGGATAACCGTCAGTGGATGTACATGGGCCGGAGAAGTCAGAGTGATTACACCAATGAATGGATGAACAAGACCAATGCTTTCTTGAACCGTGTATTTGGCAAGGCAGCTAAATCCCCGAGTCTAGTTTTATGTCCCTACAACAAATGTGCAAACAGGAAAAGGGTAAATAAGGACAACATGGGTAAATATCTTTTGAAGAATGGATTTACGTTGGACTATACCCGGTGGGTCCACCATGGTAAAGCCCATCGTATGAGAGAGGAGGTGGTGAGACCATGTGTCGAGGCTTATGATGCTGATGTTGGGGTAGCAGACATGTTAGATGACGCTCACCAAGCATAGTTTGCTGAAGGGCGTGAGGAGGAGATGGAGGCAGCCGCACAAGCGTTCTACGACATGATGGACTCGGCACAGAAACCCCTTCATGATTGGACAACGGTTTCTCAACTGGATGCCATTGGACGCATAATGGGGTTGAAGTCTGAGTAAAACCTGAGTCGAGAAGGCTTCGATAAGATGTTGGCCGTGATTGGCACCCTACTTCCAGCGGGCCACGTTCTGCCAAAGAGCTTGTACGAGTCACAGAAACTCCTTCGTGCACTTAAGATGTCGTATGAGCAGATACATGCTTGTCCGAATGGCTACGTCCTATTTAGGAAAGAACACAAGGATGCAAAGTACTGTCCAAAGTGTAAATCCTCTAGGTACCTGGAGGTAGACTCTGGTGATGGCCAGAAGAGGCAGCTTACGATCCCCGTGAAAATCCTACGGCACCTTCCGTTCCTACCAAGGATCCAACGGCTATACATGACCGAGGAATCCGTGAAACAGATGACATGGCACAAAAAGGGCAAATGATACAATGTTGGCAAGATGGTACATCCATCCAATGGTGAAGCATGGACCCGCTTTGACGACAAACATCGTGAGAAAGCCGATGAGGCTTGTAATGTACATGTTGCGCTGGCAACAGATGGGTTCAATCCATATGGACTGATGTCGGCCCCATACACTTGTTGGCTCATGTTTGTTATCCGCCTCAATCTTCCCCCTGGCATCTCCTTTCAACGACAGAACGTATTCTTGTCGTTGATTATTCCTAGACACCCGGGGAGTAATATGGGAGTGTTCATGGAGCCTGTGATCGATGAATTGGTCTGTGCTTGGGAGGAAGGGGTATGGACATATGACCGAGCTATAAAGACAAGCTTCAAAATGCACATTTGGTACCACTACTCCCTGCATGACTTCCTGGCGTATGGGTTATTCTGCGCCTAGTGTGTTCATGGAAAGTTCCCATGCCCAATATGCAAGGAAGGTCTGAGGTTTATTTGATTGCAGAAGGGTGGCAAGTATTCGTCATTCAACAAACATCGTCAATTCCTCCCTCTTGACCATCCATTTAGACAAGACATCAAGAACTTTATGAAAGGTGTCATTGTGTCAGACCCTGCACCGCGGATGATGACTGGTGCCAAGGTTCATGCTCAGATAGATGCTCTTGTGGCCAATCAAGAAGGTGGTTTTGTGGGATATGGTGAGCAACATATGTGGACTCATAAGTCAGGCTTGATAAGGCTCCCCTATTTTGATGACCTTCTTCTGCCACATAACATTGATGTAATGCACACTGAAAAGAATGTCACCGAGGCACTTTGGGCAACACTCATGGACACTGAAAAGTCTAAGGACAACCCTAAGGCTAGAGTGGACCTGGCAACGTTATGCGATAGACCAAATCAAGAGATGCAGCCTCCTAGAGGCGGCAAGAATTGGAGAAGGCCTCAGGCCAATTTCATCTTGCCCAGCAAACAAAGGAGGGAAGTACTTGAATGGATCCAGACGCTAATGTTCCCTGATGGGTATGTAGCAAATCTGAAGAGAGGAGTGAACTTATCTACTCTACGAGTCAACGGGATGAAGAGTCATGACTACCACATATGGATTGAGCGGCTTCTTTCGGCGATGGTTCGAGGCTATGTCCCTGAGCATGTTTGGCTAGTGCTGGCAGAGTTAAGCTATTTCTTGCGCCAGCTTTGTGCCAAGGAGCTATAAGTTGGAGAAGATCTTTCCACCCAGCTTCTTCTCGTCGATGTAGCATTTGATTGTGCACCTCCCGTATGAGGCACAAATGGGGGGGGCCCATGTAGGCCCATTGGTGCTATCCAATCGTGAGATGTCTAAAGACTCTTCACAAAAAATATAGAAATAAAGCCAAAATTGAGGCTTCCATTGCAGAGGCATATATTTTGGAGGAGGTGTCAAGCTTCATAGAAAAATACTACACTGAGAACCTTCCTAGCGTGCATAATCTACCCCCTCGTTACAATGCTGGCGAAAATAAATCGAACCTCAGCCTTTTCCAAGGACAACTCGAAAGCGCAAGTGCATCGACCACTAAGCGCTTGAGTATTGAAGAGTGGCATAGTATCATGCTATATGTGTTGACCAACCTTGTCGAGGTGTAGCCGTATGTGAGGTAAGTTCTCAACGAACTTGTTTCAGTATGCCGTCACTATTCTACATCCAACTCCCTTGTTTCTTGTTGGTACATGGAATTTCTTCGTGAATCCTGGCACCAATCAAGGGATCCTACCCCATAGGAAAATGATACCCTTCTTTCACAGGGTGCGGGACCAGGGAGGCCCGGTTTCATTTCTTGGTTCAAAAATATGGTACCGTCCAATTTAGCTCGTACTTAGTTCAACATTCTAAGTTGCTTGTATGTTCGAATAATATAACGATCTATCCTGCTTGAGCTTGCTGGCCCAAACCGATGCGTCTATAAGTGATGAGTTGAGACAGGTTGCAAACGGCTGTGCCTTAAGGGTCAGGTCATTTACCAGTTATGACGTGAATGGATATCGCTTTCACATAGCAAGCTACGACAAGAGTCGGCCTAATCAAAAAACCACAAATAGTGGAGTTTTTACGCCCGGTATTGATGGCCTCGACTATTATGGAAGAATTGAAGAAATATACGAACTTTCATTTTATGGTGCCAAACCTTTTAATCATGTCATATTCAAATGCCATTGGTTTGATCCTCGAGTAACGAGACGGACCCCTAATCTTGGGCTAGTCGAAATTCGATAGGATTCCGTCTATCCAGGAGACGATGTCTATATTGTGGCTCAACAGGCCACATAGGTTTATTATACGTCATACGCGTGCCAAACCAAAGGGCATCTTAAGGGTTGGGATATCGTGCATAAGGTCTCGCCACACGGTAAACTACCTGTCCCAAATGATGAAGATTACAACTTCAACCCACACACATATGACGGAGAGTTCTTTCAAGAAGAGGGGCTAGAAGGGAGGTTTGAGATAGACTTAACCGAAGCCATCGGAATGGAACTAGACAATGAAAGGGTTGATGACGAGGACGCTGGAGATGAGGTGCAAAATGTGAAGGACTTCGAAATGCTTGAGCGATTACGTTTAGGCAATGATAATGAAGACAACATTCCTCCTTCGGATAGTGTTGATTATTTGGGCAATGACAATGTTGATAGTGATGACGAGACCTATGATCCAGCTAATCCCAATTATGAAGATTATTTCTAATACATGTAATACTATGTTTTTGTAATTATGTTTTGTTTATTTTGTATCTATTTCTATTTCTAATTACGTCTTGTTTATTCTTTTTAATTGCAGGTGATTGAACAAAGATGGCGGGCCAAAGCGACCGTCACAGGGACGTGTCCTCACCTTACCAAACACCACGCATTGCAGATGCCGCTGTAGGTGAGGGGCCGTCGAACAGGAGGAGGAGGAGGAGGAGCGGCCGCAAGAGGTAGCCGCCGCTGCCTCCTACCACACAGCGTGAGGAGGACGAGGAGGAGGAGAGGCCCAGGGACGACGATGAGCTAGTTCGGCAGATAGACGAGGAGGAGGGGGCGCACGAGGGAGAGGGGACGCACGAGGAGGATGGTACGGGTTCCGCTTCCTCTAGTTCGTCTAACGTCTACTTGCGAGGTCCGACGAGCCTCCCTCCGGTTCCGCTTCCTCACCAACGCCCAATGATTCACCCCGAAGGGCAAAAGTAAGTAACTTTAGATTTAATCACCACCACTTCATATGATATGTTGAAAATCGATAGAGAAACTAATAATTTTTCTTAATCACTTGTGCAGGAACTGGACGATTGTGTCGGGTGGTGGTCACGGACGCCTGGTCAATGGTGTCCTGGGTCTTCTATGTAGGCAACACTAGCCTGGCTTGGTTGACTACGCCAGTAGGAGGGAGCCGGCCTGGACGTTTGACCACTACGCCGCCGCCCCCGATGTGGGTTACCCCAATAAGGCGGAGCGGGTGAAGGCAGAGTTTTGGGTAGGTCTCCCTCGCACTACACTGCTCAATACATCGCATTTATTTGACTTTTCTTGAAATAATGAATGGATACATCACGTCTGTATGTAGACTTATTTTAGATGCAAGGAGGGATCTGAGGCCAGGGCAGATTTGGTGGCTACCAAAGCCTGTAAAAAACTCGTCACCGACATGCATCACGAGACGCGCATCTAGGCCATCATAACCTACTACGGGTCGAAACTTGGAGAGAAGGTCAGCAAAGAAGAAGCAAGACAGATGACGCTGACCCGGGACCAGTACCTTGAGGTAGATAAAGAACATTAATATTGATTCGTTTGGAGATTAAGTTGGTTTAATTTGATCTTTTTATATGTCAAATACTTGATGATGTGTAGATGTGTCCCTAGTGGTGCTCCTCGTATCCCGAGTACTGGGCGATGATCATGGACAAGTGGTTCACGCCCGGGTGGGCCAAGACGCACGATGTTGCCCGAGAGCGGCATTTGCAGATGCAAGGTCCAGCACACCATCAAGGCAACCTCAACCTCGCCAGATACAAACAATTATGGGTACGTGAATTCATTTATCTATTCTGACGCTCAATTATGCCTGATTTCTAATCATCTTGTTGTCTTTCTCGCAGTCAGAGGCACATGGTGGCCAGCAATGCTCCGACTTCTAGGCATGGTGTATGTCCCACAAGGGCAAGGCGACGTCTAGCGTCTCCTACAACCCGGAGGACCCGCCCAAAGCGTACACCAACCCGAGCATCCACACCCGCATTAGTGAGTACACGTCGGCGGCAAGGTCAGTCCATGGGCCAGAGTATGACCTGATCACTGAGGACTTTGATGCAGAGATCGTCATGAGGGTGGGTGGAGGCAAAAAGCATGGGCGGTACTGGCTTGGTGACGGCGTCATCGACTCGACCTCTACTCCCTCTCTCTCCCAGATCCGAGCACGGAGCACGAGCGCAAGCCCGGCCATACGGCCACGGCCAAGTGCTTCACAGCAACGGGTCGATGCACTCGAGGTTATTCCTGTTTTACTCGTCGTACATTGATCTTTACACACCTTAATTAGCTTTGCATTACTGAAACATTGGAGTGAAATATTGTAGGCCCGGCTGGAAGAAGAAGCAAGGCAACGTCAGGACCTGGCGGCCCAGCTGCAGTTCGAGCGGGCCGCGCGAGAGGCCTAGGCGTAGAGGATGGCGGAAATGATGCAGTTCATGCAGACTCTTGGGCAACATACGGGTCTAGCTATGCCACCTGGGCTGTTCGCTCCACCTCTGACTCCTGCAGCTGCAGCTACTCCTGTGAGTTTTCGCTTGTGCTTTGCTTGAATGACCTAGATTAGCTATCCAAGTAATCTTGTCTAACGCATGCAATCTCTTCTCCTTTGTGCAGCCTCAGTCGGAGGGTTCAAATAATCTAGCTCATGCGCCTCCGACTGATCCAGCTTTTCCTTCACCAGGCACTCAGTTTCCACCTTGGTGATGAGTAGCATTAGTTGTATTTGTATTTGTTGTTCACTTGGTGATGGATTTCTGATATACTTGTCATGCACTAGTGGTATATTTGGATAACTGTGATATATGTGATAGATGTTTGGATTGATGTATGTGATATATGTGATATATTGTGATGAATGTGATATATGCGATGGATGTGATAAATATGTGATGTATGTTTGGATGGATGTGAGATATATGTGATAATTTGTGTTTGTCGTGATGGAATGTAAAAAATTAATAAAAAAACTGGTTTTGGTCAGTTTGCCGAGTGCAATGGTCACTGCACTCGGCAAAGCTGGAAAAAGAGGCGCAACCCGTTTCCCAGCTTTGGCACTCAGCAAAGAATTGTTTTAAAAAAAATAAAAAACTTTGCCGGGAGCCACCCGTCCGGCGCTCGGCAAAGAAATTTTTTAAAAAAAATAAAAAACTTTGCCGAGTGCCATCCCGGGCGGCGCTCGGCAAAGAATTTTAAAAAAAATAAAAATAAAATAAAACTTTGCCGAGTGCCAGCCCGAGCGGCGCTCGGCAAAGAATTTAAAAAAATGAAAAACTTTGCCGAGTGTCGTCCGGGTTGGCACTCGGCAAAGCCGCCGTCACCGTTTCCTGCGCCGTGACGGCTCGTTTTCTTTGTCGAGTGCTGTCTCGGCACTCGGCAAAAGCTTTGCCGAGTGCCCGACAAATGGCTCTCGGCAAAGGCTGCTTTGCCAGCCATTTTTTTCCCGAGTGGCCTTTGTCGAATGCGGCACTCGGCAAAGCCTTTGTCGAGTGTATTTAGGGCTTTGCCGAGTGCCGCAGGCACTCGGCAAAGCGCCTGAATCCAGTAGTGCCGGCATGCTTCCCTCATGGTTCGTCCAAAAATAACGAACGTAATTTTCTTCCTCCTCGCCTAGTTGCTCGCTGCGCCACGACGTACGCACCGTCCAACGAGCCCCGCTCCTCTGCATGTTGCTCCCCGACGCCATACTCTCCGCCTCCCCCCGCACCCTCCTCCATCCTCTATCTCCACCGCATCCGAGCGCTGACAGCCGACGGCCGGCTTCCTCTGCACCGCGCTCACCGAGCGCTTCATGGCCGCAGGCGCCGGACGTCGTGTGTGCCCAAGCAGCCAGGTGTAGGCGCAGCTAGACGCTGCCAGGTCGCGCCACCATCCTCAGCCGTCGACTGGCCAGAACCAACTGTTCCTCGGTCTTCTTTGCGTAGTCCGAAAGAAGAAGGGCGAACAACACATGTTTTGATAGTATGTTTCAAGTGTTTCAGATGTTCCACAGGTACGTTGCAAGTGTTTCGTATGAATGTTGCATAAGTAGATCGAGATGTTTCATATTTGCAATGGTTGTACATTTATGTTGCAAGCTTTTGTTTTAATGTTTCATCTGTTTTTTCAGACGCAGGTTGCAAGTGTGTTTTTCAAGATGTTGCATATGTTTCACACATATATTGCAATCTGGATGTTGCATATGTTTTGCAATGGTTTTCAAGTGTTTTTAGGTGTTTTTACAAGTATTTCATCTACCATCAGACATATGTCTCAAATGTTGTATCTGGATGTTTCAAAAGTAGATCAGGTGTTGCACATGTTGCAACGGGACCCACCTGCCTTAGCCACCTACAGCAGCTGCTGGGGTGCTACCGAGCGAGCGCAGACGGCAGAGGGGGTGCAAGCGGTCCCCACGTGACGTCTGGACGGCGCGGGCCCTATGTAGGCATGCAAAACGCAGGCGCAGCGGGGCATGCAGGCGCGGGGGCAGAGCGCAGGTGTGCACGGGAAACGAAGTGCAAACACAGGCGTCCGTCTATATGTCCGGGCGCTAGTGCTTTCGATATTTTATACCCTTCCTTTCTCAACTATTGGAGGCATCTGACGAGCAAAACCTAGATATAAAATCACTCCAAATCGTCGACTCCCTCTCTCGCTCACTCCCTCCGGAGAGGCCGTCATCGTTGACCGATACCCTGACTCTCTCTCTCTTTCTCTCTCTCTCTCTCTCCTGGTGATGCAGGGCACGAGGACGACAGCGACGTCTACGACGACGCTCGTCGTAGAGAGGTGTGGTGCCCGGACCGGCACGGATACGATAGGCCACCATGTCCATAGTGTTGGCACGGCAAGGATAAGAGGTCGTAGTGTTGTGCCTGGACGAGATAACCGGTACGACGGTATTGCACGGTACAACACAGATAAAACGTTGTGCCTAATACAATAATGCCGTACAACATAGTGCCGGTGTCAATGCTATTGCCGTGCCGCCCATTTGCCCATTTAATAAAGGCAACGTATCAGGTGCAAACCAACCAACCTGTGCAAACTTGTAAACTACCGATCAGGACCACTAGATGCTAATCCAATAGATGGGATGAGAGGTGGGATTTTTTTGCGCTTAAGCCCCCTACCCGCCGGCCTTTTTTTGCGCTTAAGCCCCTCACCCCATCCATTGGATCAGCATCTAGTGGTCCTGATTGGTAGTTTCCAAGTTTACACGGGTTGGTTGGTTTGCACCTGATATGTTGCCTACATCATAACCCATAAATAGCGCAAGTGGATTCTCATTTTAGAGGATGGACAAAAAGGAGTCTAGTAATTAGTTGCATCTTCATCACGTTGAAGTTACTATTGACGCAACTCCTGCAGACAATGTTGGAACTGTCATGTTTTCGAATCTCTGTTCAAACATGTCGTGCTGCCTACAAAACTAAGTCCATTATCATTAGATATGATATTATGCAAGACAAATTGATATTAACACTTTAACAGCAGATGTAACTGCCATTTGCAAACCAAGATAACCAAAATACACACCAGTTGCACCTGTCCAAATGAGTCAAAATTTCTACACCTAACGCTGCTTCATTTCAAGTCATTCAGATATTAACATATGGATGCAACCAAGTCCCATCAGGCTATACTTTCTGAGTCATTCATATATTAATATACGGATGTAACCAAGTCCCATCAGGCTCTACTTTTTGAATCGCTAGGCACTAAACAGGGATGCAAACAGGTTTGTCCGCGAACCCACATATAGGTTTAATTTTGTTGGTCTTTTGGATTACTATAGGGATAACAAAAGTTCAACCTGATGAGCAAAATGCACAAAATTCCATTGCTTTAGCTTTTGTGTTATAAAAAACACCTGTCCAAGCATCTACACTCATTGCCAGATCTCATTTCAAAGTTTCCACAGATTGGCTTCGAGGACTGTATCGAGTTTGTATCCCAGCAGTTCTCAAGATCTGTGCAAGGCCTCAACTACAAATCTATAACATGCTTATATGGCTACCAGACCAATGTTCAATCTAAAGTACCTAATATTCTTGTAAAAGTTAGGCCAACTTATGATAGTTATTATTGATGTTGATTCATGATCGGCAATTATGTCTTTTATAAATGAAAATCTCAAAATGGGATACTATATACATAGGAAGCTCCTAATTGAATATCCTGAGGTTCATTGAATCACTTGTTTGAACAAAAATAATGTAAGGAAGCATGGTACTCTACCTTCATTGAATTAATAGGATGCAACACAGAGGTAGAGGGTGCACTTGTAAGATCTCCATGCAGCTAAAGCAGACATCAAAATGCTTGCTGATGATATTTCCATAGGGGGGGACAACAACTACAATAGCAACTTCAAACCAACTGTCCTTGAGTGCATTTGTAAGTGAATAAAAGGTAAGATGACAAATTGAGCAACATATAACGACGAAAGATGACAGTCACCATTCACTAAAGCCAATTCAAATGGCCATATGAGATTGATGCTTTTGAATTTGCATTTAGCTAGAATATCTTGTGGATTACAGCTGGTTGACAAGTTAATTCCACGGATTTTGTGTTTGGAGATGATAGCCATCATATATGCAGTTTCTGAAAAAAGTGAACCAAACTATGTTTTCGAACACCAACTTTTCCTGAAAATTGTAGCTTTGGAAATAGTTGTACTGTACAGTGTTTATGTTGCTGGTTTTGCTAATAAGCAGACATCCTATCTACCTGAAGAAGCTTGGTTAGAAAGCCTAAAAAGCTAAGCACTAAAACTTGTGTGCATTTTATGAAAGCAGTTTTGGATCAGGATGCGTCCATCCTGAGATCCGTCTTTGTCCTAATAGAATCAAAGCTGCAGCACCAGGAAAGATTACAAAAGATGAATGGGCTGCTCTTCAGTTCAGATCTACTAACACAAGGCTAAAGGTGGTTGTTTAACATTGCACGCACCTCTTGAAGCTTCTGTCTGCTATTGTATCCGTATCCAGGTAGAAATTCACCCTCGTATTGTGCTACTGTAACCAAAGGGGAATTGCCCGTTTGAAATCGAAGCCAATCCAATCAAATCAGAGGATGTAGGCAGGGAAAATGAAATGAAGGGCTGGGAACGATCTAGTCCTTGTGGATCGATAGGATCATAGGAATATGGAACTGGTTCTGATGGAAAAAGGCATGCACTCAATAACAAATGACAGTAACAGTTCATTTTTGAAGTAAGATATCTGTAGAGTATTCTATTTGGAGGTGTGGTTAAGTTTTCACAACTAATATTCACACATCTGATGGAGTATAACTACCTCTGGTTTTCGTATTGTATCTAAGCAATACTACTTCAGATTAGCTGGTGCTGTTAGTGTCTAATTGTGGTAGAAAATATGACATGATGCTCAATAATAAATAAAAGCCCTATGATGTAGCCATTGTCAGGTTTCATTACTGAAAAATGTATGCAAAGTAACAGGACAATATTCTTTATTTGAGTAACTGAATAGTCCGAATTAACATGTAACGAGGAAAGAATGACAACATATTCGAACTGAAGTAATTTGAACATCTCTAGTTCTATGGTATCATGATTCATGCAGGCTCTCTCGCACCTCATTTTGCCACGTCACTTCGTTTTTCCCCGTCGCCAGATTTTCATTTGAGGCATACCCATGCTGCGGGCACAACATCCAGCGTTTCCAGAACCTTCTGACTCTTCTGAGCGCGATAGAACCAGCCACTCAAACGCCCCGTCTCCCTCAGCCTGCCGCCACCGACCCACATAACTGGAGGTCGCTAGTGAGCTCTTTCCATGACAGATCACTTTGTTTTTGTATGGATGGTGTAGTTAGAAATAGCTGAGAGTTAAGACAGACAGCAGAAAAACATATATATAGATGTTTTGTGCTCGTTGATTACTTCTAATGGGATGTATTAGCAATATATCATTAGATCAGTTAAATGGATATGTAACCAGCTTTGCTTTCTCTCTACAATTCAATTGACAGGAACAAATTTGGGAATTAGGGTGTACGACATCATTGAGGAGAGGTGCTTCTGCATATGAGAAACGTAGGGCAAAAACAAAAGGAGGATGAGCACAGCATTTCTGGATTGAGGAACAAGACAGCATGAGCAACTGTGCATGGACAGGCGGTATGTGCATCAGCTTCGACTGAACCTAAGGTGTCCAGCCACATTGGCTGCTAGTGATACTGTGCCAGTGGCTCGCAGGCAAGTTGGTGCATTCATCAAATAACAAAAATGATCGTACAGTCCTCACCCCATCAGTTGCACTGAAATCAGTGAACTCATGTCAATCTTTGTACTGAACAATAAACGTGATGGGGGATGCATATATACCTTGTGCTTGTGCCCATTTCATCGAACACGTTAAGGGCATCTTCCATGGAAGTATTGTCGCCGACAATGAGGTCGATGGTGGCCAGGAATGTGGAGCACACAGGAGCAGGAGGTTGACACGGTGGCTGGAGATGCCCTTGCTATCGGCTTCCGGGCCTTTCACGTGGCGCACTGGCGCAGGAGTGAGTTGGCTGCGGCGGCCGTGGTCGCTAACGGCGTGGGCGTCGCGCGGGCGGCTGCAGCGGCGTGGGCGGCCGCGGCGACGGCTGTAGCAGCGTGGGCGGGCGTGTGAGGGCTCGTCGCCGTATGTAAGGCGAAGTCGAAGGCAACGCTCGCTGGCAGCGCTGCGGCGCGTAACTCTGACAGCAGGGAACACGACTCGATGTAACTCGTGGTATCGACGGGCTATATCTAAGGATTCACGTCAACAATAGCGTGGGGCGTGTCTGTGTGCTGTTCTATCAAACCCTCGTACGAACGCTGACAGGCGCGTTAGTTCACCACAACGTCCGCCGGGACGGAATGGAACACCATGACCAACGGATGACGTCTGCGCATGGCGCCAGTGATGAACAGGGCCACGACGTGGAGCTGTCCCTGTTGACATCTATAGGATCGGCGGGACCAGTACGAAGGAGAAGAAGGACCCGGCGACCGACAGATGACGTGGAAGCCTTCTTCTCTATCGTTCTTCTCATTTTTCCTCGCTCTAACCCACGCTTTTCCTTCGCCTATAAAAGAGGAAATAGGACGCCCCATGAAGGAGGATCTAGATCCGCGCGTACGGAACCACGAGATAAAAATACAAGAGTACGACTTGAGCACACAGCTGAGCGGCGATCGAGCCCTCAGTACCCGTTCACTCCTTCTATCAGAGACTTGGGATCCTTTCCCTCACTCGCCTGTTTGTAACCCCTACTGCAAACCAAGTGCCGGTAACACGAGCAGCAGCAAACTGGACGTAGGGACGTTCCGCCTGAACCAGTATAAAACCTTATGTCCTCCGAGCACACCATCCGAGCCAGACGCGCAAATACAAATTTACTCGTCGGTGGTCCAAAAACACCGATAGTTGGCGCTTCAGGTACGGGCTTTTTGCGCGTCTCGACGTCCACATCAGGCCTCGGATGGCTAGTCACGGCGTCAGCTGGGTCTCAGGCGCGCACGTGCGCTTCAGAAGCCTGGACTTCATCATTACGACGGAGGGAGAGTTGGCGCAGGCTCCCGCCGCCATCCAACCTCTCTACTCCGCCGGCCTCAACGCGATCGCCGAGGCACTTAACGAGCTGGAGCTGCACGCACCGGAGGCCCGTGCCCCCGGGAGCGACCAGCTCCGTAGCTTTGATTACGAGTGGTTAGAGCGCCAGCTCGACGCCTTCCTGGGACTCCGACCGTCCCGGGAGGACCAGGGCCGCCTCACCTTCTCGTTCACCAATGTCATAACACAGCATGCCGGAGGAGAGCCGCTCTCCCCGGAATACCTCATCTGAAGCGCCCCGATAGCGCTCCCGTTAGGTTTGCGCAACGCAGCAGAGACCGTTGGCCACCTTGGGGCGCAACGCACGCCCCCATCCCCTATGAACGACAAGTTCGTGGGGATGACCGAATATGTCTCGGAATCTTTCCATGACCTCCTCACAGGAGAATCGAAGTCGCCCTCCAACTCTGACTCTAACAGGGGGAGCCATCACCCTCTCGTGAATATTTCATGACAGGTACCCCCGAGGGATACATCGAAAGCATCCACGACGAAGAGGCTACCCCAACGAACGACCTCGACGATGAGGTCGAGGGGGATGCAGGGGCCTCACCTCACCTGTGGGTAGAGCAGCTGAAGGCCCATCACCAAGTGCTCGAGGAAGCACGACTCTGGCTCGAGCAAGAACGCATGGAGCTTGAGCGCCACGGAGATGGTGGGCGTGCACGCGCCGTGGCCCGCGACGTGAACCAGAGGATCATCGAGGACAACGAAGCCCTCCCACACTTCACCCGGGCAAGCCAGAACATCGCTGCTACGGCGGCCTTGCTTCGGGGGCTTCCGGGGCCCACGACGCCCGAGGATCGTCGGGCCCATCGCAAGATTCACATGCTACTCGAGCGTGCGGTGGCGCAGCAGGACGAGAGCTCGCTATCCTGATGAAGCGAGCTCAGCGCTAGCCAACACGCGCCCTTAGAGTGACCTGACAGGGACATGTCAGTCCACCAGCCGCAACAAGGCAGTAGGCCACACACCACAGTCCCGGTGCATGAACGTCTTAGCCTCCATCGTGACGCGTGCGACACCCTTGATGCCCACAGGCGTACCCACGGCGATGCAAGGGAGGAAGCTAGCCATGGCTACCACCCTCATCGTGGCGGATGCTACGACTACGGCGAGGACCGAAGCCCGAGCCCTGACTTGCCAGGACCTCGGTCCTTTGGCCGACACATCCTCAACATCGTCTTCCCACCGTGGTACCGACCGTTGACCAACATCCTAAAATACTCTAGGGAAATGAACCCCGGACTGTGGCTCAAGGATTATCGGCTTGCTTGCCCAGACGGTGGAGCGGATAGTGACAATTTCATTATCCGAAACCTTCCATTGTTCCTGGCCAATTCGGCGCGAATGCGATTGGAACACCTTTCACCTAACCGAATCCAAAGTTGGGCAGACTTAAAAGAGATCTTCGTGGGAAACTTCCAGGGCACATACGCGCGCCCTGGGAACCCGTGGGATCTCAAGAACTGTCGATAGAAGTCTGGGGAAACTCTTCATGGGTACATTCGGTGCTTCTCCTGGCAGTGCAACGAGCTACCCAACGTCGCCGACGTCGACGTCATAGGAGCTTTCCTGTCTGGGACCACCTGTGAGTCCCTAGTTCACAAGCTAGGATATAAGGGCCCACGAACCACCAAGGAGCTCCTTGATATCACCACAGACCATGACTCGGGCGAGGAGGCGGTTGAGGTTTGACCGCCTCAAAGGCAAGGCAAAGCAGGACAAGGACATCGGCGAAGGTGCCTCCAACTGCCCCAACAAGAAGAAGAACAAGCAGCGGCACGAGGGCCCACTCTTGGCCCCTGCTGACCACAAGGGGGTCAAAAGTTTGCTGAGGGTACCCAGACCACTTCGAGAAGCTACTCGAAGGGCCATGCCTGAACCATGCTTTCCTAGTTAAACGTCTATACAAGGACTGTGGACTCATGAAGCGATTCTTGTCCAGAGGCTCCAATAAGGGGGAGCATAGGAAGGAGCTCAAGCCGGCCATAGACAATGCTGAGGGGAAGGATGGTGGATTTTCAGTGCTGGATGGCTGCCTCATGATCTTTGGTGGGTGAAAGGTCCTTATGTGGTTTTGGTAATTGAGTGACAACCCTAGGTGGACTAATTGTGTTTATGTGAGATACACAGGTGATTAGTCCACAGGTACATGTGTGTGAGCAACATATGCCATGAAGGTGGAAATGGCTCAAAGATGTTGCAAAGCTCACACATGTGATGATGAAGGAGCTCATTGCAAATGAGACATGACATTGAGTCATGTGATCAAGGTGGAGAAGATCAAGACATAACTTGGCTTGATGGACCGGTTGCAACCGTGAAGGACAGGTCGGAGGCTTTGGAGCAATGGACCGCATGGTGGTGAAGCTTGAGCAAGACTTGACGCTGATGGACGAAGGCAACAGTGAAAAGCAAGTAAAGTCAAGATCGATGAACCAATATGATCATGTGATGATATGAAGTGGATCATATCATTGTTGATCGTGTTGGTGCATGTGTTGCATCGATATTGGAGGAGATGGAATGGAATGCGCAAGGCAAAGGTATA
This sequence comes from Miscanthus floridulus, assembly GCF_019320115.1. Lineage (NCBI taxonomy): Eukaryota > Viridiplantae > Streptophyta > Magnoliopsida > Poales > Poaceae > Miscanthus > Miscanthus floridulus. The sequence goes on from NC_089591.1 coordinate 75,316,434, forward strand.
ACCTAGGGCATTTCATTTCACCGGTCATAGGTGTGTAGAGAAGTTTATGACCGGGTTTAGGATAGATGGCCATACTATCAAGAGGGGCAAACTTGTTTGCATATCGGTCATCTAGTGCCACTCGAGTGATCTAACTTTGCATCGTCGCTAGAATCAAGTGGCATGGCAAGTTGAGTGGTTAATCCTTTGAAAAATGTTTGTGAAAAGCTAACACACATACACATGGTGGTGTACACTTGGTGGTGTTGGCACATTTGCAAAGGAGAAGAAGTTGGAGTTGATGTGGATCAACTCGATGAAGAAACAGAGGCGAAAGGAGAAATCTCACCGGTGGAGTGCGGATAGTCCGACGGTGCCACCGGCACCCTGTACAGAAAATATAAGGTCTCACAGAGTGCACCGGATGCTGGTCACGCAATGACCAGACGCTGGGTCCTATGTTCGGTCAGTGGCAGCAGCGAACATGCGGTCTTGGTCTTGTGACCAGACACTGGCGTGAAGAGTGATCGGACGCTCAGGGTCTGCGTCCGGTCAGTGCTGACGTATGGTGACGCAGGTGGTGCTGAAGTTAGGCACGTGAGCATAGAACTGATCAGACGCTGGTCTGCGTCTGGTCATGGTGGACCGGACGTGTCCGGTCACAAAACAGAGGCTCGGGGAGCTCTCTAGAAATGACCGAACTCTGGCATAGCTACGTCCGATCATTCACTGTGCTGCGTCCGGTCGCAACTTAACCGTTGAGATTGGGTGCTCAGTGGTTGTAGCTGGTGCCACATGGCATTGCATCGGGCTACCGGACGCTAGGGTCCTGCGTCTGGTCAATATGACCGGAGCGTCCGGTCGTCCTGAATTTTGCCCAGTAAAGGGGTAACAACTAGTTTATCTCATGGGGCTATAAATAGAAGTGGTGGTCGGCCTTTGGCCGTCAGCTGAGCACACTAGGGCCTTGGTGGCTTATGTGGTGGTGCTTGGGAGCCCTCTAACTTACATATGCTTGATAGTGATCATCCGATTGTGTGAGTAAGTGATTCTAGTGCGATTGCATCGTGAGGTTGCATTGAGTGGTACTAGGTGATCGAGTTGCAAGCCGGTGGTGCTTGTTACTCTTGGAGGTTGCCACCTCCTAGTCGGCTTGGTGGTGGTCTCCGTCGAAGCCCGCAAGAAGCTTGTGCGATGCTCCGGAGAAGAGCTTTGTGAGGGGCATTGTGCTCGCCCCGCAGGAGCCACGAAGAGCAACTCTAGTAAAGCGTGTCATTGAGCTACCCTCACTTTTGGGGTAGGTTCTTGCGGTGCCCGACATGCGGGCTTGGTGAGTGATGCCAATTAGCCGCCGAACCACCAAGTGAGACGTCGACACAATGAGGACTAGCGTGTTGGCAAGCACGTGAACCTCGGGAGAAAAATCACCGTGTCAACCTTGTTCTTCTCGTTGGTTTGCATTCTCGTTACACAAGCTTGTAATTAGTTTCATATACATTATGCTTATGTAGTTGCTCTTGTAATTAGTTAGCTTGTGTAGCTCACTAGTTACCTTCTTACTTGTGTAGCATAGAAGTAGCTCCCTTGCGTGGCTAATTTGATTTGTGTAACCTTGTTAGCCACATTGCTTAGTTTGTGTAGCTAAGTATTTGTGCTCTCTAATTTGGCATTGGTTGCCTTGTTATTGAGCATTGCTAGTGAGCTTAGGTGGCTTTGTGCTTTTGCTTACTAGCATGTGTAGGAGCTCCCTTGTTGCTTGAAGTACTAGTGGCATAGGTTTGTGTGACCTTGCTTCTAGAATTGGTTAGGTGAGTTCTAGCTAGCCCGACACCTTTGTTGCTTAATTAATATCTTTGGAAGGTGCTAGAGAACATAGATAGAGGGGTGTAGTCTTGGCTAGACCGATAGTTTTAATTTCGCACTTGTTTCGGTTAGCCGACGCGATTAATTTTAGAAAGGACTATTCACCCCCTCTAGTCCGCCATCTTGACCTTACAGAGGGTCAGCGGCCTACGACTCCAGGCACCGCCAGAAGCTTGCGCGCCATGAGGTCTATACGGCCGAGCCGGCCATGCCTTCCTTCCTCCGATGGTCAGAGTCTGCCATAACCTTTGATCGGACCGGCCACCCAAAACACATTCCGATAAGGATTCTACTAGCCTACCGCAGTAGCCGACATTGAACAGATTGTGTGCACCTGTGAAAGGTGTCAATACTACACTCGACAGACCCACCTACTGGCCCAAGCACTCCAAACAATCCCCATCATGTGGCCATTTGCGGTCTAGGGGCTCGATCTGGTTGAACCTCTCAAGAGGGCACCTAGGGGCTATACGCACTTGCTTGTCGCCATAGACAAGGTTACAAAGTGGATAGAGGCTCTACCGATCTTCGTGATCAAGTCTGAGCAAGCCATGTTGTTCTTCCTTGACATCGTCCATTGCTTTGGGGTCCCAAACTCCATCATCATGGAGAATGGCACATAGTTCACCGAGAAGAAGTTGCTTCGATTCTATGATGAATACCACATCCGCGTCGATTAGGCCGCCGTGGCGCACCCCCGCACGAATAGGCAGGTCGAGCGCCCAAACGACATGGTCTTGCAAGGCCTCAAGCCTAGGATCTTCAACCGGTTGAACAAGTTTGGTGGACAATGGGTCATGGAGCTTCCTATGGTGCTCTAGAGCCTGAGGACGACCTCCAGTCGGGCCACTGGCTATACGCCATTCTTCATGGTCTACGGTTCTAAGGCTATCCTCTCGAGGGTCAGGGCGTACGATGAACAGGGAGCCGAGGCATCCCTCGAGGATGCCATGGACCAGCTAGATGAAGCGCGCAATGTTGCCCTCCTTCGCTCGGTTAAGTACTAGCAAGCGTTGCGCCGGTACCACAACCATCGAGTGCGGGGTCGGGCCATCAATGTTGGGGACTTGGTGCTCTGCCTCATCCAGAGCAACAAGAATCGCCACAAGCTCTCTCCACCATGGGAGGGACCGTGCGTCATCATAGAAGTGCTTCGACCAGGCACCTACAAGCTCAGGACCATCAATGGCAAAGTCTTCGTCAACGCCTGGAACATCGAACAACTATGTCGCTTTTACCCTTAATTTACGCATGCTTTCTCTTATCAGTTTTGCTATCAACTCCTCGATATTTAGTGACACTCGACCCCAGCAACGGTAGGGGGTCGGGCCTCACTCAGGGGCTGATAAGAGCATATCTATCTAGTAGACATTCTCTATGTTTGACTCTTTCTCACGTTAAGACCTAGAAGCGAGGGTCGTAGAAATAAATGCTGAGTAAAACTGGTCGGACTGCAAGAAACCTATGCCCTAGTGGCTACGGTGTTTTTGCTCACTAGCATGATTAGAGTTTTTTTCCTGCACCCTGAGCTTCCTAATCCTTAACTACAAAAAGAGCCAGGACGCATTTAAGAGTATATCCACCTGGCAAACATTCTCTATGTCCAACCCTCTCTCATGTTAAGATCTAGAAGCAAGGGTTGCGGAAATGAACGCTGAGTAAAACTAGTCGGACTGCAAGAAACCTACGCCCCAGCAGCTACGGCGTTTTTGCTCACCAGCATATCAGAGTTTGTTCACCCACACCCCAATCTTTACAGCCTTAACAACGGAAAGGGTCGGAACGCATTAACCTTTTTATACAAAAAGGGAAGAAGGGCTAAAAATCTTTTTGTCCATAACAAAATTTAAGAGCTTGTCCACTTATTACGAGCTCGCCACCAAGCTTATCTGCCTAACTAATTTCTTGAGGGGGATGATCTCATCCTCTATCTCTGCAGGTTAGTCCTGTGCCAGCTGGTCACCCAAGTTAATCAGATGGCTTGGGCCGCTGTCGAGAGATGGGTAAGGAGCAGTAGAATGCCCCATTCGGGTTATGCCAACTCTATCACGAATGACGGACCTAGATTCCACTCGGACATATCCGGTAAGAGCTCCCCGAACCTATCACTCGAGCCATCGAGGTAAGTCCTATGCCAGCGGGTCACCCAAGTCAATTGGACGGCTCGGGCCATAGCCGAGAGACCGGTTAGGAGTAGTAGGATGCCCCCATGTGGGTTATGCCGACTCCGTCACAAACAATGGACCTGGATTCCACTCGAACATATCCAGTAAGAGCTCCCCAAACCCATCACTCGAGCCATCGAGGTAACTTTACCAACCCCCACTTTACTTTTCTACTGCATGAGCATTCATTCATCCATTCTCATACATCCAAGTATCACATATGCAATTATTGCATCACAACGCTTCACGTCGTGACACGAAGCGACAGTCGTCTCATTCAACATGAGCGACAACCGATCGGGGTTCGAAGGCTGGCCCACGAATGGCTCGAGGTCACCTCACATCAAATAGATCTAGGGGAGAAAACATAGATGAGCCCCAGTGGCCTTTGCTCGACCCACTCAGAAGTGGATAGGGTTATCTTGACCTTCTTGTTCGATCCTAACCTCGAGCAGTGCCCACAGAATCTCCATCGAGGAGAGGCCAGCGGGCCACCTAAATCGATCTCTGGAATGACTCGGGCATCTACTGGGAGGCGGGTTAAGGAGTAGTGGAATGCCACATGAGAGCTATGTCGACCCTGTTACGAATGACGGATCCAAATTCCACTCGAACATGCCCATTAGCAAGCTCACCCCCTCTGGTTGCGGAAACCGCGGACGGGGTGATGATCACAAAGATGAGCTGACCCCTCAACCGGACCCCTACAATGCGTGGGGGCTCAAGGGAAGTTGGACTCACAAGGAGACCGAATGCGCGGTCGCAGAACGATGGCTTGGATCATAGGGAGGGGATACATATGAAAACTAAGAATAACATTTCTGAAATAAAAAATGCTTTCCCCTACCAGTTTCACTATCGTCTCCTCGATCTTTAGTGAAACCCGACCTCGGCAACGACAAGGGGTCGGGTCTCACTCGGAGGCTGATAAGGGTATACATATACCCTTTTCAAAATAGTCACCATGCCCGACCCTTTCTCACGTTAAAAAACTAGAGGCTAGGTTTTGCGGAAACGAACGCCGAGAAAAACTGGTCAAACTGCAAGAAACTTACGCCCCAGCGGCTACGACACTCTTGCTTACCAGCGTGACTAGAGTTTCCCGCCCACACCTTGAGCTCTACAGTCTTAACAATAGGAAGGGTTAGAACGCATTAACCCCTTTTTACAAATAAAAAGGGAGAAAGAACAAATTTGTTCAAACAAAAAAAACAAGCTTGTTTAGATGAAACAGATGGGTTGGAAGTTGTCCGCTTATTACAAGTGCACCGCCTAACCTATCTGACTAAACTAGCCCCTCGGGGGATGATCTCATCCTCTATCTTGGTGGAAAGGTCATGCACCAAAGGGGCCACCTCCTTCTCGATGTCGTCTAGCTCAGCATCGGTATAGATGGGCGCGAAGCCTTGGCCCATCATCGCTAGATCGATGTTCTCACAATGAGAGCAGGCGATCGCGAATGATCGGTGAACACCAAAGCGAAGCATGTTCCTTGCCATATCACATGCTCGGTCCAAGATCTGGGTAGTGTGAACCACGAGCGAGCTTGTCTCCTGCTCTAGGGCTAGCTCGAGCTCATCGCAGACCAGCTAGATGACGACGTGCAGGTTGTCATGTTCGTCGCTCTCCTTCTAGAGGGTGTCCTTCACCTCACTGAGCTCCTTCTCTAGGCCGTGGCACTTCACCACCTCCGGCCCTAGCTTGTCATCGAGACCTGCCCAAGTCACGTACCGACTATGTCAAAATACTTACCACAGATTCCAGGGAGAAAGACAGCAAGGGAAACCGGGACTTACCGTCCACATCCGCCCAAAGCTTTTCACCTCATCGTGCTGCTGGGTCACCTCGACCTCTAGGTGCTGGACCTCTTCTTAGCGCCGCCCGACCTCCGTGGTGAGCTCGATGGACATGCCCTTGGCTGTAACCTTTAGGTCCCTCTCCCACTGGAGCTCATTCCTGAGGTGGTCGATCCATTGTTGAGCGACGGCGCGCTCCTAGCGAGCTAGCTCAGTCCCCCGTGCAGAGCTCTTCCATGGCCTGGAGCAAATCATCCCGCTCCTTCTATAACCATTCAGCCTCCAGGGTGTCCGTGCGCACCCTCTCGGTCAGGGCCATGAGCTTCTCCTTGGCCTCGTGGGCATTGTCGCTAGCGTCCTTCTCCCTGACTCTGAGGTCGGCCACCTCCCAGGTGGCAGGGGCAAGCTTGGCCACCTCCTGACGGGTGGCAGTGATCTGTGCGACCAGCCCCTCATTCCGCCGCGTCTCCTCAGCAAGGAACTAGGACTTCTCTTGGCTATGGGCCATAAGGATCTGTGAAAAAGACAAGACTTGGAGGCATAGAAGGAGAACATAAGGGTCGGAAGCATGGTCATATCAAACCTGGCCAACTGGGGCAACAATGTCGTGCTTCGAGCTCAGCATGGTGGTCAGGGCGTGAACCGCGTCCCCAACCTCTGTGTGGACGCTCCCCATTCCCTCTCCTTTACCGCTTCATCAAGGGCAGCCACCTGGACCAGAGAACAGGATGTCCCCATGCCGACCTCAAGCGACACCGACCTATCTGGCGGCGGTAGCTCCTTTAGAGCGGCTTCTCTGGCGATAGAGGGGACGGGTGACACGAACACGGACGCCTACCCTGTTGCCACATCTGCGAAGGATGACTCAGGTGAGCCACCTTCTGTCCTCCCCTTCGTGGACATGGCCACCTGTACGGACAATGGCTCTGGCCATGCCGCCTCCACCTACGACATCGAGGACATGACCGGCCGCTCCGCACCCGCCATAGGTGCCCTGGATGCGCCTCCCCCAACGTAGCCATCAGCTACGCCTCCTCGGTCGATGCCATGGCCACCCCAACAACACTCATGCTCACCACCAGTGCGGCGCCAGCTGGCTCCTGGCATGTTTGCCAGAGGAGGATCTTTTTTGGAGCGAACCATAGGAGAGTCCTACGTCCTCCGATGCTGCAAGGGACATGGTGGTCAGTTCACGGCAGAAATTCGTTAGGACAAAAGGATGACAAAAACTCTTGACTCACCATGACATCATCATATGAGGACGTTTTGGGGCTGGCTTGCCCAACCCTTGCTGCTCCTCATCGGCATGTTGCTGCTTTGAGCCCTCCCTCGGCTCGGAGGGCACGGACTAATCTAAACAGCCGCCTCCCACCGACTCCAGAGGCGCCGCCGAGGGCTCAGGCGGAGTGAGGCGAGCTGGCTCTATCGGTTCTGAGGCCAATGTCGAAGGTCTGGACGTGGTGGGGTGGTTCATTTCACCAGCTCTGGGGGCGCGTCCTCCCCCTCCTGCCTCGCAACATGCCATGAGAAGGGCCCCACCTACAGCGAAGGCGGGTCCTCGTCCTTGGTGGCCAGATCATCCCACAGGATGGGCGACATGGAGTCGTCTTCCTCCTGCTCCTCCTCTTCTTCCTCCTCCTCTTCTTCCGATGAGCCTTGACGCAGCTTCCCTCGCTACAAGCTTTGCTCGCTGCTTCAACCACCATTTCTTCTCCTCGTCATCCTTCTTCTTCTTCCGTTGTTCATCCGTGGCATGATTTGCCACCCTCACGGCCATGTGCTCTGGCAGCGGCGCAACAGAGTCTCGGAAGACTAACCCCACCAATAGCTCGATGAAGCCCGCGTCCAGCCACATCACGGGATGCCCCAAGATCTAGAACACGGCGTCGTCCTGATGAGCTGCGCACCGGGCATCATCCCATACAGTGGGAGGACGCGTGCCATCAGGGGTGCCACCCTCCTTGCGTGATACCCCCTGATGACATCGGCCCTATGGAGGTCATGGGTCTTTAGGAACGCGATGGCCTCGAGGAGGTCGCACATCCTCTTCTCCTTGACAGGTGCCCCCCACGGCCATGATGGCAGAACCTCTTCGATCAAATGCCTAGAGAAGACAGTTAAGGGTGTGGCAGGGTTGTACTTCAGGTAGAACCAATGCGAGTGCCACCCCTTGTTGGATCTAGAGAGCCAGCAGGGCATGTACTCGGCTACCCGCTGCCCCCGAAGGTGGATACCCATGCATCCCATCGGCACTGGGGTCTCCTGGCCTGTCTCCTTCTTCTTCATCAAGGAGATGGAGAAGAAATATCTCTAGAGCTCAAAGTGGGGCTCGATCCCTAGGTACCCCTCACACATCATGCTGAAGGCCATGATGTGCTAGATCCCATTGGGGTTCAAGTGCTGTAGCTCGATCTGATAATGGTGCAGCTGACACCAGAAGAATGGGTGAGGACGAACCGTGAGGCCGCTGTGGGGGTATTAGCCCCTATACCCTTATGGCTAGGCTTGGGTCGGCCCAGTCTAGGGGGTTCGATCCACTGGAAGACGACGCATGGCTCGACCGATCTGCTCAGAGTCCCGCGCAAGGAGTCAAGACAGACTTGGAGATCAAGCAAGATCCTGGTCGGTTAGAATAGGAATCCTTATCTGGCCACCTATGACAATTGTAACCGGTTAGGATTAGTTTTCAGATCTGTAACCCTGCTCCCCAGACTATATAAGGTGGGTAGGGGATCCCTCTAAAAAACATCCCTCATTGACATACAGCAATACAATCAGACGCAGGACGTAGGTATTACGCCTTCACAGCGGCCGAACCTAGATAAAACCTCGTGTCTATCTTGCGTCACCATCTTGTTTGTAGCTTGCGCATCTGTCTGCCAACAATCTACTACCTTGGGCATACCCCTAGGTAGACTGCCGATCATATTTCGTCGACAGTGGCGCGCTAGGTAGGGGGTGTGCGTACTGCTCTCTAGACGAACAAGATGGCCATCATCCCTAGTTCCATGGCTACGCCGAACGGCCTCACATTCACCATCGGTCAGATCACCTAGACCACTGGCTTTGATGACTCCATCACCATGACCATGGAGGAGGCGCAGATTCAATCTGCGTGGACCACTGCTTCACCTGCATTGGCTACGGCTCCGACCATGGTGGATCTAGCTCTGGCCACGTCAGCATCATCTTTAGCCACGCCGATAACCCGTCGTCCACTTCCTCGCTACAAAGGAAGGCAGATCGACAACACCGACCTGCTTGACTCCATCGATCGGGTCGGCACCAAACTTGCTGAAACCCTAGCTCTAGTAAGTTCGATTCAAAGTCAACCTAATGAGCAGGTAATCACTACCCACAACAGATATACCCAACTAGCTTGGGCCAGTCATCCTGCATGACTCGGTACAGATCTCGTGGTCACATCTACTCCTGAAGGGCGCTCCGTTCATCGCCGGCCAGCCCCCACGATGGGTCTCTGGCTCTCCGAGTACAAAGCCTCGATGGAGAACTACCAGGCCCAGCCCTACGGCCTGCGCAACTTTATCAACATGGTCCGGATTGAGGATTATGAAGAAGGATCCGTCCACACAGTTCAAGAGGGTGGCTCAAGCTCCTCGTCCGGCATCACATCTAATGCCTCCATCCACACCGAGCTCCGACATCATGATGATGAAGGTGTTGAATACGATCTGGATATCCCAGACCATGCCCTGGGGTTCCCACGATTCCCATCCTTCCCACCAAGGCGAGGGGACTTGATCAATGTTGTCAGTAATGACGAACCACCGATAGTTGGCAAAACAGAACAAGAAAGGCTAGCACGCGAAGCACGCAATATTGACCGGTTTAATCACCGACAAATCAAAGCCGAAGCAGAAGAGGAGGCACGACGCATAAGGGTCTAGCCACGCGACCTTAACAATGCCTTTGACAGGGTGGGGGACAAGCAGGTCTTTAGGACTCCAAGCGCCAACGTAGCTGTTGCTATGGCAACAATGCAACGACTACCCAATACCCCAGAAACCCAGGCAGTTCGTTATGATATATAAGCTTACCTGATGGCTGCTATGGCCCAGACCGTAGAAATTGTAAATCAAGCCCAGGCTCCATCCGTCTCAGTTGAATCAAGCCACAGCCGCCAGTACTCAAGTCGCTCACAGCCACCCAACCAACGTGGCTCACGCAACAACGACCCATCAGACAACCGTCAAGGCAGAAACAGTGGCCATGATGGTGGTCGGGACGACAACCGCCGCAACACAACCGCGACAATCGCCGTGATAACCGTGGTTGTAGGGTTAACCAGGGTGGCAACCGGGATCGCCGTGATGGCAATAACGATCTCCGCCATTACCTCGGAGAACGTGATCTGCGCGAACACATCAACAAAAGAGCCAACGATCATGCATCCCACGAAAGCTATCGCTATATGGAATATGATACTGCCCATGGCCCTCCGGGTTTGAAGCAGTTTACTCCACACCTTCACCAAGTCATATGGCCCAAGAAATTCAAGCTCAAAAAACTTCAGAAGTACGACGGCAAGGACAACCCCGAATTATGGGTCATGCTCTACGAAACCGCATGCAGATCAGCCATGGCTGATGAGCACGTCATGTCTAATTACTTCCCAGTTGCCGTCGGCCACGCAGGCCACCAATGGCTGGTCAGCTTGCCGGCGAACTACTTTGATTCTTGGCAGGAGCTCAAGCAAGCATTCATCGACAACTTCATTGCTACTTGCGAGCAACCCGGCAACAAATATGATCTGCAGCGGATTCGAGATCACAAAGATGAGCCACTACGTGAGTATGTTCGACGCTTTTCGGAGATGCGCATCAAGGTCCAGTCAATCTCCGACAACAAGGCAATCGAGGCTTTCATCACTGGTCTCTGCTTCCATGATGCCTGAAGGGACAAGCTCCTCCACAAGAGACTTGAATCAGTCACAGCGCTCCTAGCCACTGCTAAAAAATATGCGGATGCCGATGATGCTAAAAAGATAATTATCGAAGAAGCAGCAAGGGTTCCACGCTCTGACCACCCCCCACACCGCGATGACTACCGCAGCAATCATGGTCGGAATGACAATTTTGATCGCCGCAACCAGCACAACGATTCCCACGACCACCGCGACCAGCATAATCAGCGGCGTAATCGCTGCGACAATTACAGGGGCAAGCGTGCTCGGGAAGACGATGGCGAGGTCAACACCGTTAAAAAAGGTGGCGGACGTCGCAACTACGAAGACGACTATGCCAAAGCTTTGAAAGGACCCTGCCAGCTCCATCCCAAGTCAAACCATACCATGGAGAATTGCCGCGTTCTCAAGTCTATCTACACGCGACAACAGGCTCTGGATACATCCAACAAGCCTAACAACGCAAGGGAACAGCGCAACAAAGACAACGATGATGAAGACACAGATCCCCGTCACAAGTACGTCAAGCCAACCAATCGCGTCCACACCATCATTGGGGGCAAAGTGTCCATTGAGACCAAACGAGAACACAAGCTGCTCGCCCGCGCTTGCTTGAACGTGGCCAATGTCGACAACCTAATCGCAGATCCACGGCTTCCTCCTTGGTCTTACCGTGAGATCTCCTTCAGCAGAAAGGACCAATGGGATGCTATACCTAAGCCAGGGCATTTTCCCCTGGTTCTCGATCCGTGTATCAACAAGGTTCAGTTTGACAGAGTGCTAGTTGACGGCAATAGTTCCATCAATATACTATTCAAGAACAGTTTGCCAGCTCTGAAGATAACCCAGGCTGATCTCAAGCCATATGAGGCATAGTTCTGGGGTGTTCTCCTCGGACAAAGCTCTACACCTCTCAGGAAGATCACGCTACCTATGCAATTTGGTACCCTAGACCACTTCCGCACCGACTACGTCAACTTCATGGTCGCTGACTTCGAAGTCACCTACCATGCTATCCTTGATCAACCAGCGCTCACCAAGTTCATGGCCATACCTCACTACAGGTATTTGGTGCTCAAGATACCTACTGAGAAGGGAGTTCTAACTCTCAGGGGCAACGTGTACGTAGCTTACACTTGCAAGGATGACAGCTTCAAAATAGTAGAGGCTCACGACCTCTCTATTTGCATGGTCGAGACCATGCTCGATGCCAAGAAGATGCTAGCCGACCACCTGGAGATCCTAGAGCTTGAGGCCCCACGCAAGAACATCAAGTCCAAAGAGCACAAAGCGATCCAGCTGGTCGACGGTGATCCCAGCAAAACGGCTCTCATCGGGGCCAACCTGGATCCTAAATAGAAAGATGCGCTCATCAGGTTCTTGAGGAGCAACGTGAGTGTGTTTGCATGGAAACCCGCTGACATGCCCGGTGTACCTCGGAACTTGATCGAGCACTCCTTAAATGTCGATGGCAAGGCCAAACCTATCAAGCAGAAGCTACGATGGTTCGCTCGTGACAAAAAGGAGGCTATTAGGGTAGAAGTTACATGGCTTTTGGCAGCCGGATTTATCAAAGAAGTGTATCATCCAGAGTGGTTAGCCAACCCAGTTCTTGTATGCAAAAAGAATAATGAATGGAGAATGTGCGTTGATTACACTAATCTCAACAAACACTGCCCTAAAGACCCCTTCAGCTTACCTCGCATAGACGAGGTCGTAGATTCAACTGCCAGTTGCGAGTTGCTATCCTTTCTCGATTGCTACTTTGGTTATCACCAGATCGCTCTAAAAAAGGACGATCAGATCAAGACATCCTTCATCACGCCCTTCGGTGCTTACTGCTATACGACCATGTCGTTCGGGCTCAAGAACGCCGGGGCTACCTACCAATGCGCCATATAGGCCTGCCTCAATGACGAGATAAAAGATGACCTTGTCGAGGCTTATGTTGATGATGTAGTTGTTAAAACCAAGGAAGCATACACCCTTGTTGATGACCTCGAATGTACCTTTACAGCTCTTAACACATTCCAATGGAAATTAAACCCAAAGAAGTGTATCTTTGGTGTTCCATCTAGTACATTGCTCGGCAACGTCGTCAGTCACGATGGCATATGCCCTAACCTAGAGAAGGTAAAAGCTGTCTTGGACATGAAGCCACCTAAAAAGGTGAAGGATGTTCAGAAGCTCACCGGATGCATGGCTGCCCTTAGTCGTTTTATATCAAGATTAGGCGAAAAGGGACTGCCATTTTTCAAGCTGCTCAAAGCAACCGAGAAGTTTGAGTGGTCGGAGGAGGCAGACGCTGCTTTTACACAGCTAAAGCAATTCCTTACATCACCTCTGGTCCTCACTGCTCCCAGAGAAGACAAAACCCTCCTGCTTTACATTGCGGCAACTAATCGGGAGGTCTCCACTACCATGGTGGTCGAGCGTGAAGAGCCCGGGCATGTCTACAAGGTACAGCGACCAATCTATTTGATCAGTGAGGTACTCAATGAATCCAAGACCAGGTACCCACAGATTCAGAAACTGATCTACGTCATACTGATTACATCCCAAAAGTTGAAACACTACTTCAACGGATATCGTGTGGTGGTCATGACCGAGTACCCTCTGGGAGACATCATTCGCAACAAGGATGCGAACAGGCGCATCGTCAAATGGGCAATGGAGCTATGCCCTTTCTCCTTGGAATTTGCCAGCCGTACTACAATCAAGTCTCAGGCACTTGTCGATTTCGTCGTCGAGTGGACAGACTTAAGCACACCTGCCTCTCAGGGGCCCGCCGAGTATTGGAAGATATACTTCAACGGCTCTCTCAACATTGACGGTGTAGGAGCAGGAGTCCTTTTTGTGTCACCATCCAAGGAGCAGCTCCGATACGTCCTCAGGATTTATTTCCCAGCGTCTAATAACACCACCGAGTACGAAGCATGCCTATATGGTCTGTGCATTGCTGTTGAGCTCGGTGTCAAACGTCTCTATATGTACGGAGACTTAGCTCTGGTCATCAATCAACTCAACAAGGACTGGGATACGACCAGCGAAAAGATGGATGCATACTGCAAAGCGATCAGAAAGCTGGAAGGCAAGTTCTATGGCATCGAGTACACACATGTGGTCTGGGACAAAAATCAAGCAGCTGATGCGCTGTCAAAGTTAGGATCATCCCGAGCCAAAGTCCCACATGGCGTATTTGTTTAAGACTTGCTCATGCCTTCCATCGAAGAGGAAGATCCCATGGTCAACAAGCCTCCAAACTAGCTATTGGTGGCTATGATTCCGGCGTCAAACGTCACTGAACCACCTCCGACCACTAAGGAGCCTGACTAGAGAGTACCTTTCATCAAGTACCTAACAGACGGTAGTGGTTACACCGATCGGATAGAAAATGAACGCCTGATGCGTCGCTAGTAAGCAGTATCTGCTCGTCGATGGCAAATTGTGGCGCAAGAACGTAAAGGAGGAAATCTTGATGAAGTGTATAACCTAGGAGGATGGCAAACATCTCCTGGACCAAATCCACTCTGGCTCCTGTGGCAACCACGCAGCCTCGAGAACGCTGGTTGGCAAGGCTTTCCGAGTAGGGGTCTATTGGCCGTCAGCCGTAGCCGATGTAGAGAAGCTAGTCCACCATTGTGAGGGTTGTCAGTTCTTCGCCAAGAGAATCCATGTACCAGCACATGAGATTCAGTCAATACCAGCCTCTTGGCCCTTCGCATGCTGGGGACTGGATATGATTGGGCCCTTCAAACCGGCTCCTAGGAAATTTACATGCGCATTTGTGCTGATCGACAAATTTTCCAAGTGGATAGAGTACATGCCTCTGGTACAGGCATCTTCAGAAAAGGCTATCACATTCATCGACCAGGTCATCCACCACTTTGGCATACCCAACAGCATCATCACTGATCTGGGTACTTAGTTCACCGGGAATACTTTTTGGGACTTCTACGACGAAAGGAGCATAGTAGTAAAATACATCTCGGTGGCGCACCCTAGAGCTAATGGACAGGTCGAGTGGGCAAATGGTATGATCTTGGATGCACTTAAAAAGAGGATGTACAGGGAAAATGATAAAGCTCCTGGAAGATGGCTCAAAGAGTTACCAGTCGTGGTCTGGGGTCTCAGAACCTAGCCCAGTCGCAATACCGGCGTATCACCATACTTTATGGTTTATGGCGCTGAGGCAGTGCTTCCAGCAGATATAGCCTTCAGATCAGCATGGGTAGAGAACTTCGATGAAGACAAGGCCAATGAAGTACGGGAGCTAGAAGTGAATAGTACAAAAGAGAAGTGGCTCGATTCTTATGTACGTACAGCCAAATACCTTGCTGTTTTGCGCAGGTACTACAACAAGGACGTCAAGGAGCGGTTCTTTGTGGTTGGGGACCTGGTCCTGAAGTGGAAGACGAATCAGGCTAGCGTCCACAAACTTGCAACCCCATGGGAAGGGCCCTTCATGATCAAGGAGGTTACATGACCAACGTCTTACAGGTTAGCTCACTTGGACGGTACAGACGTACCCAATTCATGGCACATCGACAAGCTTAGGCGTTTCTATGCTTAACTACTAGGATATGTACTCCTCTTGTACTTTCGATTTAATAAAGCTATTATGATTTCTCTAACCACTCTAATGTGTCATTTTGAAGTCTATTGGTATTCTAACTCTACCAGTTAAAACCGACCACCAATCCTTATCAGGATTTTCGGAGCAGGCCCTGTCTCTGGTTTCTCTCAACGCGTGCATGGGATCTGCTCTCTACGCTACGGGTGATCGGCAGGTGCTCTCTGGTTTGACTTGTGTGTTTCTACATGTGCACAAACACTCCGACCGCAAGACAAACTAGGGCCATATAAACCTTTCAGGATGACATGTCAACTAAACTGGTACAACTAAATAGAACGTCAACATGTTCTAACTTAGTTACATCGGTACGATGTCCGGGCTTAAAAACGTTTTCTACAAAACAAACACGCTCATGTTGTTATACAGTTACGTTATTACAAGCTTGCCTAAAAAGGACCAAGTTTACAATAACACAACTACATCTTCTTCTACAGCTATAGCCTACACTAATGGCTGGTCGGGGCACGTGGCACCTACTGCTCGCTGGGCCTGACATCGTGCTCAAGTCTCGGGGACTCTTGCACTAGTCGAGCTGAAGAAGATGGCCCCGCCGACGCCTGGCTGGTTGAGACGCAGGCTTCGCCGGTTGGCTTGAAAATAAAGGCATTTCCAGCTGACTTGTCGATGGCGTTCCCTATACGGATGGCGTCGCACCTCCACACAGGTTAATGTTGCCAATTATTTTTGCTAACAAGTCTAGCTGGGCCATCCGTAGCTCCTCAGCCTTGTCTAGATCTACCTCCTTCGGGTATCCAGCTTCCAGGCGCTTGAGATCGATCAAGGGGTAGTGAGCACGTACCATGCTTAGCACATGTGCACCTGTGTACTCACCCGCCTCCTTCACGAACTTGGTCGTGTGGTCCCGAAGCTGCGACTGGTCATGCGCTAGTTTTCTGGTGTCCTCTTTCAGGCGATCACACTCTACGACCGCACAACTATTTTCCTCTCGGAGATGGACCACTTCGGCTTCTAAGCCTGCACTACAGCTGTTACTACCAACAATGCAACAACACTTGTCAGTATTCGTTGTGATAAAGGGGCTACTTACTTGTTCTTTCCTGCTCTTTATTACTGAGCTGGATGACCAGGTTCTGGTTCTGGGACTCTTGCTCCGTCTTCTCATGGTTGGCGGCTTCAAGTCAGTGGTGCAAGCGTTCCACCTCCGCCGTCAGCTCCTTGTTGCTTGCAGTGATCCCCTCGATCTGGTCGAAGCATTTCTTGCGGTACCGTGCGGTCTTCATTAAGTCCTATGTGTAGATAGCTAAGTAAGACAGCTTGACTAGACAACAAGATTAGGTGGTGAAGCAAAGCCTACCTGGACCTCCGTCACCAGCCGTTTGGCCGCCCGTTTAACTTTTTTGGTCTCTTCGACCTCCGGGATTTCCTCATGGACAACCCATTTGTCGTTCCGCCAACGCGAAACATACACATGTTGTCGCTTGTCTTACGGACAGCCCAAGACCTCCTCCACTTTGTCCTCTTCAGGCTCTTCTTCGGATCTCGGTGCTGGTCCGGCGTTAGCAGCTTCTGCGATCACTATGGCCTTCCCACGGGCTGTAGCATCGACTAACGTGCTCTGTGCTCTCACCTTCGACCACTGCTCCTCGGTCTATTCTGTTACCCTTGATGCTGAGGTGCTGCCCTTAGCAGGTTTAGCGCTCGGAGCACTCGTGCTCGGCTCGGCTCTTCCCTCGACCCCTGCTCGGGGACTATTGTCTGACTGTTTGTTTGTTGAGGCCCCGACAGATCTTCTGCTATGGTTTCCTCGATGGCCGGCTGCTAGGCAGTCTGCTCTAAAATTAATGGCAGAGCCACGCCGCTTCCGGCTAGCTGGTCCGGACTTTCGGTGGACGCCGAGCTAGTACATCCGAGATAAGTTCAGAAGTCAATCATATTCAATGCAAATTGCTAGCTTACATCAAGGTTACAAATACTTACATGTTGGAAGTGCGGAATGATGTGGCAAAGGCGCATCTCTTCAGCCACGCTTGCTCCACGTGCTGTGCGTGTGACTCCTAGTTTCCCTCTACATCCAGCACTATCGCTGGGCCTTGGTGCTCGACCCCTCCGCCGCTTGTCCTTCGCGCTACAGTGGTCGGCGATGTAGGTCCCACCGGCACGGAGGAGCCACCTTGCTCCATTGACTCTAGTTGCCTCCTCCTCTTTTGAGGGATGAGTCGAAAGGTGTCTGCATCCTCTCCCTCCTTTGCTTCATCGTTTGACAAAGTAAAAATCACCTGACGATGCTTGCTGGCCGCTAGCCGTTTACCAGTAGCTTTGGCTGCTGCCTCCTCTCTAGCTCTGAGCACCGCCCAGTCGACATCCTCGATCCCGGCGTTGGTATGGGTGGTTGGGTTAGCTCCTTGCGACCAATCTACTCCAGGGGGTGGCGACACAAACACTGTCGCTCTATCCTGACCATTAATCTAGGAAACAAATGGGAGTGAACATAGAAAGTTTCTACCACAATACAAGACTACAGGTACAAGGCAAGATGAGTTACCTTTGGGGGAGGTCGGGCGAGCTTGAAAGCATGCTCGATGTCACTCAATCTAACATAATTTGGATCAGCTAAGTTAAACAGCTCTCCAATTCTGGCTCCGACTTTGTTTTGGTCAAGCACCCCTGCCTCGTCCTCGTTGGGTCCGCGCTACCTTGATACTCGTAGCTAGGATGTACCCTCCTCTGGCAGGGCTAGATCTATCGGCTGATGAAGCTCCCGACCACGCTCGGACCATCTAGTTTTTTCCACGGGATCATCCCAAAAATTTTGGAATCTGTTCCAGGTGCTCGGGCTTCTCTGACCAGCTTGTCCTCTTCTCCGGAATGTACCCCATGTCGAACAGCATGATCGTGTTCGGCTCTTCGCGGATGTAGAACCATTTCTTGTACCAGTCATCAAGCGACGTGTTCCATGGGTAGTGCAGGTAATGGGCTTTCATGCCATCACGGAGGTTGAGGTACACACCTCTGGCAATCTTTGAGCCGCCGCTTCCTTTCTTCCACAGACAGAAAAGATGGTGGAAAAATCAAAATGGGGCTGGAAGCCACCATATGTTTCGCAAAGATGAATGAAAGTGGCAACAAGGAGGATCGAGTTTGGATGCAGATTGCAAATCCTAATCTCATAGTAAAGACAGAGCCCCTGAAGAAAAGGATGAACAGGAACCCCAAATCCCCGCTTAAAGAAGTCTTCGAACACCATGATCTCACCTGGTTGTGGATCGGGGTACCCCTCGCCCTCCGGCGCACGCCATCCTGCAAGCTCCTTGTTGTGGAGTACCCCCATGGTGACGAGGTCTTCAATGGTCTGCTCATTGCTTCTCGATTTCCACCACTCCTTTGCCATGACTCCTACTTTCTTCTGCGCGTCACTTTTTGCCATGAATCTGGCCTTACTGATGAACAAGGAACTAGCGGAGGACTGATTGGTGGTGATTTCGGAGATATTAGGGTTGGCAAGAGGAGGAAGATGGCTGTGGCTGTGAATGGCAATGGGGTTCAGTAAAAAGTAACTTATCTATCCTATATTGTATTTAACCCAAGAGTTACGCCATTTTGTCTGCCTGAGATTCTTGGGAGACGTGTGCACGCGTCGCAGACGGTTGTTTTCACAGCCTCAAGATCTATGCCAATATATGCGCCGCTTCGTTGCCAGTGTATGTGCCTCTTCGTTGCCAGTGTGAGAGGGCCCACGCTGACGCACCTACTTACAGGTGCCACGCAACTGTTTGCTTGAAAGGACAAGAAGGCAGTATGACATGCTATACCCATCTACTTTTTTGACCAGACATGTTAGATTGGACTTGATAGGGCCAGTAATTAAATAAATACAAAAGATAATAGTACAAGTGGCATATGGTTTTTTGCCACACTTCTCGTGCTCAGGGACTGTTCAGACCACCGTTGTGCTCGGGGACTGTCCAGACCACCATTGTGCTCGGGAACTGTCCAGACCACTAGTTGTGCTCGAGGATTGTCTAGACCACCGTCGTGCTCGGGGCCTGTCCAGACCACCATCATGCACGGGGATTGTCCAGACCACTATCGTGCTCAGGGACTGTTCCGACCACTCTCATGCTCGGGGACTGCCCCGACCACTCTTTGAACATTGCTCGGAGACAGCTCTCCTTGGCTACATGTGATTTGTACTCACATACAGTCGAGAGGCGTTTATTTAGACCTTGCTACAAGGCTGATACCTCGCCTTCCAGCAAGCTCGGGGACTACATCGGTACGATGCACCTGCCGGTGCATCTCGTATCGCTTGTATGATGATTGGATTTTCAACTTAATTGGGAATTCTTTTTAGACCCTAGCACCACGTGCCTACGTCACCTACTACTAGGCTCGAGGACTAAGTGGGCACACTTCACCTTGCGGTGAATGTGTTTATTTTATCAACCCCTACGCTCTGACTGTTGGCCATAACAATTACTGTACAAGGGTCACTTACATTTCTTTTCAGAAATACAAGTGGGCACACTTGATCAGGAAAGAAATCTTTTTCTTTTTTCTTTAGAGCGCCATGCATTCTTCGGACAATCGGAATTTTCAGCTATAATCGTGGTTTACTGCTCTCTGTGTGGACCAGAATACTAGCATATTTGCTTGGTCGATGTTTCAACCAGTTGGAGATGACATGAAGACAGACTGCATTAGCCGAAGAAGATCAAACAGTGTGTCGCAACATAATACATGCTGCTCGGGGACTAGCTGTGGGGGTATTAACCCCTATACCCTTACGGCTAGGCTTGGGCTGGCCCAGTCTAGGGGGTCTGGTCCACTGGAAGACGACGCGCGGCTCGGCCGATCTGCTCGGAGTCTCGTGCAAGGAGTCAAGACAGACTTGGAGATCAAGTAAGATCCTAGTCGGTTAGAATAGGAATCCTTATCTGGCCACCTATGGCAATTATAACCGGTTAGGATTAGTTTCTAGATCTATAACCCTGCTCCCCAGACTATATAAGGCGGGTAGGGGACCCCTCTAAAAAATATCCCTCATTGACATACAGCAATACAATCAGACGCAGGACGTAGGTATTACACCTTCACGGCGGCCGAACCTGGATAAAACCTCATGTCTGTCTTACGTCACCATCTTGTTTGTAGCTTGTATATCTGTCTGCCAACAATCTACTACCTTGGGCATACCCCTAGGTAGACTGCCGACCATACTTCGTCGACAGCCACGCTTAAGGAAGAGCGCGAAGGAGACGACGTAGCCGTCGGGCGGTGCCGGCACCTCCTCACGGCCGGGCACAAGCCACACCGCCGCATCGGTCCTCCTGCGGAGAAGACCACGCTTGACGAGGCCCTCCATGCGCGTATAGGTAACATCAGAGTGATGCCACGAATCCATGGAGGATGGAGGTGGCTACAGAGAAGCAAAGGCGATGGCAGAGGAGCGGAGGCTACAGATCTAGGGCTCCGGTGGTAGACTAGCAAGCATGGTAGATCCGAATGGCGACGGCGGAGAAATAGAGAAGGTAAGGCTGTGGTTTTGGTGTGCAGAAACATGACGGGGGAGGCCTCTATTTATAAGGCGGAGGGGGCGAGAAGGCGAACCGTCCGCCGAGATTCACGCGCCCACTGCGCCATGTCACGTCACCTCCCTCCGAAGATCGTGCGCACGCAATCTCTGCCCGCATCCTCAAAGGACACACCGGATCACGGTTTGCCCATTCAATGGCCCAAGAACCGGCGCATGTAAGAAGGGATCCAGAGCTAAAAACGCTCCTATGGCCCATTTAGGACCAGGAGTGCGAAGGCTGGCCCACCGATGGGTTCACAGCCGCTCCGGGGCACCCTTAGAGCAAGGGGTGGAAAGGGATGGGCCCACTAGCGGCCAGTACCACGGGCATCCTGGCCCATGTTCGAGTCTTGGTTGGTTTCTAGTCCATGGGTTTTTCTCCAAGAAAGGCAACGAGCCCTTGGGACCGGCCAAACGGACCCAAGAACTATATGGACTGACCGCCAAGAGTCTGGAGTAGGTCACCAGCTGACCCAGGCCGGACCCCCGTGAACGGGAAGCCGGGGCCCCACTTGGACTAGCCTGTTAACAGCTCACCGAGCACCATGTTTCGTCCATCACGAAGATGAGCCGACCCTTGACCGGACCCCTGCTACGCACGAGGGCTCGAGGAAAGTTGGACTCGCAAGGAGACAGAACGCGCAGTCGCAGTACGACGGCGGACCGATCAGATCCTAGGGGACCAGAATCAAGAAAAATCTTTCCGACCTCCCGAATCTTACGGTTACATGTCCCCAAGAATACCGACCGCGACAAGAGGCAACCACTGTCCTACTAGGACACACCGCGGGCTACAAAAATAAGGCCAAGGCCCTTAGAGTCCCCCTATCCACAAAAGCCTCCAAAGGAGTATTCTACTACTCCGTAGGCTCGGGGGCTACTGTCGGGTATCGATAGTAGGGATACCCAAAGCAAGGAAGTTAGCGCCCACGTTGACTTCCTTGGATGGAGCAAGACGTATTAAAAGGTCTCGCTCGACCCCAAGGATGCGGTTTTCTGTCTTGCCCGACCTCGAGGCCGCAAGGGTCTCGCCTAAGACCGCGGGCTCCGTCCCTCCTGACCCCAAGGCCGCGGGCTCCGTCTCGCCCGACCCCTTGGTCTCGTGCTCTATCTCGCCCGACCCCAAGGCCACAGGCTCCATCGCGCCTGACCCTTTGGGTTCATGCTCCGTCTCGCCCGACCCCAAGGACGCCGTTTCCGTCTCGCCCGACCCTAAGGCCGCGGGGTCTCGTCCAAGGCCACGGGCTCCGTCTCGTCCGACCCTAAGGTCGTGGGGTTTCGTCCAAGGCCGCGGGCTCCGCCTCGCCCGACCCCTTGGGTGCGGGCTCTGCCTCGCCCAACGCTAGCTCCCACATGGCTACAAACCCTAGCATACTTTCTTCTACCTAAGCCTCCCTCATCTTGCGGCATTGAGGAGGATTCTATGTTATCTTCGTGGTACGTTGCTACATGGTCTCTTCCTATCTTGCACTACTCCAATTAAGCTTGTAATATATTCTGATGAAGATTGTACCGGTTGTCCTGACACCCATAAATCCACCTTGGGTTATGGTGTGTTTCTAGGCGACTACCTAATCTCCTGGTCCTCCAAACGATAGCACACTGTTTCGAGATCTAGTGCTGAGGCTAAGTACCGTGCAGTGGACAATGGAGTAGTTGAGGCCTTTTGGTTGTGCTAATTTGCTTCTAGAATTGCACAGGCCATTGCGTCGAGCAGTCCTTATCTATTGTGACAACATCAGTCTAGTATATTTCTTCAGCAATCTTGTTCAGCATCAGTGGACCAAGCATGTTGAGATCGACCGCCACTTTGTTCGAGAACGTGTCGCCCTTGGTGAAGTTCATGTTCTCCATGCCCCGGCCACCTCTCAATATGCAGACATCTTCAAAGGATTCTCATCGACTGTGTTCTTGGATTTTCGATCCAGCCTCAATGTGCGACTGATGCTTCTTTTGGCTGCAGGGAAGTGAGTTTGAGATTTCTTTGTACATATTGTCACTATGAGGAAGCCTCTTCTTCTTTATAACCAGCCTGGTCTTTGCAGCATGCGACGATAAGACTGCGGGGGAGTGTTGAACATGTGTGTGTACGTGCCGCTTCCATATTCCTGTATAGGGTGGAGCCTAAACCGTATACAATCAGTTATTCCCAAACTTGCAATTTGTTTAGACCTAAACCGTTAGATCATCAAAAAAAATCTAACGGTGCATATTCTTCTCTTTTTTCTGTTATAATCTTGTAATTTGTAGATCTTTCGGTGAACTCTCTCTCCTTTTGCTTTTGCAACTGTTTTTTTCATTGACTTTCATTTAGCTATTTTTCTTTCCAACCCGTGTATATATATATATATATATATATATATCAAATTGCTATTTTTGTCCATTCAATATTTCAAAATTACTGTTTTTTTCAAAATTGCTGTCATGTAGTGAGACACGGCATACATAATACGGAGTAGTTAGGTATAAGAGTCGTGTTTTCATTATCTAAAAAAATAAGAGTCGTGTTTTCCTTGTCTTGATTGAGATTTTTTTTCCTTATTAAATTCCGTCACGGACGTCGCCGTCTCTAACTGCCGTCACGGCCGGACACTGCTGTGGCCACGAAGAACACGTCAATACTCAAGGCTATCCTCGTTGCCACGGTCCCGCGGAAGACATCTGCCATTAACACCACGGAAGATTTCTGCCATCTTCTACGGACGGTCGGAAGCTAAGGTACGTGCTTGTTTCCCTTTCACGATAATTTGGCTAATATTTAGTGTAATAGATTTACACTTCTTCTATATTTTAGGTGTCTGTATTTTAAGATAATTTTAGACAACACTCTTGTACTATCAAATAATACATGTAAATTGTCACTTTTGTGATTTATTATTTGTCTTTGTGTCATGACATATCGAATTTTTATCCTTATCTGATTATAAAAATAATTGTAAATTATCAATTTGTCTTTGTGCCAACACATATCAGATTTTTCCCATTTGTGGTTTGTTTAATGAGTTCTTTTATTCTCATAACCAAAAAATTGCAAATTATGTCTAAAAAAATTGTAACGAATTAAAACTGCAATTTTAGTATAAAATATATGCAATAACCGTCGTCTGGAAAAAAAACTAAAATTAAGACGCGTGAAATTTAGCAAATTCCATAGATTTATGATTAATTTTACATCCAGTTAATTTCCTCCACTTGGACATCGATCACTTCTTTTTTTTATGTTGAAACGCACGTGCATACTCTTAATAGCAACAATAATATAGTGTGAGTGGGAAGCCGAGAAGGCGCATCGGTGGGCTAGTGCAACTCAAGATCCGTGTGATTGGTGCCTATGCATAAGTGGAAAAGACTTTAGCAGCAGCATGTCTGGGCAGCTTTGGCTAGCTTGTGGTCCACGGTGTGAATTTTAACAGGATCAGCACACTACAGGACGCCCGCTCGGTAAGGAACTTGGCAACGGACAGAACAAATAAGACAGGGCGCTCAAAGTCAACCACAACGCTATGGACGGTACCCTGTGCACCTGCAGAACAGTACCGACAGGACAAATCAGAAGGGTACCCTGCAACCTTTCAGGCATGTCAGAGCCCAAACAGTATTGAGGATGCCGACATTTACCCTACGGTGTTGTAGGCGCTATCAATTCCCATACCAGGCAAACACGGTAAGGCCCCCCACATGCATCTGGGCATCTACAGTGTTGTGGGCGGCGGCATTTACCGTACCTGGTAGAGCACGGTAAAACCTCCCATCCGTCTGACATCAACAGTAGTGTGGCCGCCTACAATCACCTTGTACCCAACGGCTTGAGCAACAAGACTTACCAACATACATACTTTCTCTCTCTCACCTGTAAGGCCGCTCCCTTCATCTATAAAAGGGGATGCGTTAGCCCCCAATAGAGGAGGTCAGATCAACTGTCCATCAAGAAAACACATAGCAACAGAACCACCGGGTTCAAAGCTCGAGCACGCGCTCAAACACTCAGCTCATGTAGGAGCTCCCGTCGCTCTCGTCCCTCCAGACCAGAGCCCGACCGGACCTCTTGCACCCCCCATCTTTCTCCCTCTCGTTTGTAACCCCAAAGCAAACTACGAGCACCTGGGCTCAGGAATAAAGTCACCGACCGACTCAAACTAGATGTAGGGCATGCTGCCTGAACCAGTATAAACCCTGTGTCATTTAGTGCTAGGCCACATCCGATCACAACGAACGGCAAAACTATAAATATTTATATGTTGGTCACTTTCTGCATCGACAGTTGGCGCCGTTCGTGGGGAAGACGTTGTACGTTCACACTTTTGGTCATCGGATGGCCCACTTTTCCGCCATCTTCGCCATGGCGGGCTCAAGCGATATGACTCGCTTCGGCTCGCTGGAGTTTCCCGCACTCCCACCTGTTGGGATGTGGGTTCCACCCATCTTCGAGTCGTCCCAGGCCTTCCTCTTCGAAAGCCAGGACTTCGTCGCCGACCAGCTCGGCGTACTACACCTCCACGAGGAGGCACTTGTTCCGACGTCCATCAAAGGGACGCCCTCCATCGGCTCTAGGACACCCGACGACTTAAACAACGAAGCGTCTGTGCTTCATTCCGAGCAAATGCTCTGCTCAAACCCCACTATGAGTAATGTACATGTTGTTATTTACTCGTTGTTTACTATCTTCGGCCAATTATCCGGAGGGACCCCGTTGTCTGCACCGCAACCACCGTACGACCGGTTCCTCTATGGACTCACGTCCCCCGCGGACACGTACGCTCGGGGGCTCCGAAGGATGCTGGCACCGCCCCTCTCACGTCCGAATTCGTGGGAATGGCGAGCTATGCTCCCACCACTTTCCACGAGCTCCTGGATGACGAGGTCGAGAGCGACGGCTCCAGCATCGACGACATGGCACCTAGCCACTGTCCGTCTCGGAAGTGCGCCATGGCGGACGCTCTGGGACAGCCGCCGGTGGTAGCGGAATCCTTGCAGACCCACACCCCTCCAGACCCTCGTGCAGGGGCCCCCGCGCTCACACAAGAGCACGGGGAGGAGCTACGACAACGGTGGCAGAACCAGCCGTCACCTGCGCCGACGCGCTCGTCGTAGCACGCTGCGCCCCTCGCACGTGACCCGGCGGGCAGCCCCCGGGGTCACGCCCGCCAGGTCCAGCGCGACATCATGGATGAGGGGAATGATCCCCCATAGTTCGCTCGGGCTAGCCAGAACATCGCCACTGCGGCAATGCTTCTGTGCGGTGTCCCCGAGCCCGTCGACCCTAAGGAGCGGGCGGTCCACCGAAATCTCCGGGCGCTGGTGGAAACCGCCGCCGTTCAATAGGCGGAGAGCTCTGCATCACGACTCCGACACGTGCCCTCTCTCCCCACCAGGGGAGTGGAGACACACCAGACAGATCGCTCCATCCGCTCGCTGCTATAGCCACTGAGCGTGGCATGGGAGGCCGCAGCTGCGCCACGGTCCGACCAGGCGCATGCTCCACACCGACTACCGTTACGCGAATGGCTTAGTTCAAACCAAGATGCTCGCAGCATCATTAGCAACCGGCATAGGGCCCGGCATGATGATGACTTCTATTGGGCGGCGGTGGGGTAGGCGACATGAGCCCCGATCGGACCATTGAGGGGAGCGGTGAAACACGGCCCAGGCACGGTCGCTGGCCAGACGATTAGGAGTCCCAACCCGGATGGCCTGAGACCATGGGCCTTTGGCCGACGCATCCAGAGAGCGCCGTTCCCACAGCACTTTCGACCACCCACCAACATCGCCAAGTACACCAGGGAGACAAACCCTAGAATATGGCTCGAAGATTTTTGGCTCGCTTGTCGAGCCAGACGGGTGGATGATGACCATTTCATCATCCAATACCTCCCCATCTACATGGGGGAACATGTTCGAGCATGGCTTGAATTCCTCCCGTATGACAGCATCCGCGACTGGGCGGACCTCAAGAGGGTCTTTGTCGAAAATTTCCAAGGGACGTATGTCCACCCTGGGAACTCCTGGGACCTCAAGAGCTGCCAGCAGGAGCCCAGCGAGTCCCTACAGGATTACATCCACATGTTCTCCCAACTATGCAACTCCCTTCCTAATGTCGTCGACGCGAACGTCATCAGCGTATTCCTCTCTGGGACAACCTGTGAGTTCTGGATCCACAAGCTTGGCTGCCTGAAGCACCGTACCACCCGTGACCTGCTCGACGTTGCCACGAACCACGCCTTCGGTGAGGAGGCAGTCGAAGCAATCTTCAACGGAGGCCAGGACAAAGGCAAGGCCAAGCGCGAGGACCAAGACGAGGGCCCCTCCACGCAGAGGGGCAAGAAGAACAAAAAGGAGTGGCGCCAAATGGCCAACACCATGTTGGTCACCGTAGCTGATCGCTCGGGCAAGCGGCCCTAGCAGGGCCTGCCTGACCACTTCAATAAGCTCATGGATAGCCCATGCACCAACCACGCCTACCCCATCAAACATCTCTATAAGGACTGTGAGCTCCTCAAATGTTTCCTACACTAGGCTGATGGGCTGAAAGAAGGAAACGACAAAGAGGCGGCAGCCAAGAAGGGAGGCGTGGCGGGCAAGGACGGTGTTGATAGAATATCTTTGGTAGTCCTCTGAGGGGTATCCCACGAAGGTAGATTGATCGGCAGAGAAGCATGAAATCAAGAACAAGAAGGCAATAGAGACACACGAGTTAGACAGGTTCAGGCCGTCAGTATGACATAATACCCTACTCCTATGATCTGTTGGTTTGTATTAGCTATCGTATGATATTGCGTGAGATTGGAGGGGGTCCCTGCTCACCTTATATAGTCTGGGGGTAGGGTTATAGGTCGGTTAGATCTGAGAGATAACCGGAAAGTCATAATAGATTACAGGAATCATGGGATCATACGTATCCTAACAGATCTCATAGTGTCCTTAAGATATCTTCCCGGTGTCTTGCGGGAGGTGCCGAGCAGAATCGTGCCCCGCAAGGCTTTGTCTTGTGGGCTAGGCCGCCCTAGGGGGCGCAGCCCATGTGGTCTATCGTGGGTATCCGGGGTCGTACCCCCCATAGACGGGGACAACTTCCTCGACCCCGAGGAGTGCATTATGATCTTCGGGGGATCCGACGCCATCTGCTCCAAGCGCCAGCACAAGGTACGCTATAGAGAGGCATGCGCCACCAAGACGGCCGTCCCCTCCTTCCTTAGCTGGTCGAAATCTCCGATCACCTTCGATCAGAGGGACCATCCCTCCCACGTTGCTAGACTGGGATGCTACCCGCTCGTCATCGACCCCATCATCCGCAAGAAGCACCTAACCAAGGTGCTAATGGACGGAGGCAGCAGCCTCAACATCCTCTACATCGACACCCTTGACGCCATGCGCATCCCTCGATCGGAACTCCACCCAGCGGGCTCTCCCTTCCACGGTGTGATCCTGGGAGCGTAGGCATACCCACTCGGGCAGATCGACCTGCCCATCACTTTTGGCAACCGAGCCAACTTCCGCTCGGAGGTTCTCACCTTCAAAGTGGTGGACTTCCTGGGGTCCTACCATGCCATCCTGGGACGGCCATGCTACACCAAGTTCATGACTATCCCCAACTACACCTATCTCAAGCTTAAGATGCCGGGACCAAACGACGTCATCACTGTGGGTAGTGCCTTCTCGCACGCCTTCATGTGCGACCGTGAGCATTTCAAGCTCACCATGGCCGTCATCAACTCATCTGAGCTCCCATGGCTTAGGGAGTCATCGACCCCGGTAGTCCTAGACTGCAACAAACTAACCTCCTTGATGGCCTTCCGCCCACTCAAGGAAACCAAGGCAATGGGGATCGACCCCACTGACCCAAGCAAGACAGTGCGCATCGGGATCCGACTCCTGGCCAAATAGGAATGCGAGCTTGTCGACTTCCTGCACGCCAATCACGATGTCTTTGCATGGAAGCCATCTGACATGCCGGGCATACCACAAGACATCATCGAGCACGCACTGTGCCTCATCCTGGGCTCGAAGCCACCAAGTAGCGCCTGTGTCGCTTTGACGGTGAGAGGCGCAAGGCTATAAGTGAAGAGATAGCCAAACTCCTGGCAGTCGGATTCATCAGACAGGTATACCACTCTAACTGGCTTGCCAATCCTGTTCTTGTTAAAAAGAAGACCGAGAAATGGAGAATGTGCGTTGATTATACTAGCCTCAAGAAAGCATGTCCGAAGGATCACTTTCCTTTACCGCGCATAGACCAGATAGTCGACTCCACCTTAGGTTGCGAGATCCTCTCCTTTCTAGATGCCTACTCAGGCTATCACCAGATTGCGATGAAAGAATCCGATCAGCTCGCAACCTCGTTCATCACCCCGTATGGTTCATACTACTATGTAACCATGCCTTTCGGTCTGAAGAATGCTGGCGCCACCTATCAATGATGCATGCAGCAATGCTTCGCTGACCAAATCAACCCGCTCAACCAACCTGATCAGGTCGACCAGCCAAAACCAACCATTGCTATCTATGTTGATGACATAGTGGTCAAAATGGTTCAAGCTTGTGACCTGATCGCAAACTTGGCCGCGACATTCGTGAACCTCCGAAGGTTCAACATCAAGCTGAATCATGAAAAATGCGTTTTTTGGGTTCCGAAGGGGAAGCTGCTTGGATACATTATGTCCGAGTGCGGCATCGAGGCCAACCCCAAAAAAATCATGGCCATCTCCAACATGGGCCCTATATGCTACTTCAAGGATGTACAACGGCTCACCGGCTGTCTGGCTGCCCTGAGCCGATTCATCTCTCGACTCGGTGAGCGGGGGATGCCACTCTACAAGCTCCTCAAAAAGATGGACACCTTCATCTGGACTGAGGAAGCTCAGTAGGCTCTAGAGAGCCTCAAAGCATCACTGACGTTGGCTCCAATCCTCGTCGCTCCCAAGCAGGGAGAACCCCTCCTTCTCTACATCGCAGTAAGCAACTATGTGGTGAGCGCCACCCTGGTTGTTGAAAGGGAGGAGCCGGGACACCACCTTAAGGTCCAGCGATCCATATACTTCATTGGGAAGGTACTCACCGACCCCAAGGTCTGGTACCCCTAGGTGCAGAAACTCCTATACACCATGCTAATGGCGATCCAAAAGCTCCTACACTACTTCACCGACCACGAAGTCACGGTCGTCACTTCATGCCCGCTCGGAGACATCATCCACAACCGCGATGCCATGGAACGGATCTTGAAGTGGGCACTCGAACTCATGGGCCATGACATCAGGTATATCCCCCGTACCGCCATTAAGTCTCAGGCTCTCATGGATTTTGTCGCCAAATGGACTGAGGTCCAGCTACCGACCCTAGTCGTCATGCCCGAGTGCTGGACAATGTACTTCGATGGGTCCATAATGGCACCTGGCTCAGGGGCTAGAGTGGTTTTGATCTCCCTAGATGGGAGTAGGCTTTGCTACACCATCTGCCTCCATTTCTTGGCCTCAAACAATGCCACAGAATACGAAGCCCTCATCAACGGGTTGTGCATCGCCATCGAGCTCGGTGCTACGCGACTCTACGTCCGCGGCGACTTGGAGTTGGTCGTTGATCAAGTCATGAAGGAGTCCTCCTGTAAAAGCCCCCTCATGGCAGCATACTGCCAGGAGGTGCGAAAGCTCAAGGACAAATTCTAGGGGATCGAGCTACATCATGTCCCCTGAAAGGAAAATGACGCCGCCGATTTTCTCGCGAAGCTGGCTGCCATACAGATTCCATCCCTGGACGGGGTCTTCGTCAACGACCTCCATGAGCCATCCGCCTACCTCCTAGAAGGGCCAATCCAGGCACACCCCAACACCAACCCATCGCTCAGGGGCTCCGACCCGAATGCCAGCCCAGTGCTTAGGGGCTCCGACCCCAGTGCCTCCATGACGGCGTCGCCCACCAACGTCGCCATGATAGCACTCGATCAAACTGACTAGCGAGCGCCGCTACTCACCTACCTCCTTGAGAAGGTCCTCCCACCCGAAAGGACTGAAGCACGGTGGATTGCTTGACGCGCCAAGACATTCATCGCACTCGGTGATGAGCTCTACAAACGAAGTCCATTGGCAGTACTCATGAAGTGCATCCCAACTAGGCTAAGGGAAACAGCTCCTCCTCGAGGTCCATGTAGGAATCTGTGGACATCACACGGCCCTGAGGTCGCTGGTCGGAAAAGCCTTTTGCCAAGGTTTTTATTGGCCCACTGCGCTATGAGATACAGAGGAGGTCATCCGCAGATGCGAGGGATGCCAGATCTACGCTCGACAAACACATTTGCCAGCACAGGAGCTTCAAACCATCCCCATCACCTGGCCGTTCGTGGTCTGGGGCATTGACATGGTAGGACCCCTCAAAAAGGGCCTAGACGGCTTCACTCACCTCCTCATAGCGGTCGACAAATTCACCAAGTGGATAGAGGCAAAGCCCATCACCAACATTCGCTCAGAAGAGGCGATCAAGTTCTTTTTCGATATCATCTACCGGTTCGGCCTTCCTAACTATATAATCACTGACCATAGAACTAACTTCACCAGAAAGAAGTTCCTAGACTTCAGTGATGGATAAGGCATCAGGATCGACTGGGCCTCGGTCGAACATCCACGTACTAACGGTCAGGTCGAATGCGCCAATGGCATGGTCCTCCAAGGACTTAAGCCGCGCATCTTCGACCGACTCAACAAGTATGCTGAGCGATGGGTTGCAGAGGTCCCATCGATCCACTAGAGCCTGAGAACAACCCCAAACCGATCCACAGGGTTCACACCTTTCTTCCTGGCCTACGGAGCTAAAGCGGTGCTGCCCTCTGACCTCGACCATGGCACCCCAAAAGTGAAGGCCTTCGACCACGACTGAGCCACGGAGACACAGCAAGACGTGGTCAACCTGCTTGAGGAGGCCCGCGAGACGACTGTCATCCGCTTCGCTCGCTACCAATAGACTCTCCATAGGTACCATGAAAGGAAGATCATTGGGAGAATCCTCGAGGTCGGCTGATCTCGTACTCTGGAGGACCCAATCAACAAAGGAGAAACACAAAATCCCTCCACCATGGGAAGGTCCCTATACGGTGACCGAGGTGATTCGACCGGGCACCTACCAACTGAAGGACGACAATGGCAATGTTCTCACCAACACTTGGAACATTGAATAGCTACGTCGTTTTCCCCTAAATTCGGTGTTACCAGTTTTATTCAACGCTTGCTCCTGTAAAGCGCCCCTGACCTGAACACTTTTGGCCTGGGTCGCTTGGGGGCTCCATGAGGGTACACTACCACCTCTCTTTTTTACTATCATATGGTAAAAACTTTTCGCCCGAACGAAAGGGCATCACCTGAACGAAAGGGCATTCCATTTCTTTGATTACCCTACGTAACTTTGTTTTTACTCCCGATCGAGCACACCCCACCATGACCTATGGTTACGAGCAACTGAGCCTCACGGGCCATGCCCTGGTTCTTAAAGTTGTAGCCTACGGAACAAATAGGTAGGTGCGAAAAAGAAAGGATAAAAACAAAGCTATGCTAGGATAAAAAACAAGGAATGGATATCACAAAGAAGAACTGATGTATTCATTGATACAAATTGTTCACATGGGGGCTCCCCCACAAAAATTAAATGATTACATTTTCTGGCTACTTCTACTCTAAATGCTACTGTGGCTGCTCAGCGCCATCATCTGAGGCCAAAGGTGAGGCCACGACACATGCCACCAGACATAACCACCGCCGCAAGGACCCCGCCCGATTCTGCTCCCTCGACTTCGGTGAGCGCAATGGGTACCTCAAGGGCGTCGCACCCATAGATGCTTAGAAGAAGAACATGGAGCTCCGGACCTTCTCATGCAGTCGAGGCAGCTCCTAGACAGGGATGCTGCCCACCGAAGTATGGCCGCCATGGCTGGGGGATGTCTCATCAAACTTTATGAACTAGCCTACCTGAGCAGCTGCAAGGGTGAAACACCCCACTAGCGTAGTCCTGAGTGGCTTCCCCTCCGACAAGACTCGCCCGGAGAAGATTCACCAAAAGGAGTCCACGTATGGCTCCATCCCGACGTAGGCCTCGTAGATGGTGATGAAACCGGCGACGTGCAGTACCCTCCAGTGCACCATCTCCTTCAGCTGAAGCAGCCCCTTCTTGGCGACGGTGGCCAGCACCATCTCATCTATGTTGGGTAACCTCCAACTCGACAGTCCACTCTGGAATCATGAATGAGTCTGTGAGTTCTCATTTCCCTCTCCCTTCCCCTATTTAAAGAAGAGGTGAAGCAGTTGAGGAAAGGCGAAAGGATTGGGGTGAGAAACTCTCTCCCTTCCCCCATTCAATACGGATGGGAAATGACGGGACGTGCCCTAATTGATGGGACACACCCTGCCTGATGTAACGGCGCCTGGTCAGACGTGACATGGCCTAGGTATGGCCCACCACTACCGCACGTCGGACGCGAGAACCAAAGCACCACCACACACAGGCAGCCCACCACCTTCCCATGTGGGACTTGGAAAGGGCCAACTATGGGATCTCCACCTAGGAGAGACCATCGGGCTTCCTGAGTCAATCGGACGGCTCAAGCAAATGCCGAGAGACAGGTAAGGAGCAAAGGGACACCCCATGTGGGCCATGCCGACTATGTCACAAACGACGAGCGCGGATCCCGGTTGGACATTTCTGATTGGAGCTCCTCAAACCCCATCACTCGAGTCATCAAGGTAACATTACCAACCCCCACTATTTCTTTATATAATCATTCATTCATCTATATACACATTCATTCATTCCATACATCTGAGGCATCGCATGTGCAGTTAAATGCATCACAATGCTCCGTGTTGCGTCATGAAGCGGCAGTTGCCTCATTCAACATGAGCAATGACCGACTGGGGTTCAAAGGCCGGCCCACAAAGGGCTCGAGGCCGCCTCGCGTCAAATAGAGCCAGGGGAGAAAACATAGATGAGCCCCGAGCGGCGCTCGCCCAGTCTGTCCTGACATAGACATGGTCATCTCAACCTTCTTGTTCGATCCTAACCTCAAGCCAAACCCAAAGAATCTCCACCGAGGGGATGCTAGTGAGCCACCCGGGTCAGTCTCTGGAACGACCCTGACATCTACCGGGTTGTAGGTTAAGGAGTAGTGGAATGTCACATGAGGGCTATGCCGACCCCATCATGAAAGACAGACCTGGATTTCACTCGAACGTGCCCATTAGCGAGCTCACTGAGCGTGTCACTCAAGCCATCGAGGCAAGCGACGTTAGCTCAGCCCCTCCGGTTGCTAAAACCATGGACGGGGTAACGCACGAAACACCTCGACGCTAGGATCCATGAGCCCGTCTCGTCCGATCCCTAAACTGCCTCAGCTACGCCCGACACCAGGATCTGCGAGCTCGTCTCACCCGATCCCTAAAACTACCTTGGCTACGCACGATGGGTCCACGAGTCCACCTCGCCCGATCCCTCGACTACGCCCGACGCCAGGATCCGAGAGCTCATCTCGCTCGATCCGAAAAACTGCCTCGGCTACGCATGATGGGTCCACGAGTTCACCTCGCCCAATCCCTCAGCTACGCCCGACACTAGGATCTGTGAGCTCACCTCGCCCAATCCCTAAACTACCTCGGCTGCGCACGATGGGTCCGCGAGTCCACCTCGTTCGACCCCTTGGTTGCGCCCGATGCCAAGATCCACGAGCTTGCCTCGCCCAATCCCTAAACTGCCTCGGCTGCACATGATGGGTCTACGAGTCTGCCTCGCCCAACCCCTCAGTTGCGCCCGACACTAGGATTCGCAAGCTCGTCTCGCCTGATCCCTAAACTACCTCGGCTGCGCATGATGGGTTCATGAGTCTGCCTCGCCCGATCCTTTGGCTATGCCCGATGCCAGGATCCATGAGCTCGTCTTGCCCGATCCTGATCCCTGCGCTCGATGCCTTAGTTAAAATAACTCTATCTTGACCAAGGTGCACGTGAACATGCCCGCTGACAAATACCTCCCCGGAGGATTCTACCCGAATCACCCAGGAGCTCTTGGGCTACACCCGCGGGTGCGCTCGCACGCACCCGCTGTCGAAACAAAAAATTTCCCCGCTGGCAACAAAAAAAAACCCAGACGATTCTACCCGAATCGCCCGGGGGCTACACCCGCGGGTGCGCTCGCGTGCACCTGCCGTCAAAGTGAAAAACCACCCAGACGATTCTACTCGAATCACCCGGGGGCTCAAGGGATCCTATCGGGTTCATGAACCCAGGCTCCCTCATGGACCAGCTACCCAACAAAGGTTCGGCCCAGAAGACGACATTGCGAACTGACGCACAAACTCCTGGGCGGCCCAAAAGCCTAAATGAAAGGCCAAGGGTGACCCAGTCCCCGACCGAAAGGCCTAGCCAAAGGAGGAACAATGCTCGCTTCCAAACTCTGGCCCGCCTCTCCGACCGGAAGGCCTGGCCCAAGAGGGACGGCGCTCGTTTCCAACTCCGACCCACCTCTCTGACCGAAAGGCCTGGCCAACACCGCTTCCGACTCTGACCTGCACCTCCAACCAGGGACGCATCCAACCTCTGCTTACGACTCTTCTTCGACCAGGGACGCCCACTCGATAAGGACCCAGGCAATGGACAGAATAAGTAAGATAGGGCACTCAAAGTCAACCACAACGCCAAGGACCGTAACCTGTGCACCTATAGAACAGTACCGATAGGATAGATCAGAAGGGTACCCTGCAACCTTCTAGGCATGTCAGAGCCCAAATAGTGTTGAGGGTGCTGACATTTACCCTAGAGTGTTGTAGGTGCTATCAATTCCCATACTAGGCAAACACGGTAAGGCCCCCCACATGCATCTAGGCATCTACAGTGTTGTGGGCGCCATCATTTATCGTACCTGATAGAGCACGGTAAAACTTCCCATGCGTCTGACATCAACAGTATTGTGGGCGCCAACAATCACCTTGTACCCAACGCCGTGAGCAACAAGATTTACCAACATACATACTCTCTCTCTCTCACTTGTAACGCCGTCCCCTTCATCTATAAAAGGGGATGCGCTCTCCTCCCAATAGAGGAGGTCATATCAACTCTCCATCAAGAAAACACATAGCAATAGAACCACCAGGTTCAAAGCTCGAGCACGCACTCAAACACTCAGCTCACGTAGGAGCTCCCGTCGCTCTTGGCCCTCTAGACCAGAGCTTGACCGGACCTCTTGCACCCCCCATCTTTCTCCCTCTCGTTTGTAACCCCACAACAAACTTCGAGCACCTGGGTTCAGGAATAAAGTCACCGACCGACTCAAACTGGACGTAGGGCACACTGCCTGAACCAGTATAAACCCTGTGTCATTAAGTGCTAGGCCACATCTGATCACAACATACGACAAAACTACAAATATTTATGTGTTGGTGACTTTCTGCACTGACAGTGCCTATGCATAAGTGGAAAAGACTTTAGCAGCAGCATCACTGTCTGGGCAGCTTTGGCTAGCTTGTGGTCCATGGTGTCAATTTTAACAGGATCAGCATAGTACATGACGTCCTGTATTGCCAATTTGCCTAGCACAATGCAAGACCTTTTAGTGTCTCGATCATTTAGAATTCTAACAAGGTAGCTGGCCCTTTCAGGCCTTATTTGGATGCGCATGTATTCATTGCAATTCACGTGTGTTGAAGTGAAATGGAATGGAATTGAACTAAATTCCATTCCATTCCACTTCAACATACGTGGATTGGGGTGGATACACAAGCGTCCAAATAAGACCTCACATGGGAGCGGTGTAGCAAGGGTAGGGGAGAGACTCTCCAATCTATATTATTGATTTCATTGTTTTCAAGGCTTCTATATGAACTTAATTGCCTAGTGTTTTAGGAATCACTGTTGGTCTATTAATTGTCTAATTTTATGTGTTATAACTAAATCTTTGGCTTTCCCACATCAAATTGTACCCTGTGACCCCGCAAAAAAAAGTACCTTGTGAGTGCCTAACTAAGCACACTTGTTTGCTTGTTAGTTTGCTTGCTTCGAGGAAACAAGGAGAGTATTTGGTGTACATGTTTGTCGGGTATCGATAGTAGGGATACCCAAAGCAAGGAAGTTAGCGCCCACGCTGACTTCCCCGTATGGAGCAAGATGTATTAAAGGTCTTGTCTGACCCTAAGGCCACTAGGGTCTCACCCAAGGCCGCGGGCTCTGTCTCGCCTGAACCCTTGGATGCAGGCTCCATCTCATCCGACCCCAAGGATGCGGTTTCAGTCTTGTCTATGGCCACGGGCTTCGCCTCGCCTGACCCCTTGGGTGAGGGCTCCATCTCGCCCGACCCCTTGGCCGCGGGCTCCGTCTCGCCCCACCCCAAGGATGCAATTTCTATCTTGTCTGATGGGGACCCATACCATCGCCAACCACTCCAGGTCCAAGTGTATAGGCCTGGGTCAAAACTCTGACATCAGGGAAGAGACTAGCACAACTCCATATAACCCGTGGCCATGACGGGCCATACCTAAGGATTCACATCAAGAACAGCGTTGGGCATGCCGGTGCTATTCTGCCTAACCCTCGTACGAATGTTGACAGGCGCGTCAGTTCACCACGATGTCCGTCGGGACAGAATGGAATGCCATGATCGGTAGATGACACCTACGCCTATAGTCATTTCCAGCGCCCACACGGGGCCCATGTCAACCCGAGCATCACCAGCATCGAGAAGCAGAGGGAGGGGCGGTGGAAGCCTAGCGGCGCCAGAGGAGAAAGAGACACCGATGCGAGGTAGCAGAAAAGCAAGGAGGCAGATGCAACACGTGATCTACTTTTGAAACATTCAGATGCAACACTCGCAACATACGTCCGAAGGTAGATGAAACACTTATAACATGCATATGAAACACTTACTGCAACACCATATCTACTTTTTATGGCAGAACCGCCTGGAATAACACACTTTCAGAGGTGCTCGTCTTCCATTAGACACTAAGCACCCCAAAAGTGGGCTAAAATGGGCAGTTTCGTCGAGCACAGCCCACGGGAGAACTCAAAACAATCCACGTTTTACATCCAAAATCCAATAATGAGTACGAGCTTACAATACTTAGTCCATTTCATACAACATAGAGTCTTGAAAATTATTTATTACAATACCAGAGTTTAGAGTGTGATAATTAAACAACGGAAATGTAATAATCATCTAGCAGAAATGATACGCAGATCCATCTGTGTCCACCAGAAGAATCCTCCACACAAGAGCTAACTCCTCAAGCTGCACCTGCAACTGGGTAAATTAAACTCTGAGTACATAATATACTCGCAAGACTTACCCGACTAGTGGGAATAGTTTCCCAACTCGCAAGGAACATGATATGTAATATGGCCTGCTGTTTTCTTTTGTTTGAGAAAAGCATTAGTAAAAGTACATCCTTAGGGTCAAGTTTTATTAGTAGTCATGATTACTTAATTAGCTAACCATTCTAGGTAACCACCTGTTCTACTTTCTAGAAAGGGTTGAGCAATCAGAACCAATTCACCATCTTTTATCTTCTAGTTTTTACAATGGTGCTAGACCATAGCCAAGTCGTACTGTCTCACGGAAACAGCAATTTGTGAACCAATGTATCTCAGCTAGGTACCCCGAAACACATGCCTCGCTTGTACCCCAGGCACAAACGAGACCAACCCATTTCACTCCTATCGAGGGGTCCAGGTCCTCGTCCAAACTTGGACTCTAAGCCCCCACACTTGAGACCCGGTCTCAGCATGGTGCTTAGACCTCCACCTTTCCCCGCCTCCTATCAATCGGACCGAAAAGAGCCAGAATCCACGACAAGAGCGCAACGAGCCTTCCTGCTCTCATAAGCAAGTATGTGCTCAGGATAATAAGTCTGTGACCTAACTACCATCCACAGCAACGGATGGTCCTCAATTGACACGGACAGAGAAAATAGTGTAACCAAGCTAAGCCCCATGGCCACGGGACACAACTTGTTACATCCACCAATAACCCATGCCATATCCCCGCTCGATCTCCATTTTCTCTTTATCATTTTTATTATGAAAGTAATAATAATAACCTATTGTGAGTAACGGCAGGTTACTCACGCTACCGACAACCTAAGCATAGCAGCTACTCGAACCTGCACTAGTAGAACTCATAGGGTATATATATATATATATATATATATATATATATATATATATATATAGGGAGAGGCTATTCAGCAGCCGGCTACAAAATAAGTTATTCTGTAGCCACCTCTATTTACCATAATTTTATATACTAATTTACCATAATATCAATACATATTTACAATAGTTGGGTTACTATAACACATGAGAATATTTACCATAATGTTATAGTAAACCACTTAGTAAGGAGTTACTGTAAATTAACATAGTAATTATCGTAACTCAAAGTGGCTACAGAATAAGTTATTCTATGGCCAACTACAGAATAGTAGTTATATATATATATATATATATATATATATATATATATATATATATATATATATATACACACGGTGGATATGAAAAATAGAGGTTATGCACCAGGGCTTGCCTTGGGTAGGTGCAGTGTTAGCTG
The DNA here is from genome assembly GCF_019320115.1 of Miscanthus floridulus. Classification (NCBI taxonomy): domain Eukaryota; kingdom Viridiplantae; phylum Streptophyta; class Magnoliopsida; order Poales; family Poaceae; genus Miscanthus; species Miscanthus floridulus. The sequence goes on from NC_089591.1 coordinate 75,355,891, forward strand.
AGTTAGTCAGTGGCGGCTCTGGGACCTTCTCCTACATGAGAATCTCCTCGACGATCTCCTCGAACTCAGGATTGCCGGTGGTCATGATCTCCGCCGACTCGTTCTCTATATGCATGCGATGACGATGATGCAACAACTTAGTATTTATGCAACAACTCTTAAATAAGAATACACATGTTAAGCTACTAAGCTAGCTCTAATGACTAAGATACTAAGCTAACTATCATCTTCATCAAGCAAAGTGTTGTGTTCAACTAACAAGCACCTAGTTTCGCAATTCAATGGTATGCCTTTATTTCTATTAAAGATTTAATGTATATTTAAACAAAGGACATTTAACTACCCAAATGTTTAGTCTAGTCTAAGGCCACAAAAATTACAGTGAGCACATAATAATACAATGAAGCTACAGTAAAAAAATTAGGATTAAAGCTATCACCAATTTACCACAAAAAATCCTACAATAATTATCCTAATAATATTAAATGTTTTTAAACGATTTAATAGCCCTTAGTATCAACACAGATATGCATGATCTATCTATACCACTAGATAGATCACAATTTTAGGAACCTAACAAAATTTGTTTCACAATTTTTTGGACACCTAAACGAATTTATATTAATTATACAAATCTAGCTCAGAAATTGAAATGGAAAAACTATTACTAATTCCTAAGAAAAAGAAAAAGTGGATTCAACCGTACGGCCCACCTATGCGCGGCCAGCGCGAAAGCGGCCCACGCGTGAGACGGCCCATGATGGGGCAGCCTACGCGAGCTGGCGTTTTTGCAAAAGAGTCCTCGGACTTCTCCCAAACTACACCTAAGTCCTAACATTATTTCTTCCTCTCTCTGATGAATTCATTTAACCCCCTGAGTTTTTCCTAATTTCCCCGCCACACCCCCGAGCAACTCTATGCATAGCGGCACGGCGAGCAGCGGCACAGGGTGGCTACGCCGGCCACCTGGGACCTACGCGGACCCATCAAGCGGGTCGATCGCCATCCCCGACCTAAACTACTGTGCAGGGTGGCGATAAGGGGTGGTAGGGCTCACTAGTGAGGGCTACAGCGACGCGCGGCCATCCATGATGGCGGCACAACCGTTCTGGTGAAGTAGGGCAGCTCCAGCTATAGACCTAACCAGCTAGAGGGTGAGCATCAGGAGCTTACCTTCGACTCAGCCAAAGTGGTAGGTGGAGTAGAGGATGGTGGAGGAGGGCTTGATGCGTGCAACTGAGCCGTGCGGCGGTGCACCATGGTGGACACGGCCGCATCAGCGGTGCTAGGGTAGCGGTAGCGGTTCAGCTAATGAGCGTAGGGTGAAGAGGGAGTCAAAGCAGAGCTAATGGTGCAGCTGGACCGACCTCTCATGGCTTCGTTAAGGAGTTGCCACCCGCCCTAGACGAGAGCGGCCTTAATGGCCTGGCGGCGGGGAAGTGGCCAAATTGAGGCTTGGCCGGCCTCAACTCAAGGCGGGATGAGGTCGGGCGGCTCGGTGGCTTAATGGCAAGGCCGCAGACGAGTTGAATCGAGTTGAGGTGATCTCTCTCTGGAGGATTTCGTGGGCGCGGCTCAGACGGCAGAGACGGCAGGGAGGAGGGTAGGTCCAAGCTCTGGCCATCCTCGCCTTAGCGGCAAGCGGCAGGCCGAACCTAAGACAGCACCTGCGCGCATGCGTAGGTAGCTGGGGAGCGCGACATGTGCGACCACAGCGCCATTAAGGCGAGGCGATGGCGCAAGGCAGTAGGGAGCCAGCCCACGTGCATGCGGCGACGAGGCGAGCAATAGCAACACAGCACGGTGCCATAGCGGCAGCAGTAGCAGTACCAGTAGCACCGTGCGGCAGCAGGCCAGGGGCGGCTAGTGGCCCACGGCCAGCTAGGAAGGCGGTCAGCGGTAGGCGTGGCAGCCAGCAATGCGGCAGCGAGGTGGGGCAGCAGCACGGTGGCTCACAGCGTCCAAGCCACAGCCAGGCTGAGGATGGCCTCGGCCGGCCAACACGCGGCAGCACGCGGGCGCACAGGCGGCCAAACATGGCGACGTCGTGCTCCCGAGTGTGGTGACCGCGCCCACTCGGCCAACCAGCCCGAGATGATGTTCGTGCATGGATTTTAAAGCGTTTGCCAAAACTAAATCGATTTGATTGAGGCTCGACCACCTAAACCATGCTAAAGAGGGTACATCAAATTACCATATGGAACAAAAACATAGCACTGACATTTAGCTAAATTTTTCAAAATTAATTCACCAACATAGCCTTGTCACATTGTTTTCAAACTTAAGGATTTTTCTGTCTTGAGTTGGATTTGATTTCAAGTTCTATTTCTAAGCTATTAGAAATACTAGCTAGCAATATTATTTTCCTAAGACAAAAGTTGCATTGTCATCTACAAAGTTTGTACTTCAAACTTTATTTAAATGTCACATACATGTTTTATAACATTTTTGCTTAATAAAAATTGTTTTATAAGCCTACTCGATAACACACAAGCACTAGAACCTTTCGTAACTAAATCTTCGTTGGGCATTTTTAGTACAACCAAAATTCTATTTTCACTTTCCCACATGTTCTAACACATAAACATGATGCTCATGAGGTGGTTTAGTAGTTGGTTTAGGGCGTAACACCGAGAGTGTTACACTTTTGAAACATCTAGATGAAAACACTAGCAACATACGTACGGAAACAACTAAAACACTTGGAACATTCATCTCAAACACTTACAAAAATATATGCAACATCCAGATGAAACACGTGCAAACATACGTCTGGAAAAACATATGAAATATTCGAAACATACACTTGAAACATACGTGTATAGCCATTGCAACATATGAAACATCCCGATCTACTTTTGCAACATCAAAATAAAGCACTTGCAACATCCAGATGAAACATCTGAAACACTTGAAACATACACTCGCAACATGGGCTTTCAACGCAATGTCATTTTGTTGCTCGGACGAATGGAGGCTTGTCATTGTGGAGCTCGATGACGGCACTGAGGTTGACGACGGCACACGGAGCTCGACTGGACGGCTTCACACGAAGCTCACCCCATTGCCTGCTTGCTGGAGCATATGTCGTGGAGGCTCACCGGCTCGGTGGAGGCGGCCATAGGGAGCAGGCCAGCCGTGGCGAGCAGGCAACATGGAGCGTAGCCACGGCGAGCACGGCCGCTGTCGACGAAATATGGTCGGCAGTCCACCGAGGGGGGTGCCCGTGGTGGTAGATTATCGGTAGACGGTGCATGTAATCAGGAACCAGATGGTTACAGAGGCACAAGACACAAGATTTATATAGGTTCGGCCGTCGTGTTGGCGTAATACCTACGTCCTGTGTCTCATTATTCTGTATTGATTGAGGTGATCCATTGTAGATGTTCCCTGAGGGGGACCCCTGCCTCTCCTTATATAGTCTGGAGGAGGAGGGTTACAAGTAAAGTATCCTATTTGGTACTATTACAATATCTAGTACAACTTATAATCTTCCTGTGCATGCCTCAATCTTATGGGCCGGGCCACCTCTGATGGTGCGGCCCATGTCTTAGTCTTGAGGATACCAGGGGCCATACCCCCATAGCTAGTCCCCGAGCGCCTTGTATCCTTCGAGTAGCGTCGTCTTGAGCTTGCCAGAAGGATGTAAGGGGCTCAAGATAAAATTTGAAAAATATTTCCCTTGAAGTGTGCCCACTTTGACTCTGAGTCAAAAAGAGACACCATCGTCCTTGTAGAATCGAAGGTGTTTGAACCATCAGAGTGAGCACATTCACCGCAAGGTGAAGTGTGCCCACTTAGTCCCCGAGCCTGGTAGTAGGTGACGTAGGCACGTGGTGCCAGGGTCTAAAAAGAATTCCTAGTTAAGTTGAGAATCTAATCGTCGTATAGGCGATACAAGATGCACCGGCAGGTGCATCGTACCAATGTAGTCCCCGAGCTTGCTGGAAGGCGAGGTATAAGCTTTGTAGCAAGGTCTAAATGAGAAAGAATATCTCAACTGTATGCGAGTCGCCAGTCGCATGTAGTTGAGACGCAAAGTCCCTGAGCTGTGGTCGGAGAGTGGTTGAGGCAGTCCCTGAGCATAGGTCGAGAGGTGAGCGGTAGAGCCCACGAGCTGTGGTCGGAGAGTTGTCGAGGCAGTCCCCAAGCATAGGTTGAGGGGTGAGCGGTGAAGTCCTCGAGCTATGGTCGGAGAGTTGTCGAGGCAGTCCCCGAGCATAGGTTGAGGGGCGAGCGGTGAAGTCCCCGAGCTATGGTCGGAGAGTGGTCGAGGCAGTCCCTGATCACAGGTCGAGGGGCGAGCGGTGAAGTCCCCGAGCGTAGCTCAAGATCCCTGCAATATAAATACATAGAACGGTAGTACATGATGTACAAAATAATAAATTATGGAGAAAAATCAGCGGTGAAGAAATAGCGTATGACGCTCAGTAGTCATTTGCAAATGAGCATGATGTGATAAAGCAGTTGGTGCTTTGTAGACATCAGTGTTAATGTGAAGTTTGTGTTTATACTTAATATAAACTGCCCGACCAGTTAGTATGTAGTTGAGTCTCTAGCCCTAGCTAACCCGTTAACCATAACACGCGGCGCGGAGCCCGTGCACGTGTAGAAAGAACAAAGCGTCGCTAAGGAGCCGCTACCGACCACCCATAACGTAGAGGGCAGACGCTCGTGCACGTGTAGGGAGGAGCCGGAGACAGGGCCGTCTCTGGAGGCATCGAGCGTCAACATGACTGGTTGAGGATTTGCATTAAGTATAGCTATATGTTATATTTAAGATGGTATACATGGACAAACGTTATTTGAAGAATAATCATGACAAGGACGTTGTGGAGAAATGTTGTAATGAAAATTATATTAAATATAAATATTAGAAGTGTACTTATCTTTGGATAGAAATCTGGTCGATGGCGATAAAGTTGTCCGATCCTCGTACTTTTTGGCCTGTTGTGACGGTGGTCACGGTTGTCATAGCGCCGTTCTTCGTGGCGATCATCATTGCGACGTGGTCTGGTGGTTGAGGTGGTCGGAGCTCGGCGGAGCCGCTCGGGACATGGTCGACGTGGTCTGGTGGTTGAGGTGGTCGGAGCTCGGCAGAGCCGCTCGGGACGTGGTCGACGTGGTCTGGTGGTCGAAGCTCGGCGGAGCCACTCGGGATGTGGTCGACGTGGTCTGGTGGTCAGAGCTCGGCGGAGCCGCTCAGGACGTGGTCAACGTGGTCTGGTGGTCGGAGCTCGGTGGAGCCGCTCGGGACGTGGTCGACGTGGTCTGTGGTCGACGTGGCTCGCTAGACGGCTCGGTCAGCTCACTTGAAGGCTCGTCGAGACTTGCCAGACAGCTCGGATGGTTTGCTTGATGGATCGGCATGGTCGGACGGCCGCTTCCTTCCATGTAGATGTATATACGTATATACAAACTACATATGTTGTTGGCTTTTGCATGGCTTCCCTAGATCATGCACGTCTTCTATTGATCGAGTCTTCACTCTTGAGGCTATCGGACACCAGGGCATCATGCATGTAGGCATGCAGTGTGGCTCGATTGGATCTTGTTGTGTGACGACCGCAAGTGCAGTTGGAGTCCGGACAAAATAATCATACGCACATGTAGATATCTAGACACATATATCGTAGAATATTAATTTAAAGATTAAATAATTGACTTAGCTTATGTGAAGTAAAGGCATCGCCTGATCAGCACTGATGGAGAATCTCTCCATGGATGCATGCGTATATGCACCAGCCAATCAAATATCTTGGACCAAATATCTTTGATGAATTAAATCTGACTTGCATATGTATGCATGTGTACGCGTGCATGCAGCAGCTAGCCATCTGATGGATCATGAACGTGGTCGTGGTCGTGCTTGCTTGACGCGACGCCGATGCTTGTATGTCTTGATCGTCGGACTTTGATCTAGTTCGATGCTAGACCAAAACTCACGGAAGTGTGTCAAAGATGAACACAAAGTTGTAGTCGACTTGTTCCCAGTCGATGACGCATCAGCCGAAGCAAGTTGCCGTGAGGTCACGTCGTGTCGCCGCGGACGATGTTGATGAGAAAATCGCCATCTGATTCGCCGAAAGATCAGCACGCACAACCCCTAAAGGGGTCCCCTACCTGTTGCGCCACTGTCGACGAAATATGGTCGGCAGTCCACCGAGGGGGGTGCACGTGGTGGTAGATTATCGGTAGACGGTGCGTGTAATCATGAACCGGATGGTTACAGAGGCACAAGACACAAGATTTATACAGGTTCGACCGCCGTGTTGGCGTAATACCTACGTCCTATGTCTCATTATTCTATATTGATTGAGGTGATCCATTGTAGATGTTCCCTGAGGGGGACCCCTGCCTCTCCTTATATAGTCTGGAGGAGGAGTGTTACAAGTAAAGTATCCTATTTGGTACTATTACAATATCTAGTATAACTTGTAATCTTGCCGTGCACGCCTCGATCTTATGGGCCGGGCCACCTCTGATGGTGCGGCCCATGTCTTGTCTTGAGGATACCGAGGGCCATACCCCCACAACCGCGTGGTGGAGGCAACCATGAGCGACCAGGCAGTGTGGTGGAGGCGGGCAGGAGCAAGAGAGGACGCGGTGGAGAATTTTATTTTTTCGGCAGGGTGTGGACGAGAGGGAGCGAAGACGTGATAGCAAATGGGGGAGACGCGTCCGTCCGCACGGATGCCCATGTGGAATCATTATCATTGTTTGTTTGAAATTAAGTGGGCATCGCATTCATTTTTTTTGTCTGCATGTGTCTTGTATAGCTGCTCTGTAGATAAACAGCAGAGCCGTTTTTAAAAGAAGTCGAAGCCCCAAAAAAAATTGCTCCTCTTCGAGCGTTCAGCCTCCTCTGGAGAAGTACATGCGAAGGAGTTGTACTAAATGGGCCATAAAAGTGTTGTGACATCTCAGGCTTTTTTCATGTATGCCCCTCTTGAAAAAAATCTACTCCCTCCATCTCATTCAAATTGTCGTTTTTGACTTTTAGCTTCTTATTTGACCGTTCTTCTTATTCAAATTTTATATAAATGTTGAAACTGGCAGTCTCAGACAATGTGGAGGAGGTAGAGGCCTCCGCCCCTCAGACAGTATGAGGAGGTAGAGGCCTCCGCCTGCTATGCCGCACCCCACGGCGGAGGCACGGAAAACAGGCGCGACGGATGGGCGAGTAAGGGAAAGGCACGGAAAGCTATGGTTTCATTAATTCATCCACCAACCAACCCTTTACTGTTACAAGTGTTCCCTATTTATAGGGCTCAACTACCACATTCACAGAGTTTACAGTAGTATCCCTCAACTGCTACAGTACATTCTTGGGATATTCCTCTACTCGCCTTCTGTCTCAGGGGTAATCTTGCCATGCCGCCATCTAGTACTGGGCCGGCATGATCAACCGGCCCATCGGGCCTCAAGACTCGGTGATGGGCTTTAGGGCCTCCGCCATGGGTCTCTGCTCTATCCGGCCTCAGGATCCGACGATGAGCCTTCGGGCCTTCGCCTCTGGGAGTGCCAAAGCCGTAGGCCTCCGGCATCCTAGGATCGCCGATCTTTGGCTTGGGTCTTTGCCCCGATGGGTGGAGACCATGCTAGAGCACCCGCACAGTCCACGAGCGCCCTCATCTGGTTACCTGCACATACCCAAACAATGTTGGCATTTAATTAGTCTCCTGGCAGAGCGGCCTCCGCCCCATCGGCTGGAGATGCCTGCGAGCCGGCTGGGCGGAGACCGCATCAGGGCCGTCGCCCGCAACCTGCAAGCTCAATCTAACCAACCGTTCTCTTTCCTAGGTTCAGAGGCATGGGAGCACAACCTCCGTTTTGGTAACAGGTCTGAGGTGCCCTCATAACCTGCTGACTGCGCAGGTCTCCGCCACTCGCGGTGGCCATGTTACAATAGTTCCCCCCTTTTGAGACCGCGGTCTGCCTGAGCGTGCCGTGAGCTCAAAACGCCCTAAGCAAGGACGTCCGCGGGGGTAGAGACTGCGCATAGTCACGTCTCCGACCGATCTCTGCCGGTTCCCCCCTGGCCCGCTCTGGCGCGGCCGTCGGTCACGTCTCCGACCAATCTCCGCCGGTTCCCCCTGGCCCGCTCTGGCATGGCCGTTGGTCTTGTCAAAGTAGCCGTTTGGCTGCAAATATAGCCGTTGTGCATCTTGCGACTTATCCAGAGATGACCGTTGCCTGGCAGGCGAGTTCTTCGGGGACGACCGTTGTATGGCGGGAGGTGGACCGCCTGGCCACGGCCTATATAAGGGTGTTGTTGGTGGCGGGGTCCCCCCCGCCGCATTGCTCATTCGCTTTCGCTTGCTCTGAGTAATCGCTCTTTGCCCTCTTTGCTCTTGCCTTTTGCTACCCTCGCGTGTTCTGCCTGTGTCTCGCGCTTAGGCTACTGTCGCGGTGGCTTTCTTTTCCGCCTCTGCCCAAACTCGCCGGCCCGCCTTTTTCAGTCCCTATCACCACCTTCTCAACGTTAGGGCCATCGGCTCGGGCGCGCGCTTTGAGGAGTGCATGCTTGCCTCTACCTCCGCGTTGGAGCTTGAAAGGCTAGTGGAGGAGGATTTGGGGAGCGTCTCTGTGTCTGTCGGAGACCTAGTCGCCGTGGATTCCATAGATATGGCGATAAAGTCTTGGGAGTTCGGCCCCTCCTCCATTACTGAAGAGGCAATCGCGGAGATGTTGAAGGAATCGTGTTTTCCTTCCTCGAGGGTAAAAATCCCTTCGCCTGGCCAGACTGTTCCGAAACCGGAGGAAGGATATGCAGTGGTCTTTCAGGACTTCTTCACATGCGGCCTCCACCTTCCTTACATCCCCTTCCTTCGCCGGGTGTTGGAGACCTTCAATGTCTAGCTCCATCATCTGACCCCTACTGCTTTCCTCACGCTTAGCAAATTCTACTGGGCGTGCGTTTCTTACGGCGTCGAGCCAGATGTGGACACCTTCTGCACATACTATGAGCTACAGAAACAGCCGAAGAAGAAAAAGGAGGTGCAAGAGGGCAAGGAGGTGGAGGTGACCTACCAGTACGGTAGCTGCACTTTTATGTCTAAGAGGAACCAAGGCGTGGACCGCCTGGAGATCTCTTTTTGCCAGAAGGGTAAGTGGGACCGCGGCTGGCTCGAGCAATGGTTCTATGTGAAGACCTATGGGGTCTGCAGCACTACCGAGGATTGCGTGGAGCTCTCGGAGTATCCATTGACTTCTCAGATGGAGGAGATGGCGTCGCACACGCGTGTGGATCCACCGGAGGAGGTGTCTCCGACGAGGGAGGCTTGAGATTAGGCTTTTGCGGCAGTGTGCCGCTACTCTGGTGGCCGTGATCTAGTGGAGGAGATCATGGCCTCCAACTACTGGCCCTTGGGCAAAAACAACCTAGCCTTTCGGCTAGAACAGGTCAAGGTTCCCGTTTTCGGGCCAGAGGCCAGGATTTCGTTCCCCCGCTTCGGTCGGTCCTTGGGGGAGGGGGTGACGGAGGACGGTTTCATCTCCGAAGTTGAGGAAGCCGCCATAGGGTTGGTTGGCAAGATTTCCGAGCGTGAGTACACGTCTCGGATGGCCGTGGCAGGCACCATGCCGTGGCTCAATCGAGTTTATGAGGAGGTCAGGATCATCTACTGGGAGCGTGAGGTTCCCGCTGAGGTCCTGGCTTCAATTGAGAACAAGAAGAAGAAGGCCTTCGCGAAGAATGTTACAACGGAGGCCGAGTCTAAGAAGAGGAAGGGCGTCGTCGGCTCTCGGGCGCCTACAAAAAAGAAGAAGAAGAGCGGTGCTCCGTTGATCGCACCGGCCTTGTCTTCTGCTAGTAGCGTGGGCATTGCCTCTGCCGGCAGTGAAGACGTTGAGAGCTCCTCCGTCCCGTCAGCTGACGCGTGGGTTGCGAGTGGAGATGACCGTGGCTCTCCTTTAGCTCCGGTGTGCCCTGCGAGCGGTGCTATGAGCGGTGCTGGGCATCCGGAGGCCAGCGCTGCTCCTGCGCGCTCCTCGCATGGTGCTGTGAGTGTTGGCAAACAGCCAGAAGGTAGCACCATCGAGCCTATGCCCGACATTCTTGGTGGGCTATGCTCGAGCTCTAAAGAGGACACGGAGGCCATCCCGTGGCATGCTCCTTCATCCCCTGCCATTGTCACGCCTTCGCCCATGCCGGCGGCCGACGTCGGACAGGTGGAGGCCGTGCTTGCTGAGCAGGCCCCAGTGGCTCGGCCTTCTTCGAGCCCTCCGCCCACTGGGCCGCCGGCCAAGGAGATCTAGCCCTTTGGGCCTTCGCCACATGATATGGCAGAGACTTCTGCTTAGTGGGCGCAGCAAGCTGCCCAGCCTGGGCTTTTTATGAGTAAGTCAGTTTGGTGCACATTTTTGTGTTTATTGTCTTCGCCCGGTTCATTCCTTTACATATTGTGCCGCGTGCTAATACTGTGTATGTGTTGCTTTGCGGGTGATGTCATGGCTGGGCTCCTCACCCCGGAGGAGCGAGCAGCCGCTGCCGGCGCTAGGTTTAGTCCAGGGCAGCCGGGGCTGACGGCGCCGGGTCCGAGTGAGTATAGAATGTTTATTTTGATCAACATTCGGCCTGTTGTTGTTGCCAGTTTCTGATCTGCCCTCTGACCTAAGCTATTGTTGTTTTCTTTACATAGGCTCCTCCGACACCTCTATCTCAGGTTGGGAGGAGTGCTATCTTGCTATTCTTGGAGACATCGGAGGTGGTCTTTGGCTGTTGGTGTGTTTAACGTGAGATCTGCTTTTCTCACCTTATCGTTTCGTGTTTGTTTGTTCTTCTTTGAACAGATCGCTTCAAGCAGCATTTGAGGGACATGGATTTCTTCCAACTTCTCCATGTTCATCTAGAACACCAGAGCCTAGTGTGTCTCCGGCGGTTTTGCCTCTTTCCTTTTCTTTATTTTTTTGTGTATGCTCGCTTCTAGACTTGTTTTTTATTTCGCTGTCTCTCCGGTCGTAGGGGTATCACATGGGCATTGTTATGGAAGAGCGCTGTACCCGCGAGGTCTCCAACTAAGATGCTGCGATCGAAGCGCTCAAGGCGAAAATCAAGCGCCTGGAAGGTGAAAAAGGGGGTCTGTTCGACTCTCTTACAGCTCTCCGCCTGTCTCTGGCGGAGAAGGAGCGAGAAAAGGATGGCTTGAGGGCTGATCTCGCCAAGGCCCGGGATGCAGAGGTTTTGTCCGTCAAGCAGGCCCGTAGGGCGAACGAGCTGGCCAAGGGTCTCCGACAGGAGCTTGCCTCTGAAAAAGAATCCGCAGCAGCGGTGAGGGAGCAGCTGTCTTTGACGATGAGGCGTTTGGACTCGGTCAAGGGAGTCCTCGCTGCAACCGTTGGCCACTACCGGGCCACCATCGCCGAGCTCAGAGGCAAAACCTCCGCTCCTCTAGATGAAGATAGTGCGTACGCCCTCGCCTCCTGGCTAAAGCATCACCTTGCGAAGCTCCCTGGTCTGATCAACGGCTGCACGGACTACGGGGCGCTAGCGGGAGTGGCGAATTATGCCAAACTTTTGGCACGCGGCGGGTGTATGCATACTGAGAGTATTCCAGAGGGAGCGCTGCCTGGTCTGGAGGAGCTCGGTGAGACTTCTCTTGGTTTGCGAAAAACCTTAAGAAATTTCATTAGGCACTTTTGGGCTCCATTTGGGAGATCTGCTGCCCGGAAAACTGGCGGAGGACAAGAGGGCGAAGGTATTTGTAATCTTTGTAGCCGCCCCCTTTTCTTTTTGTTTTTTTTGTGAGGCTACAAAGGCTTTCATTGCTTTTTGCCCCTGACACTCTAGCCTATGCTGTACGATGCGCAGAAAAGTCTTGTGGGCAGGCCTCCGTCAGTTCCGCGCTCGGCGACTGCGGTCGGTGCCTCCACCGCTGGTGGCGCTCTAGGGGGATCTATGATCGGCGGTGGTGGTGGTCGGAGGCCGCAGGCGCCGTGCCCGCCCACAGTTGACTCGGACTCCGTTTTAGGGACTTCCGCTGCGGCCGATGCGCCGGAGGTCTAGGCTCTTTGTAGCACTTAGTTGTTTTAGCGTGTATGTTGTAGTCCAGTTGGACTCTTGTGAATAAAGTTTATTTTGTTCTGAATGGTTTTGTGGAAAACTTTAACCTTGCGCAGGTTCTGAATCGGGAGCCTGCGCAAGATGTTGCGCCTTTGACTCTCTACGATGATGGCATTTACGTGAGCGGAGAGCTTTGGGAGTATTGGCGTTTGTCCTTTCCCCACAACGTTGCACGCGACGTGTTCGAGTCGGTTAAGTTTGACATAGACGACGAGCGCGCTGGGTTTACTCGCGCGCTTGCTTGGTGTGGACCTCCACCATAATAGTTAGGATTCTATTGCAAGTTGGTGTCCTATAAGAATGCTTCTTGACGTTTTATGGAATACAAGACAGGTTCACTTTCTTGATTGTTTGTGTGGTCGCTTGAGCCTGTCGTGCTAGTTTACATATCTCGTCTAGTCCTAAGCTTGCGCACTATTATTCTTTGTTTGGGCGAACATGCGCGATACAGAGGTGGTGGCCAGGACCTTCGCCCCATTTTCTCTCCTTCTCTGTGCTCGCTTGATGGCTGGGGTAGAAGTCTCCGTAGTTTTTTGACCGGCGGAGGCGTACTTGAAGTCCGCCTGGCAAGCCTTGCCGAATCGGTGTTTGATTCGACTGGAGGTTTGGCGCAGCTTGTGCAGACGGTGGAGACTTTTGATATTTCTTTAGCTGTGTGTTTTAGCTATCTGGAGGTATGGGTCTCCGACACTACACACCCATGGGACATGGTTGATCTTTGGAGATGGCAGGTTAGGTCTCCGGCATCAGGGGGATGTTATGAGTTTTCGTGCGATATCCCCCTTCTCCCATAAGCCTTCGCTGTTCATCATTGTGTCGTAGGTCCTATCTCTTTTCCCACTGCCTCCGACTGTCTACTGTTGCCTCTGATATTATGAGTTTTCGTACAATATCTACGGCCGACTTGGATATCTAAGGAGACCCCTGCCTCCATGGCTATCACTATGGCTTTTGCCTGTGCTATGCCTTGCTCCCCCTTGCGCCCTTGCGCCTTATGCTGACTAAGTTTCTTAAGGGCATGGGGGGAATCCATTTTTATAGTGGGGTGGTGGCTTTCGGGTGTTAACATTTTTGTACGTTGATAGTTGGAACGTATCTTGGCTTTAATAGCCTGTATCATGCCTGAATTATTCGTTCCCCTTGAGATCTTTTTGAAGTAAAGAGGCCTAGCGCTGCAGTGGTGGCAGTGTTTTGTCAGGCACTTTCTATTTTTCCTATTTTGGATGGCGGAGACCTTTTTCCTGGTTCTAGTGCCACAAATTTGTTGCCCCTGATGCTAGGGGTGTTTTTTTGTTAAGGTCGGAGGCCTGTTTAGCCGAGGTTGTTTTTTCCTTGGCGCCTGAACTTGTTCAGGTCTTCTTCGAGGGTCGGAGGCCTGTTCGGCCAAAAAATTTTGCCTTGATGCCTGACTTTGGTCAGGTCTTTGTCAAGGGTCAGAGGCCTTTTTGGCCAAAAATTTTTGCCTTGATGCCTGACTTTGGTCAGGTCTTTGTTAAGGGTCGGAGGCCTTTTTGGCCAAGAGAAAATTTTGCCTTGATGCCTGACTTTGGTCAGGTCTTTGTCAAGGTCGAAGGCCTATTTGGCCATAGAGGTCGTTTCAAATTGCCCTTGTCTATGGCTGGCGCTTTGAAAGGACCTGTAGTTTTTGTTTACCAAATATTGCAGCGCCAGAGCTGGCCGCTTTTGGTTTTGGGGTTTTTTTGGGGCGTTCTTTTAGGGAATTACCTCTTTATACTTGTAGAGGATTTTTACATTGAGCCTGCCTCGTTAAAAACCTCACCTCCACTTGGAGTTCCCCTATGAGGAAAAGAGTGCAGGCTCTTTTACATTTTGTTTTGATTGAAGTAAAAAAACTAAGGTAAATGCATGGAGGGGCCTCCGCTTATATTTTGCGGAGGTTGCCCTTTGGTACATTGCCTAGATGTAGTATCTGCGAAGGCTGTCAATATTCCATGTGTGGGTTGTCGTGACACCTTCGTTGTCGGTCAAGTGGAAAGAACCAGGTCGGCCTGCTGCCGTTGCTGTGTATGGGCCTTCCCATTTTGGTTGCAACTTGCCGACAAGTTGTGCGTTGGGTTTTCTTCTGAGGACGAGGTCTCCGTGTTTTATGTCTTTCCTTACCACCTGGGAGTCTCTCTAGTTTTTGGTTTGGGACTGATATTTTGTAATGTTTTTGACTGCTTCCAGTCTTATTGCTTCTATTGTTTCTTTTGCATATTCTTCATCTTGCAACATCAGCTGACTCGTTGTGCGGAGGCTTTTGTGCTTTTATTTCTTCTGGCATCATGGCCTCTTCTCGATAAAGTAGTTTGAATCATGTGAATCCTGTTGTTCTTGAGACGGATGTATTGTGTGACCAAATAACTCTAGGTAATTCATCTATCCATTTTCCTTTGCGTAGGCCCAGCAATGTTTTTTATATTACTAAAAACACTATTCTGTTTGCTCTTTCCACAGCGCCATTAGACTCTGGGTGGTATACCGAGGCGAAGGCTAGTTTTGTCCCTATGCTTTTGCAAAATTCTTTGAAGTTCTCTGAATCGAATTGTTTTCCATTGTCTACTGTCAAAATCCTCGGTACACCGAATCTACAAATGATGTTCTGCCAGAAGAATTTTCTGATAGTTTCTGAGGTTATCTTCGCCAGTGGCTTTGCCTCTATCCATCTTGTGAAATATTCCACTGCTACTACTGCGAATCTGTTTCCTCCTTAGGACGGCGGTAATGGGCCAACCAGGTCCATACCCCATCTTTGCAGCGGCCATGTCGGAGGTATAAGCTGGGTCTCCGACGATGATTTTCACTATCCTAGAGAGAATGTTTGGCATGCTTTGCATGTTCTGACTGTCTGCTCTGCGTCTTGTATGTGTGTTGGCCAATAAAAGCCTTGCCTTATTGCCTTTGCTGATAAAGCTCTAGAGCCAATGTGCGACCCACAAATTCCTGAGTGTATTTCTTGAAGCAACTCTATGCCTTCGCTCTGCGATATGCATTTGAGGAGAGGCTGGACTACTCCTTTCTTGTACAGTACACCATATATGATTGTGTAATTTCTTGCCCTGGCCTGTATTTTTGCTGCTTTTGCTTCATCTTCTTCGGTGGTTTTGCCTTCTAGGAATTCTGTTATCGCCTTTCTCCAATCTTCATTTTGCAGGTGTAGTATGGGCTTTAGTGCCTTAGATGTCTCCGCAGTTGTCAGAGACTTCAAGATCTGGTAAAAAGTGTTTGGTGGCAGTGGCAGGTTGTTTGCTGCAGCCTTTGACAATTCATCTGCCTCTGCATTTTCTGATCTTGGGATGTGCTTCAGGGTGAAACCCTCGAATCTCCGCTCCAAATTTCTGACAACGGATAGGTATTTGATGAGTTTTGGCTCTCTTGCTGTGTATTCTTTCTCTACTTGGCCAGTGACCACTTGAGAATCTGTTTTGACTGTCAATGTTTTTGCCCCTAGGGCCTTTGCTTTGCTCAGCGCTAAGATCAGGCCTTCATATTCTACTATGTTGTTTGTTGATTTGAACTCTAGCCTTGCTGCATATTTCAGTCTGACGCCGGAGGGTGCCGTTAGGATGGTGGAGGCTCCTGCTCCAGCTTGGCCCCAGGCTCCATCTGTGAATGCTATCTAGCCTTGAGTTGTTGGTTGTACCTTAGGCTCTGTCGAAGGTGTCCAATCTGCTACAAAATCAGCTAATGCTTGTGATTTGATTGTTGTTCTGGGGACATACGAGATACCAAACTGTGATAGCTCTGTAGCCCATTTGCCTATTCTGCCGGAGGCTTCTTTGTTTCTGAGCAAGTCTTGTAGTGGCAGCGATGTTGGAACTGAGATTTTGTGGGCTTGGAAATAATGCTTTAGTTTTCTTGATGCCATCAGCACTGCGTAGGCAACTTTCTCTACCTCCGTGTAGTTTAGCTTGGCTCCGGACAGTGCTTCTGAGATGAAATAAACTAGTTTTTGAGTTTTGCCTGATTCTTTTTCCAGCTCGTGGACTAAGACTACACTGACTACATGGTTGGATGCCGCCACATACAGCAATAGGTGGCTGTCCGATTCTGGGACGGAGACCATCAGTGAGTTTGCCAGATACTCTTTCAAGTTATAAAATGCCTCCGACTGCTTGGACCCCCATTCGAAGTTGCCTCTGCCCCTCAGGGCTTGGAAGAAGGGTAGGCTGCGTTCTGCTGATTTTGAGATGAATCTGTTGAGCGCTGCTATTCTTCCCGTCAGCTTTTGCACTTCTTTCTTGTTTTTGGGCTCTGCCATTGTCATTATTGCTCTGGTTTTGTCTAGGTTCGCTTTGATGCCTTCGCTGCTTATGATATAACTGAGCATCTTCCCTTTTGTGACTCCAAATATACATTTCTCTGGGTTGAGGCGGAGGCCAGCTGTCCTGAGGTTGGCGAAGGTCTCCTATAAGTCGGAGACATGATCATTCTTATTCTTGCTCATGACCACTATGTCGTCGACGTAGGCTATGATGTTTATATCTAGTTGTGAGCCTAAAACTTCCTTTGTCATTCTGGCAAAGGTTGCTCCAGCATTTTTTAGGCCCTCTGGCATTCTGGTGTAGCAATATGTCCCGAATGGAGTGGTGAAACTTGTCTTGTCTTCGTCTTCTTTTTTCATCCAGATTTGGTGATACCCAGAGAAACAGTCGAGGAGAGAGAACCTCTGGCATCTGGCTGCCTTGTCGACGGAGGCATCTATTCTTGGCAATGGGAAAGGGTCTTTTTTGCAAGCTTTATTCAGATCTGTGAAATCTATGCACATTCTCATTTTGCCATTTTTCTTTGGTACCAGTACTACGTTTGCAAGCCATTCTGAATACTTGACTTCCCTGATCACTTTTGCATCTAGCAATCTTTGCACCTCCGCCTTTGTTGCCAGGATTCTGTCCTCTGACATTTTTCTCTATTTCTGCTTTCTTGGTCTCATGTTTTCATTGATATCCAATTCGTGTTGTATGATGTCCCTGCTGACTCCCTGGAGGTCAGAGGCTGACCAGGCGAAGATGTCCTTGTTTTTTACTAGAGTTTCCATGAGCTCTTCCTCTTTTGCCTTGCTCAATTGTGAGCTGATTGTTACTTTTTTGTCTGGTAACTCCTTTTCTAGAGGGATCAGCTTTGTCTCTTCTTGACCTGCCATATTTGTTTCTGCTCTGGGCATATCCAGAGGCTCTAGTTCTTTATTTGCCGACTCAACTACATTGATGTTTCTTTGGGCTCTGTAGATAGCTTTCTCTATGTTTCTTACTTCTTTCTGGCTACCTCGGACTGTGATAATACCATGGAGTGATGGTATTTTCATGCACAGGTAGGCCATATGCAGGGCTGCGTTGAATTTGGTTATGAATCCTCTGCCCAAGATGGCATTGTATGGGTAATACAGATCGACGACGTCGAAGGTTATGTACTCGGTTCTGGCATTCGCTTGGGTTCCGAACGACACTGGGAGTGAGATTTTTTCCTATTGCTTGTATCTGCTTGCCTCCGAATCCTATTAAAGGGGATTTGGAGGGCTGTAGTTGATTTCTGCTGAGCTTCATTTGGTCAAAGGTATTTGCAAAGATGATATCTGCTGAACTGCCGGTGTCGATCAGTATTCTGCTTATCTCGCATGCTGCTATGTTGGTCTTGATCACCATTGCGTCTGTGTGAGGGTAGCTCTCTAGCTGGAGATCTTCTTCTATGAAGGTGATTGGGACTCTAGACCAATCTGTGTGTTTCGCCGGGCCTTGGACTGCTACATTGTTTACCAGGCGGAGGTGACCCTTTTTCTGCTTTTTCGTTTGAAACTCCATTGATGATCCTCCGGCGATTGGCAATATCATGCCTATTGTTGGTAGTGCTCCATGAGGGTTGACTTGGTTTTCTGGGTTTGGCTCATTTTTTGGTGTTGGGGGTTGGTTGTGAGGTGGTGGCAGAGGCAGTTGCTGCATGTGGTGCTATGGCGGCGAAGGCTCGAACCTCATTTGGTTTTGTTCCGGTGGGTTTGTTTCGAGGTAGGTTATATGGGGAGATTTTGGGTTTATGTAGGTCAGGCTTGCCTCCGACCTATAGTTGCCTACCGAAGGCTGCTGCGAAGGCGATGACCGCCATGCTGGTAGGAAGTTTGGGTAATAGGCAGAGGCCAGTGTGGAGGGATGTATTTGGGTTGCGTTTAGCGCTGGGTACATTGGGCAGTACTGCTGGTGGCTAGTTGTGTAGGTGGTGTTGACCTCTCTTGCGCTCTGCTGTGTCGGAGGTTGGGCAGTCTGCTTGTTCTTCATCCTTTCCTGTGTTTCTTTTGTCTCCGGACAATCTTTGGTGCTGTGCCCTGCGTTTTCGCCGTGAAAAACGCAATATGACCTACGTTGTTTCTAGCTTTGGTTTCTGTTCCAGTTTTTGCCTTGGTAACCTTGCCGACCTTAGTTCCTTGTCTGGGTCTCCGGCCGTGTTGGCGCAGCCTGTTGCCCTTGCTCGGGGTGAGGTTGACCCTCGATGCTGAGCACTTGCCCCTGGCCTGGCTTCTGATTTGATACATTCTGGTTCGTATAGGTTTTCTAGAAATTTTTACTGCTGTTTTGTTGTCTGTTTTGACCTTGCTCCTCCAGCCTTTTGCGGAGGTCATTGTCTAATCTGCAGTACTTCTCGAACTCATCATACAACTGCTGTATGGAAGTTGGTTTCTTTCTTGCTAGGTGTGCTGCGAACGGCCCGATTCAGAGGCCTTTGATCGCTGCTTCAATGGCGATCTCGTCTGGGACATCTGGTGCCTTCGCCTTTAGTTGCACAAATTTTCAGAAGTAGTCGTGTAGTGTCTCTCCTTGCATTTGCTTGCACTAGAACAGATCTGTGGAAGTTAGCGACTATGCTGTTAGTCCCTTAAAGTTTGCCAATATCTTGTCCCGGAGGTTCTCCCAAGAATAGATTGTGCTTGGTTTGAGCATAGAATACCAAGTCAGCGCGTCGCCTTCGGCTGCAATGACAAATGACTTTGTCAAGACGGCGTCGTCTCCGCCGGCGGAGGCTACTGCTGCCTCATAACTCATAATGAACTAATGGGGGTCTGTCTTTCTGTTGAAATTTGGTAGTGTGATTGGCTTGTACGCTGTTGGCCATGGCGACTGTTGTATGCCTTCAGATAGTGGGGACTTGGGATCGATAGGCCTCCGCATCACCTGAGATGGCATCATCGGCTGGCTGTTCACTGGCATAGGGCCTTGTAGCATGGTTGCAGTTGGTGTTGCTACGGAGGCTGGGATTGCGGAGGTTGACGCTGGTACTGCATGCTGCATACTTAGCATCTCAGCATGTAGGACTGCCAATTGCTGCCTTATTTCTGCTGCTTGTGCTGACGCTTGAATAGCTTGCTGATTAGCTGCGAATGTTGTTGCCATTCTATCCCTCTCTTGTTGCGCTCTTTGCAACTATGCTTGCAGCTGTTGCAGTTCTTGCTCGGGTGTTGTGGCTGAGTTTGGTTGGGCCTCCGGATCTTAAATCTCTGGATCTTGGGGTTCCAGTGGTTGACCCTGGGCATCTGCTCTGGTGTCATCCTCCACTGGCGAGGTTGTGTAGGTGCTACGAATGTTGCGCCTAGGCCTTCCTCGCTGACCCGTGGTCACTGCTGCTCTGGTGGTGGTTTTTCTTTTTCCTGCCATCGTTGGTTTGCCTTGGCTAAACCACGGTGGGCGCCAATGTTGAAAGTGGCGGTCTCAGACAATGTGGAGGAGGTAGAGGCCTCCGCCCCTCAGACAGTATGAGGAGGTAGAGGCCTCCGCCTGCTATGCCGCACCCCCCGGCGGAGGCACGGGAAACAGGCGCGATGGATGGGCGAGTAAGGGAAAGGCACGTAAAGCTATGGTTTCATTAATTCATCCACCAACCAACCCTTTACTGTTACAAGTGTTCCCTATTTATAGGGCTCAACTACCACATTCACAGAGTTTACAGTAGTATCCCTCAACTGTTACAGTACATTCTTGGGATATTCCTCTACTCGCCTTCCGTCTCGGGGGTAATCTTGCCATGCCGCCATCTGGTACTGGGCCGGCATGATCAACCGGCCCATCGGGCCTCAAGACTCGACGATGGGCTTTAGGGCCTCCGCCGTGGGTCTCCGCTCTGTCCGGCCTCAGGATCCGACGATGAGCCTTCGGGCCTCCGCCTTTGGGAGTGCCAAAGCCGTAGGCCTCCGGCATTCCAGGATCGCCGATCTCCTGCTTGGGTCTTCGCCCCGACGGGCGGAGACCATGCTGGAGCACCCGCGCAGTCCACGAGCGCCCTCATCTGGTTCCCTGCACATACCCAAACAATGTTGGCATTTAATTAGTCTCCTGGCGGAGCGGCCTCCGCCCCATCGGCCAGAGACGCCTGCGAGCCGGTCGGGCGGAGACCGCGTCAGGGCCATCGCCCGCAACCTGCAAGCTCAATCTAACCAATCGTTCTCTTTCCCGGGTTCGGAGGTGTGGGAGCACAACCTCCGTTTTGGTAACAGGTCGGAGGTGCCCTCGTAACCTGCTGACTGCGCAGGTCTCCGCCACTCGCGGTGGCCATGTTACAACAATAAATAATAAAATAAATAAATTATTACTAAAGTATCTCTAATGATAAAATTAGTTATAACAAAATAAATAATATTTATATAAAAATTTTGAATAAGACGAACGGTCAAACAAGAAGCCTAGAAGTAAAAAAACAGCATTTTTGATGGGACAGAGGGAGTAGTATTGAGCATCTTGACTATACATCCTCTAGCTTGACATGACCAATGAAAACTGCCTGGTTTTAGATGTTGGCCTCATAAAAGAAATCCATAACATAGTACACCATGAAATTTCTTGAGCTACCACAACAAACATCATCACTAGGCCTTATTTAGATTGCAAGTTTTTTCACTCTCTCTTCATCACATCAAATCTTTGGATACATGCATGGAGTATTAAATATAGATAAAAAATAACTAATTACACAGTTTGATTGTAAATTACGAGACGAATCTTTTGAGCCTAATTAGACCATGATTGGACAATAATTGTCAAATATAAACGAAAGTGCTACAGTGCCAAATACTGATTCCTAAGCTCAATTTAAACAAGACGTGGCAACAGCAATGACATGACTTCTGTACCTTCCAGCCCTGACCTCCATGCTCCTTTGCCTCACAACATCCGCCGCCGGCACTGCATCTGACACGCTCAACAACGGTGGCAACGTCACCGATGGTGCAACGCTGGTCTCATCCGGCGGCACCTTCACCCTGGGCTTTTTCTCCCCGGCCGGCGTGCCAGCCAAGAGATACCTTGGCATTTGGTTCACCGCGTCCCCGGATGGCGTCTGTTGGGTGGCCAACCGCGACACCCCCCTCAACAACACCTCGGGCGTACTGGTGGTCGGCAGCACCGGGAGCCTTCGCCTTCTCGATGGCTCTGGCCACGCCGCGTGGTCTTCCAACACGACGACGAGTAGTTCCGCTCCAGCCGTGGTGCAGTTGCTTGACTCCGGCAACCTTGTCGTGCGCGAGCAGAGCAGCGGTGACGTGCTCTGGCAGTCGTTCGATCACCCATCGAACACCTTGCTCGCCGGCATGAGAATCGGCAAGGACCTGAAGACTGGCGCGGAGTGGTCCCTCACGTCGTGGCGTGCATCGAACGACCCGACGACCGGGGAGTGCAGGCGTGTGATGGACACCATGGGGCTCCCGGACATCGTCTCGTGGCAAGGAAACGCCAAGAAGCACCGAACGGGCCCTTGGAACGGCCTATGGTTCAGCGGCGTCCCGGAGATGGCGAGGGTGTCGAACTCGGATCCGTACTCCAACCAGGTCGTCGTCCGCCCCCACGAGATCGCATACATCTTCAACACCTCGGCCTACGCGCCCTTCTCCCGCCTCGTGTTGAATGAGGTCGGCGTGCTGCAGCTACTGGCGTGGGATCCGACCAACCTGGTGTGGGACGTCTTCTCGCAGTCGCCGAAGGACATCTGTGACGACTACGCCAAGTGCGGCGCTTTCGGCCTGTGCAACGTGAACTCGGCGCCCACGCTGTTCTGCAGCTGCGTCGTGGGGTTCAGCCCCGTGAACCCCTCGCAGTGGTCCTTGAGACAATACGGAGGCGGATGCCGGAGGAACGTGCCGCTGGAATGCCACGGCAACGGGACGACGACGGACGGGTTTATGGTGGTGCGGGCAGTGAAGCTCCCTGACACGGACAACGCGACGGTGGACATGGGCGCGACGGTTGAGCAGTGCAGGGCGAGGTGCCTCG
This sequence comes from Miscanthus floridulus, assembly GCF_019320115.1. Lineage (NCBI taxonomy): Eukaryota > Viridiplantae > Streptophyta > Magnoliopsida > Poales > Poaceae > Miscanthus > Miscanthus floridulus. The sequence goes on from NC_089591.1 coordinate 75,378,196, forward strand.
CCAACTGCTCCTGCATCGCCTACGCCGCCGCCGACATCCGAGGAGACGGTGATGGCAGTGGCTGCGTCATGTGGACGAATTACATTGTTGACATCCGGTACGTAGACAAGGGGCAGGATCGTCTCTACCTGAGGTTGGCCAAGTCTGAATTTGATATAGGTAAGCACCAATTTCGTTTGTATTAAAGAGAAATCCTATATTTTTTTCTAGGTAAATATTCTTGCATAAGAAGAATCATCCAGCCTCCTAAAAGTTTCTGGCTCTGCTACTTCCTATCAGCTGTAAACCTGTTTCATCATCTGTTCAACAAATTTCTGCAGTTAAAAGGAAGAGGAGGGTTGTGGTAAAGATCGTGCTTCCAGTCACAGCATCTCTGCTAGCAGCCATGGCTGCAGGCATGTACCTTGTTTGGATATGCAAGCTTAGAGGTAAACACACTTTGCTACAAGAAAGTCTAGTCTTTAGTTTTTTGGGCGTTTTCTTTTTTCAACAGTTCTTAGAACATGGGTTTGCAAGTCTTAAGTTAGTCCCCCTGGTGGTCTCCGTTTTCAGTGCTTTCTTTCCTTTTTGTAGTTTTATATGCTTCTCCGGGGGACGGCGTGTCGCTTTGTAAATAACCTTGTCCTTTTTATTCTACTAATAAAATCTCGGCAAAGCTTTTGTTGACCCTTCCAAAAAAAAATCATAGTGCATATATTAGATAATCTCCCTGAGATTAATTGACTAGTGGAGGTCTCTGTTAGAGTAAACTAGGTGAATTCCCCGCGCATTGATGCGGGGATTTGTTGGATAATTATAGAGATAAATTATATAAATTAGAATGATAATGAAAGATACATATAGCACTATTTAGAAACTCACACAGCGAGTTATTAATAGTTGATCACTGGCGGTGGCAGATAGTAGTTTAGTAGTAGTTCTGGATAATGATTCCATGAGAACCTTCAGATTCCATTGCAAAGGATGTGAAAGTGCATAGTTATTTTGAAAAATAGTTTAGCTCATCATCCGTATGAGAACAGTTAGCGGCTGACCATATATGGGCCTGTTTGACCGGGCTCCCGTGGGCTCCGGCTCCTGCACTGTAGCGTCATGTCGGCCGCCCACGAGCCGATAGGTGCCAACGGGAGCCGGAGCCGCGGGAGTCAGAAAAACGAGCTTCTCCTTCTCCGGTGGTGTAGGAAAGGAGGAGAGAGAAAAACAGCTCCGGTGAACAGTGTAGCGTCCTGTCGGACGCCCACGAGCCGATAGGTGAACAGTGCGGGAGCCGGAGCCGCCGGAGCCCAGCCAAACGGGGCCATAGATCATGACTTGAAGTTCGAAACCTGGAACAAATCAAAGATTCAATTAAACTCTGTTGGGGATAAAAAATTATAAGATATATTATCATGGAAGAAACCTAGAAAAAGTAATACTAAACAATTATTTGTTCTGATAGGCTTAAAAACAATGAGGATCTCGTTGTCCAATGAAAAGCGAAAGTGGACAATGAATTACGACCTCAACAACTGACGGCAGCAATGGTCGACGGAATAGCAGCCATGGGCCATGGCTGGTCAATCGTGCGGATTGATCTGCAGCGTCTTCTCGTCGCCTCTCTTTCTCAAGTTCTGACGACATGCTGAGCGTGCACTCTGCGTTCCCGTCCTGCCTCCAACTCGCGACGCGGCATGCTCGTCCGCCATGCTCGCACCTTGTGAACCCCAGTAGCCCCGGCGCCGCCCGCCCGCCCGCATTGCACGCTCGGTCTCTCGCGGGAGGTGGGAGAGACCCGTCTATCGCTATGCCTCGAGCCACTAAGCCTGGCCGACCGGTGCCGGGTGGGGCAGGGCACTGACTTGGCATCTCCCAACCCCGCTGCCCACCTGCCGTCTCCGCACAGCGCTGGTTCATGCATTGGATCGCTGGATGAGCACACGGAAGCAAACACCTTGCCGGCTTGCTTGTGTATTATATACCTTGGAAAAGCCAAAGTGACGGGACTTTTCAGATCCAGCAGTGGAGCCAGTTTTGCTGCTGGTCACCCCCTAGTTATAAACACCATTGAAACACTACGGTGAAGGAATAAGCAGCGGGCAGTCTCCAATCGGCAGCGTGTAGAAAGTACTAAATTGCTGATGCTTAGTGGATGAAAACTAAATGGCTGATGCTTAGTGGAAGAAAACACAAACCTTGCATGCATGCTTAGTGGCCAGGGTGGAGGATGATGGATGGCTAGTGGGGTGTGGATGACGTGGCTTAAGGAGATGCTAGAGAAATAAGTTAGTGGGGTTTTGCTTTATAAGAGTTATATAGATAGGAATAGTACACATTATGTACCCACGTGAGGTGTTAGTCCTATGTACCCTATATAATCAGCACATAAGGCTCAATGCAATACATCCAATATTCCAGCAATTATATTCTCCTTCATGGTATCATTCGCCTAGGTTTCGATCCTAACCCTAGTCACCCCCGCTTCCGCACCGCGCGCCCCTGGGGAGAGGTCGATCTCCACTGGGGGCAGCGCCCCCGTTTAGGCGCCCGATCCTATTGATCTGGCTGCCATCGTCGTTGTCGCGCAGCAGATCGGGATCTCCCCTACGTCATCGTCGAGCCACCGCCACCTTGTCCCCAGGCTCGTCGTTGGCTGTCGCCGTCACCACCTTCCTGATCTTCATCGCATGGAGGCAGATGGATCTCGCCCCGTCCCGTGCCGCCAAGGTGGTGGCCAGGCCCAGCCACACGCCCCGACCCTGCGCTGTCATGGAGGCAGCCAGATCTGGCGTGTCGCTGCTGTCGGGCGGATCTGCCCATCTCCACCACGTCAATCCGCGTCGGCGCCTTTAACCCTGTGCGTTCGCAACCCGTCGTGTGCCTTGCGCCGCCCGATCGGGTGGCACCGCCGCCGTCGTGTCGTCTCGCTGGGTACACCCGATCCCCTGTTGTTGTATCTTTTTGGTTTGCCCAATCACTGATCGGGATTGAGTCGCCCACCGCCCGTCGACCTCACGTGTACTACTCCGGCATTGGCATCAACTGGGCCATTGGCTGCTCTAGCACGCCATCAGCTGCTCCAGCATGCCATTAGCTGGGCCTATCGGCTAGGCCATCGGCTGTGCATCAGCTGTCCTAGCACGGCTGCACGGCCTATTGGCTCGTCATCGACACCATCGCCGAGTACTACGCGCATCTTCTCCAAGCAACAGGGCTGCTGTTATGTCGCCACATCGAGCCGCAGCATCGCCGCCCGTGTGTCCGCTTTGCCGTTGCATCTACATCACCATCACCTGTGCATCGACGACTATGTTGCGCCATCTGTCTGTACAAGGTCTTCGTCCAGCTGATTGGGTCTTCGTTATCGAGCTGCCGCTACCCGCTCCATCACTGAGCCATCCTCGCCGGTTGCACTACTCACGTCGTCGCTGAGCCCTGCTCGTCGACGCATCACTACCACACTGCTTCTTCTTCTTCCAGCACAAACCACGTTGTTAGCATCACTGTGGTTGGGGCCCTCTCCCTTCTAAGCCCGTTATTGGCAACATTGATGCGTGCTTTCGTCCCCGACGCGTTCACTGCTTCTTCTTCGTCCAGCACAACCACGTCGTTAGCGTCACTGTGGTTGAGGCCATCTCCCTTGTACGCCCGGTATTGGCAACACCGATGCGTGCTTTCGTCCCTGACGCGTTGCTGGGTCTGGCAAACCCAGCCTACGCCTCGGCGCTCAGGCAGCTTGACTGCATCGACTTCGGCATCGACCGTCCCGTTCCCACTCTGTCTGCCTCGATTGCGTCGTCGCCCTTCTTCTACGTCCACGACAGCCCTAACTGCGTCGACTTTGGCATCGCCTCCTCCCAATACGACTGCCTCAATGCGTCTCCGTCATCACCATGGCGTGTGCCTGTAGCTCCATCAACACGGCAACCCAACCACGGCTACTGTGCCCTCACGCTCGGCTACCTCGACATCGGCACAAAGGGCTACCGCCTTGCATGAGGAGTCATCAGCTTCTTCTTCAGCCGCAGCATACGCGACGCATCGACTGTTATGACTGCGGGGGGGGGGGGGGGGTGTTAACTTTATCATATTCTTCTCCAGTCTCACCGTTTGCAGCGCTCCCGCTGTGACTGTGAGGGATGTTAGAGTAAATAGGAATAGTACCCCATTGTGCACCCACGTGAGGTGTTAGTCCTATGTACCCTATATAATCAGCCCATAATGCCCAATGCAATACATCCAGTATTCCACCAATTATATTCTCCTTCACTCTCCCCTAGTCCACTTTTTTTATTGGAGTGCATATGTTAACAGACCACGCTAATACGACTTTCTTGCAAGGCCCATGTCGAAACAATGGTAGTGGGGAGAAAGTAATGCTAGAGAGCACGTCAAATGAACTTGGCGACGAAGAAGATCTCGAACTTCCATTTCTTAGCTTTAGAGAAATTGTCTCTGCAACAAACAACTTTTCTGATGGTAACATGCTTGGACGAGGAGGCTTTGGGAATGTTTATAAGGTAACTATAATGAAATTCCTATACAACACAAGTGTTGTTCGAAATTTTTTATGTTTCCTGACTGATGAAATCATGCAGGGTATGTTGCCTGATAACAAAGTAGTTGCAATCAAAAGACTTAGTAAGGGCTCTAGACAAGGGGCAGAGGAATTCAGAAATGAAGTTGTTCTAATTGCCAAACTGCAACACAGAAACCTTGTCAGACTTCTTGGTTGCTGCATTCATGGAGACGAGAGGCTGCTGATTTACGAGTATTTACCAAACAAAAGCTTGGATTGCTTCATTTTTGGTAGTTAATCTCATATTTTCCAAAAATAAATAAATGTTTGCTATCATTACCATGTAAAATTTGTCTGCTTAATTATATAGTACTACTGTACATATAGATCCTGCAAGTAAAAGAGCCCTCGATTGGCCAACAAGATTCAAGATAATCAAAGGAATTTCTAGAGGACTTCTTTATCTCCAACAGGATTCAAGGTTGACTATAATTCACAGAGATATCAAAACAAGCAACATACTGTTGGATGCAGATATGAGCCCAAAGATATCAGATTTCGGTATGGCAAGAATCTTTGGTGGAGACCAACAAGAAGCAAATACTAATCGAGTTGTTGGGACATAGTGAGTAATCCATGCATCATGCTTGATATGTTTTTTATTTTGTTTTTTCCACTCTTTCAATTTGTTTATACTTAGTGCTAACTTTTTATGTAGTGGTTACATGTCTCCTGAATATGCAATGGATGGCGCCTTTTCAGTCAAGTCAGATACATATAGCTTCGGTGTCATACTCTTGGAGATTATAAGTGGTTTAAAGATCACTTCAACTCAGTTCACCAGCTTCCCTAGCTTATTAGCTCATGTAAGTGTTGTGCTATTCTTGAAATGTCCACAATTCAATAAAAACGTGCTGATATCCTATGAACTTGGTTGAATTGGTTCAGGCATGGAGCTTATGGAAAGATGGTAAAGCAATTGATCTCGTAGACTCATCAATTGTTGGGACTTGCTCACCAGTTGAAGCTTTGCGATGTATCCACATAGGACTCTTGTGTGTGCAAGACAATCCAAATAGTAGGCCACTTATGTCATCGGTTGTGTTCATGTTGGAGAACGAAACCACATTACGTTCAGTCCCAAAGCAGCCCATGTACTTCTCCCAATGGTATTTAGAAGCCCAAGGAACAGGAGAAAATACAAATAGCTCCATGAACGACGCGAGTGTGTCAGTGTTGGAGGGACGGTGAATATTGGTAAGTGGTTAAGTTACATTTGTATATTTATTAGTATATTGGGACAATAGTTTACAGTACAACTGATACGAATAGTATGTCATATTTTTAGAACAGTCATTACATGATTATTAGGACACCCTGCTCCATATTGCATGGAAATGGAACTGCACTTATTTCAACAAAGCTAAGGCTAGCTTTGGTGGCATAATATATTGCACAAGACGACGTACACCTTGTGAAACTATTATCTGTTCTGAGAATACGTTGAGCATGTACATGCTGCAATATGTTTTCGTCTGTTCTGCCACCGGGTCTTGTTTGCCGTGCGAACTTGCATTGTTCTGAATGTCCGGTGACTGATGTACAGGCTGCCATGGTGAACGCACGAGCGTTTTGTACCCGGCGCGGTGACACTGTCACACTGATTTTGTTTGTCTGACCGTGAGGTTGATTGGTCGAGTGATCGAGTCGAAGGCTCGAAACCATGAAACTTCATTGTCCAGTGACGCCTTGGCACCGTGCCGCCGTCGACGGAACGGGTTGGCTAGCTGTTGGCGCCATGGCCGCCGGGCGCGATCTGCTTCCGACGTTGTCGGCCTCTCTGTCTGGGCCTTCTCTGTCTCTCTCTTCTCTCTGTATATATGATTTCCTCTGGGCAGCTGGGCTAGGCCGAAAACACTCGGAGGTCCGAACACCGAAGCCCAGCTAAGTGGCAGTCTGGCAGAGTCGACCCGCAGTCTAGAAAGGAAGAGGAGCAAGTCCAACAAACACGATTTTTTTTTCTTTCTCGAGCATGCAAAAAACAAAAAAAAAATCACATCATCATTTTGTATTAAGGTACGAGTACAGTCTTACTAGCTACAGTAGATTGCAACAATGCGCTTTGGCAGAGACCAATCGCCCTAGGAAGTTTAGCTGATCATCGTCCTTACAACACGGTAACTTCCTAGGAAAAAGAACTCCCGGCTCAAGAAGGCTACTAATTACTCAGAAAACAAGCAGCCGAACTTGCTGCCGCCGCCGTGCCGCGTGCACCTTCTGCTCAGCTCAGTGCTTGATCGAGCGTGCAGAGGGGAAGTGTCGTGAATGTTAGATCACAGCAGTGCCTCTTAAACCGTAGATTGGGATAAGCATCTTAGAATTCCTCTAGATCGTCCTAGCGCAGCTGCGCCGTAGCCTCGTAGACGTCGGTGTCGAAGGAGCTCGGCGCAGTGGAGAGGAGGCGAGGTTCAGTGGCCCGGTAGTGACACTGCAGGGGCGATGCAGAGGTGACAGCAGAGTCGGTGGAGCTTTTCGTCGCTGGCAGCACTCACTTTAGATCGGATTAGGTTTCTCTGTGGGTGGTTACAGCGGCTCCGGTCAACCTCGTCGTCCGAGCCCTGGTCTCCACACCTCTCTTTATAGCTGTGCGACAGGAGCCCACCAACCATATTAGGGTTGGGCGTCCCCGATCAGGGCGTAGATCCAAGGGCCCTGGTGGAGATCAACTAACATTCTCCCCCTTAATCTCAATACCATCTTTTAATTTTATATCATTTACTTTTGTTCATTCCATTACAGATTAGCGCATAGAGCATGTTTCATCGTCACGGTCAATTGCCGATAGATTTAACAGCTACAACACACCACTCTGTTCTGAAATAGATACTTAACTTTGAGCCTTCTTTTGTCCAGGAATTTTAGGCTTTCCCTTAAACACATGCTAGCTACATGTTCTCTGAACACGTTGGGTGGTAAGCCTTTTGTAAGTGAATCCACGAGCATCTTTTCGATACTTATATGCTCAAGACTTATGACATGATCCCGGACTTTATCTTTCACAACAATATATTTTATGTCAATGTGTTTGGCAGCACCACTTGACTTATTGTTGTGAGCATACTGTACTGCCGGATTATTATCGCAGTATAACTTAAGTGGTTTATAGATGTCGTCAACCACCTTCAAAACCCGGGTATGAACTTTTTTAGCTAGTTCACCTGCCCCGTTGCCTAATAACACGCTACAAACCATCATATATTGTGGACGATGTAGTGATGGTTTGCTTTGAGCTTTTTCATGAAATAGCTCCCCTTACGAGAGTAAATACATATCCAGACGTGGATTTTTTATCATCTCCTGCATAATCAGAATCTGAATATCCCACTATATGGAGTGAATCAGATCTTCTATACGTCATCATGAGGCCTTTCGTTCCTTGCAAATAACGCAAGACTTTCTTTACCATTTTCTAGTGTTCTATTCCAGGATTGTTCTGGATCTGCCAAGTAATTCGGTAACAAATGCCAAGTCAGGGCACGTACATACTTAAGCATATTGCAAGCTTTCGACAGCTGAAGCATATGGAACCGTTTTCATTCAATCGATCTCATACTGGTTCCTGGGGCATTAAAATCCCCAAATCTGTCGCCCTTGACTATAGGAGCAGGTGAGGGACTACATTTGTGTAAACTGAATTTCTTTAATATTCTTTCTATGTATGCCTTTTGTGACAGTCCTAATACCCCTTTACTTCTATCTCGGTGAATCTCGATCTCTAGAACGAACGAAGCTTCACCAAGATCTTTCATATCAAATTTTGAGGACAAAAACTTCTTTGTCTCCAGTAGTAGACTGACATCACTACTACCAAGTAAGATATCATCCACATACAGGATAAGGAAGTCAAACTTCCCATTCTTAAACTTTGTATAGACACAATTGTCCTCTACATTCTCTTTAAACCCAAAATTCCTTATTGTCTAATCAAACTTTAAATATCACTGTCTTGAAGCTTGTTTTAATCCATAAATGAATTTCTTTAGGCGGCATCACATTCGTTCTTTTCCCTTCATGATAAAACCTTTCGATTGTGCTATGTAAATATTTTTCTCCAAGTCTTCGTTGAGAAATATCGTCTTTACATCTATCTGATGTAATTCTAAATCGTAATGTGCCACTAATGCCATTATGATACTGAAGGAATCCTTACATGAGACTGGAGAAAATGTCTTATTGTAATCAATCCCTTCTCTTTGAGTAAAGCCTTTTACCACAAGTCATCTCTCTATATTCCCTTGAGAGTCAAGTTTTGTTTTATAGATTCATTTTCAGCCTACTGTTTTGGCTCCTTTAGGAATTATTTCCAAGTCTTAAACTTTATTGGCATTTATAGATTTTATTTCATCTTTCATGGCCTCAAGCCACTTTGATGAATGATCACTTCTCATGGTTTCTTCAAATGAGGTGGGATCATCCTCCATTTTAAATTCCTCAGTGTTGTATACTTCATAGTCAGCAGGAATAGCTGATTTTCTAACTCTTTGAGACCTTCTAGGGGCGTCCACATTTGGCACATCTTCTGTTTAAGGCTGTTGTTGCTCCCCCTCATGTGTGGCAATAGGTTCTATAGGATCCTGAAGAATAGGTTCCTCGTCGTCATTCAATGTTGTCATAGGCGGAATAACAATAGGTGCTGGCACCACAGTATCTTACACTGTCGGTGCAGCGACAGCAGGTAGTGAGAAAAATGGCTCATGAATCATCAGAGTGGGCGCATACACTCGCTTCTCTTCAAGGTCAATTTCTTGAGCTACCATGCTCCCCCTCATCATTTCATCCTCTAGAAAGACATCGTGTCTCATTTCCATAATCTTTGTATGTCTGTCTGGAGTAGAAACAAAAACCTTTTTATTTTTCTAGGTAGCCAATGAAATGGCAACTTACTGTTTTGGGATCTTGTTTTTCAATGTTTAGGTTAAATACTTTAGCCTCAGCAGAACTCCCCCACACACGTCGGACCTGACTATCTTAATCTTTAAATTGCGTTGGTTTTCAACTTTTGCCTTAAATATCTACATTTATCCAATGCTTCTGTTCTTTCTTTGATTGGATAAATATAAACATAACGGAAGTGATCATCTGTGAATGTTATGAACAAATCATTACCATCCACACTTCTTATAGGAAATTGACCACAGATGTCTGTGTGAATAATCTGTAAAATTCCTGCGCTTTGTTTGTCATTTTCTTAATTTTCTTTACATATTTTTCTTTTATGTATTCTCTGTATTGTTCTAAATCTGAGAGCTCTAATGGAGTAAGAATATTATTCTTAACTGATCTTTCTATTCTCCTCTTTGAAAATATGGCCTAAACGCTAGTGCCATAATTTCGACGACGCATCGTGAGCTCCCTTATGCCACCACTTCTAGAGTAACTCTCTGTCACCAGCTGCTTTATCAGCTGGGTAGCATATGTCTTTGAAGAGCCAATGAACTGACTCTTTATTCTATCGAGGTACTCAATGATCGTATCACACTCTGGGATTGAGCCCACAATTGTAGACTCAATCATGTTCTTTATCACAGTCAAATATTTTTTATTGACAGTGACCCACTTCCTACATTTTTTGGGATTCAAAATCCCACTCTTTAGTTGCCTAAGCGGCGTCAGCCTCGTTTGTCTCCCTCACCGGGGCCACAGGATTAGTGAGACACGGTGAGGTGACTACCCAGTCCTCCTCAACCAAGATGAAGGCTAGGTCAGTCTTTTTCTCAACATAAAAAATAACAACAATTGCATGCCTTGATTTCAACGTTGGTCAAAATCAAAACATATAACTATTCTTATATATTAAATGTACATCACCGTTGGGTAGAAATAGAAATAATGCATAAATCATTAACTTTTATGATATTGTTATTAACAACGTTGGTCAGAAAATAACAACATCATAATCATATCAAAATCTCTTTTTCTCCAATTATACAACTGTTTTATACACTAACTCTACATCACCGTTGGGCAGAAATAGAATTAATGCATAAAATCATTAAAATTACGATATTGTTATTAACAACGTTGGTCAGAAAATAACAACATTATAATCATGTCAAAGTCTCTTTTTCTCCAATTAAATATCACTTTGGTTCAAAATAACTGGAGAATAAACAATTTCTTTAGCAGCGGAAAAACTCTCTTTTTCTCCAATTAAATATCACGTTGGTTCAAAATAACTGGAGAATAAATAATTTCTTTAGTAGCGAAAAACGTATACTCAATTTATTGAATTTTACCCACAGGAAAAATACCCTTTTTCTATTTTTCTTTTGAGCCAATTTGTATTTTTCAATTTTCTAGGAAAAAGAAAAAGAAAAATGCGGGCTCATTCTGCCTCTCTTGGCCCAAAACCGGCAAAAGGCCGGCTCGGCCCATTGCCTCCGCGCGCGCGAGCTGTCACCCAGGCCGCAACGTGGGCCTGGGCCGGTAAAGCGCCGCGGCGCGCTCGCCCGCCTGGGGCGCGACGCGGCCCGTGCATCCGACGCTGTTGGATTCAATCGAACGGTCGAGCGGCGAGATCGGGCGAACAAAACCGCTCGGCGCCGGCCTCCTCCCGAACCCTAACCCTCATTCGCGCCTCTCCTTCTCTCTCTCACTCTCTCAGCCGCATCGAGTGCACCGAGTGAGCGAAGCAGTGGAGCGGGCAGCCATGGCGCCGTCGCCGGCCCACTCACCGGCATGCGCGCTCCCCAGCGGGTGAGCGCGCCGCCGTCGAGCGGCCTAGCCGCGGTGCCCCCTTGGCCGAGCCCGGCGAGCAGCTCCTCAGCTCGGCCCTTTCTTCTCCTCGCGCGCCGGCGAGGCAGCAACACTGCTCAGCGGCGAGGTAAGCCAAAATGGCTCTTCCTCTTCTCCCTTTCCCCTTCTTTCTTCTGGGATTAACCCGATTTGGGGATGGGGTCAAAATTAGGGTTAGAGTTTTGGGATGGGCACTGTTTTTCTTCCCCAGAGGAACTCTATTGATTTTAGGGTTCGGCATCACGTGCCGAGCCCTCCTTGTCTTCTTTCTTTCACCCAATTAGGGTTAGGGTTACACCGAACCCTCTGTTCTTTTTAGATCCAAAGGGATCTAATTCGATTCTTTTCTTTTTTTAGTCTGTTTCTTCTTGGTTCTTTGTCGATTGGGGATTAGGGTTGCGTACTGTTCTTCTTCCCCGAGCTGTTTGCGCGGGTTAGGGTTCGACTCACTAGAGTCACTATTCTTCTTTCCCAGCGAGTTCTTCTTGGGCTTGAGCTCGGATTCGGGTTCTTCTTGAAGCCGAGTCCTTCTTCTTCTTACTCCTTTCCTCATATCCGAACTGGGTGAGTTCTTTTCTTGCCGTGCGCCGGTGAGGATGGCGGTGCGGCACCTTTCCCCGTGTGGTCGTGGTGGTGACCGGGAGTTCAGTGACGTCCACCACCCCCCGGTCTCTTTTCTGTTTTCTTTTACCCGGTTAGGGTTAGGGTTTAACTCCGAAACGGATCGAACCCTTGTTGATTTCTTTTCAATGCTTTACTACATACTAGATCTATACACTGGTAACCTTGGCTCTGATACCATTGTTAGATCACAGCAGTGCCTCTTAAACCGTAGATCAGGGTAAGCATCTTACTTAGAGTTCCTCTAGATCGCCCTGGCGCAGTTGCGCCGCAGCCTCGTGGACGCCGGTGTCGAAGGAGCTCGGCGCGGTGGAGAGGAGGCGAGGTCCAATGGCCCGGTAGTGACACTGCAGGGGCGATGCAGAGGTGACGGCGGAGTCGGTGGAGCTTTCCGTCGCTAGCAGCACTCACTTTAGATCGGATTATGTTTCTCTGTGGGTGGTTACAGCGGCTCCGGTCAACCTCGTTGTCCGAGCCCTGGTCCCCACACCTCTCTTTATAGTGCTGTGCGACAGGGGTCCATCAACCATATTAGGGTTAGGCGGCCCCGATCAGAGCGCAGATCCAAGGGCCTGTTGGTGGAGATCAACTAACAGCGAAAACATCTGGTGTTCCGGTCATTCCAAGGTTCCAAAGCTCCCACGAAACCAGCACGAACAAGGTGTGGAAACCGCGTGCGTGGCTGCGTTCCAGTCCAGAGGTCCCGCGGCCGCTAGCTGCATGCCACCAGTAGTCAAGGATTCACCTTACCTTCGTCCCGTTGACGGGTGGCATTGTCTTCCCGTGGACCGACCGATCGCACGTTCCACCAGATCATCTGACATTCTGACTATAGCGAACGAGCATGCAGAATACAATGATGGCCTTCTTTGCTTAATTGTGTCGTCAGGGCCTCATGCACAGGGGAGGGGACAGTGCCTCTGCTTGTGATGTGTCCACTGGCCATTGGATTGGCATGCATGCAATCAGAGCTCAAAGAGAAGAGGAGGACGACAACGGGGAGCTACACGTGCACGTTCGCTTCAGGCCTTTCTCCTAGCGTCATACAGATCGAAACGTACTCCCTCGGCAGAAAGCACATTGAAGGTTGGAAGATGGAGCATTAACAACTTGGAAAGCGACGGGCCAAAACATGGACGACCTGGTCCAAAGCAATGGAGACCTGTTGGACTTGGACGGCGTCACAGGGTCAGAGGGAGATAACGATGTATCGCCAGCTATATCCGCCACCATCGCTGGATGGACGCCGTAATTTAATTACCTTGGACCACGGCGACAGGGAGTGTCGGGCAAGACCGCAAGAGTATATGCTGTGTTCACAAGCAAGCTCACAGCACCTACTACATATATACAGCTGATTGCTAGGCCTACTCGGCACCAGACCAGACGACTTGCATGTCGGTCACGGCCGGGAGCCCGGCCGGCGGCGCTGGATGCATGGTAAGGTATGCCAAGAACTGAGGGAGCCAGCACTGCGGATCCGGCGGAGGAATGGAAAGGTGCGTGGCGTGCGTCAGCGCGTGCCTTGTTTGAGAGCTTCCGATCCGCTGAAACATGCAAGTCCTCTCGCCCCGGTTCTGTTCGGCTGATACATAAGCCACCGACTCAAGCTGTTTTACTAAGCTGATAAACCGACTGATAAGCGTTTCCGATCGAGACGGGATCACTGTAATGCGTCTAACACGCGCGCGCGCGCACCGCGGTACACAAGGGACTAGACCGTCACGTCGTCACCCGGCCCATGTACCATCACATCATGCATGACAACTTGCGATTAATAGCTAGCGGAGGCGCGGGGAGCGCACAGGTGAGATTCGGGCCTTGTTTAGATTCTAAGTTTTTTCACTCTCTCTTTATCACATCAAATCTTTGGACATATGCATAAGTATTAAATGTGGATAAAAAAATAACTAATTACACAGTTTGATTGTAAATTACGAGACGAATCTTTTAAGCCTAGTTAGACCATAATTGGACAATAATTGTCAAATACAAACGAAAGTACTACGATACCAAATGCTGATTCCTAACCCTCATCTAAACAAGGCCTCGATTAATGCTCAGCGTCGGCGGGGCCCAGTCAGCGTCAAGCCCTTGTTCAGCCATGGCGGCTGGGTGCTGGCTGGCCACGGCAACAGGTGATTGTCAACCGATGCAGTCTTTCGTCTCCTCCTGCTTCTCTAGTAGTACAGCAAGTACGCAACGCAGGTTTGTTTGTATGGATCCCTCTGCTATGCACCCAAGAACAATGTGTAACCTTTCTCTTCTCCACTACTGCATTGGCAAGATTTTATTTCAGCGCAGGATCGATGCTCTGTGGCTTTGTCTCCGAATATCGATCCAGGTGGAGGTGGCGTCGGTGCTATTAACAGAGACAGTAGCAGTGCATCAACTCAGTTGTAAACTCCAGTGTCGAGCTCATCGTTTTCCTATATACGATGCCTTCACAAGTTTCTTCATATTTACTTTTACATGGAAAATAGACCCTATAGGCCATTAAGTTGGATTTTGATGCTTGATAAACAACGTGACTATTTAGATTAGTGTTGTTTGCTACTACCTCCATTCTCTTTTATAAGGCGCCGCTGGACATGACACAGTCTCTTAAACTATATTTTGACCATTTATTTATGATATGTTATATTATCTATATTTATAATTTATGATATTTGGATAGTACATTTAATCACCAATCTAACCATATCAAAGTTTATAGTATAATAATTAAAATTGTTAGCTGAATTATTAGTCAAAGATTTTGAAGTTTGACTCTTGATATTTGTGTGCGCCTTATAAAAGAGAATTGAGGTATATATAAGGTATAGTTCAAATGGATATAAAGTGAACTTAGACTGAGGCAACATGATGATCCGGATGATCAACACCTTAAACAATACATTAGAAGACTCATGGAAGGCCTACAAGTGATACTAAAAGCCCAAGAACGTCTGGTGGGACTGGGCTAGGCGTAGGGTGCACCGAAGTAGCAGGAAGGGCTTTGATTCGCTACTCATGCTAACCTGCTGGGTGCTTTGGAAGGAACGCAACGCACGGACGTTCACGAATGAAGCCAAGGACGCTCGAGAGCTGTGTTTGGAGATCCGACAGGAGGCCGACTTGTGGTTGAGGGCCGGGTATTCGACCCTGTCGTCGCTCACTTCGTTCATGTAATTGGTCACTTGTGTGCTCGCTGCCGGCTAACGCTGGTTTTTCTTTTGCTGCTCGGTTTTATGTTTGTGTTACTCGACGGGGCAACCTTTGGTTACCTTACGTCGACGTTGCAGTTGTTTGTTTGGATGTTCTCTACTTCCTCTTAATGAAATACGTGCTGTCGGTGTTTTGGAACCGGGGGTCCCTCAACCAACGAGTGAATTTGTACTGCGTGTCCCTAATCCCGGATGGTGATGCAAAGAGACACAAGGTTTATACTGGTTCGGGCAGTCGAGGCCCTACGTCCAGTCTGAGAGATTGATCTTGTATTCCTTGCACCGGAGTGCTCGTGGTAGGGGGTTACAAGCTGAGTGAGAGAGGGAGCTAGCCCCAGGTCTCGGCGAGGGTGGTGCGAACTGCTTGGGACGTTGCTCCCAAGCAGCGTGGAAATGCGTGATTCTATCGGTGTGTTTGTCCTTCTGCCCCCCCAGAAATGGCCCTGGCTACCTCCTTTTATAGTTACAAGGAGGAAGCGAGAGGTACATGAGAAGGCTACTATTTGCTGACGTATTCCGCTCCCTGAAGCAGTATGGCGTCGTGGGAGTTCCAGTCGATGTCTAGTCGGTATGGTCTTCAAGGCTGACGACATGCTGCGTTCTTGTACTTTTGTTGACTTGGTGAAATGCCGAGGCCTGGTGGCTGCTGTAGTAGGCTGTGTCGAGACCTATCGCGCTGAGGCCGAGACCCACTGTGCTGAGGCCTGCTGTGCCGAGGCCTTTAGCGGGTGGCAATGTGAGGTCTGGGCGGCCATCGCCGATAGTTGATTTGGGCGGAACAGTGCCGAACATGCGTCTACAGGATACGGTGCCCTGTATCGTTAGTAAGGGATGGTAAAAAGGCGATTTGACCGTTGTCCTGTCGCGGCATACTGCCGATCGTGACCTTCGTAGTGAGGGCAGCTGGGTGCATTAATTGGATGCGATAGCCTGCCAGAGTGACTTTTGAGGTGGAGGTGACGAGATTGCGGGACGAGTCCAGCCTCGGGCGAGGCGGAGCATGGCCAGTTCGCCCGAGGCCCTACCGGGAGTCTCGGGCGAGGCGGAATCCGAGGCTCATCGGGGGTCTCGAGCGGGGCGGAGCGGTCGGTTCGCTGGCCCCGAGGTCACAGGAACCCGGTTCTGACTCCCCACGTCGTGTCCGTCCTTGGTGCAGGAGTTTAGGCAGCACAGTAGCCGGTAACCCTTGCACAGTCCCGTCGTGGATGGCAGGGTGCTGACGTGACGGACGTCTGGTCTGCCACGTCGCTGCACTGCGCCGTCGTGTGATTTGTCGGAGTGGTTGAGCGCCTCGATGGGACGTGCGGAAGTGACATGCTGGTCGTACTCGGTCTTGTGCGTCGTGGGGCTCCAGTACGGCTTGAGGCAGGACATGGCGGGCGACGTGCGGGTTGCCGTGTAATGACGTCGTAGGCGGCAGCGGCTATGCCGAGGCCGAGCCATCGCGGGGGGCTCGGTGGTCATGGACCCTCAGGCTGCCGAGCCCGTGAAGCAAACTGTCGAGGTCCTTGGGGGGAGTTATTGGCCTTGGGTACTGATTCCGAGGCTACAGTAGCCCAGATGTGGCTCCCCACGCTGCATCGTCCTCGGTGCAGGAGTTGGCAGCATAGTGAGGCATGGGCGTCACGGTGGTTAGTACAGTGGCGGGTAACCCCTGCCCAGTCCTGCCTCCTGTCCCATCGGCCATTCTGCTGTACTGTGCCGGGCGTGCGGCTGTTGTCAGGGGCAGCAGTTGGCTGAGTTGTCGTGACACGACGTTTTGCCAGAGGGACGGGAGAAGGAAGAGGTGGCGGAGTGCTGCCGAGTCCGCCTTGCGCGAGACAGAGGGTCGGTGGCCCGGCCGAGGCCTTTGACGGGGAATCGGCCGAGGCCCGTGGTGAGGGGCCTCGGGCGAAGCGGAGGGTCGGCCGAGGCTCGCGGCGATGGGGCCTCGGGCGAGTCGGACAATTGGCCGAGGCCGGCAGCGTTTAGCTGGTTTCGATCTTTACGAAGTCTAAGCAGTCGTTTTTTGGATCTTGTTTAGGGTACCCCTTCTCGCGGTATCTGACACGTGCTACCATGCACGTTCGAGAAAAATAAAATAGAAGAAGTCAAATGAACGAATGAAGCCGGTTGCACACTTTCTATGTGCACCAGATTGAGCCAAAGGGGAGGCCGGACTATGCGCGTGCACTGTCCGAGGGGCTACGGCAACAGTAGCACCGGATTATGCAAGGAAAAGAGATGCACCAGATGTTAAGGTGCAGGCCAGTGAAGGAAATAGTGTCCGCCAACTCATCGGATTAGTCTACTGACCGCACCGGATTGCTCACCAAAGCATTCTACTAGAGAGGGTTGCAACGAGGTTGAAATGAAGATCAACGCACCGGATTAGTCCCGTGACCTACCGAATCAAGCACTGAATCATTCAACCTCCAACGGTCAGCAACCACTAGTTTGGCCAACGGCTAGTCAAAGTGGACGCGCTGGATTGCTCTGGTGTCACCACCGGACCTGTCCGGTGAGCGCAAAAGCAGGAATCTACCCTCTCCCAACTGCTAGTTTTGGATTAGGGGTCATATATATGGCAATGTATCAGGTGCAAGCCAACCAACTTATGTAAATTTGGAAAACTATCAATCAGGACCACTAGATGCTGATCCAATAGATGGGGTGAGGGGGCTTAAGCGCAAAAAAAATGCCAGTGGGTGGGGGGCTTAAGCGTAAACAAATTCCACCTCTCATCACATCCATTGGATCAGCATCTAGTGGTCCTGATCGGTAGTTTTCAAGTTTACATAGGTTGATTGGTTTATACCTGATACGTTGCCCATATATATTCCCCTTGGCTAGCCGTTTCGTGTGTGTAGAGCTCAAGGAAGTAAAGTGTGAGTTGAGACTCATCTGTAGTTGCACTAGCCACTACAAAGTGCTTAATAGAAAATTAGATTATTAGTATAGGTACTTTGCAAAGTGCTTAAGGTAGTTAGACATCGTATTTGTGCTTGCTCTAGGTTTAGGTCTAACGTTTAGTGATGTTTGCATACCTCTTACCATTAGATGCTTGCACGCACCATTATTGTACTCGGAGATGTTTGTAGTCTTGCGAGATCACACCAACTACGTTTGTGGTGTGACTGTCATCGATGTATTAGAGGGAACGAGGCCCGCAACATTTTATCCGGAAGCTTAATAGTGAAGACGACGGAGAGCCGTCTAGAAGAGGCTATCTTCGAGACACAAATCCATTTTAGCGGTCGTTCACCAGGACGCTCTTGAGCGAACGATGACGGCCCACCCTCATTTCTCCACTCCCTTTCCCTATTGCTGACATCACCTAAAAAAAGCAAAATATTTATTTCAAGTTGTTATAACTTTTGAATGGTGTATCTATTTTTAATTCCGTCTGCAGCACCTACAGACGGAATTAAAAATAGATGCACCATTCAGAAGTTATAGCATTTTAAAATAAATATATTCCCTTTTTTATGACATCAGCACTGACGTGACAGCTTGAGAGTGCGCGCAAGGAGTACCGCGCGCTGCTGCTATCCAAATGAACTAACAGGTGGGATTTTTTCTTTTCCAGAAAAAAGAAATTAATGATATCAGAAAATTATTCGCTCATCACGTTTCGGGTGAGCGTTCGCTCGTTAGTGCGACCGTCTCCGAGACCCACAGGCAACCGGCAGCAGGCAACATCCTAGATGTGGTATTACGTATATTAGATTAATCGTAGAATGTGTTTTTATAATAAATTAGAGTTACACATATTTATATTATTTTCTATAAAGTTAAACTTGAAAATGTTTAAATCATTACAAAGTGACGTGAATTTACTTTTGGATGAAGACGTGTGGAGGGAGTAGATATGACGTGACTGGTCTAGTATGCGTTAATTGCGCAAATGCGATGGTGTAACAGTTCCATTTTTCGTATAATATCTAGCAGCCTCCCCAAGCTGATTTCGTGTGCAAGGACAAAGATACATCGCACATGGCGGTTCTCAACCTCGTCGCCCTGATTTTTGCGACGCTACTACTGCTTCTCAGAAGAAGCTCCGGCGCCGGCATTTCGTCGGACACGCTGAACAGCGGGGGCAACATCACCGATGGAGAGACGCTGCTCTCCGCCGGTGGCTCATTCACCCTGGGTTTCTTCTCCCCGTCGACCACGGTGCCAACCAAGAGGTACCTCGGGATCTGGTTTACGGCGTCTGGTACGGACGCCGTCTTGTGGGTGGCCAACCGCGACACCCCGCTAAACAGCTCCTCCGGCGTCCTGGTGATGAGTAGCCGGGTGGGCCTTCGCCTTCTCGACGGCTCTGGCCAGACCGCCTGGTCCTCGAACACGACCGGCGCCTCTGCCTCTTCGGTGGCACAGCTGCTCGAGTCCGGCAACCTCGTCGTGCGCAAGCAGAGCAGCAGCGCCAGCGCCGCCTTCCAGTGGCAGTCGTTCGACCACCCGTCGAACACCTTGCTCGCCGGCATGAGGTTCGGCAAGAACCTGAAGACCGGCCTGGAGTGGTCCCTCACGTCGTGGCGGGCGAAGGACGACCCTGCGACGGGGGCCTACCGTCGGGTCATGGACACAAGGGGCCTGCCGGACATCGTCACATGGCAAGGCAGCGCCAAGAAGTACCGCGCCGGCCCGTGGAACGGTCGCTGGTTCAGCGGCGTGCCGGAGATGGATTCACAGTACAAGTTGTTTTACGTCCAGATGGTGGACGGCCCCGACGAGGTCACCTACGTCCTCAACACCACGGCCGGCACGCCCTTCACCCGCATCGTGCTGGACGAGGTTGGCAAGGTGCAGGTCCTGTTGTGGATCCAGTCCAGACGGGTGTGGAAGGAGTTCCCATGGTTGCCTCGCGACGCCTGCGATGACTACGCGTCGTGCGGCGCGTTCGGCCTGTGCAACGTCGACGCCGCGTCGGCGCCGTCCTGCAGCTGCGCCGTGGGGTTCAGCCCCTTGAACGCGTCGGAGTCGTTCAGGAAGGCAGCCTCCGGCGGGTGCCAGAGGGACGTGCCGCTGGAGTGCGACCGCAACGGGACGGTGACGACGGACCGGTTCACGCCTGTGCACGGCGTGAAGCTCCCTGACACGGACAACGCGACGGTGGACAAGGGCGCGACGCTGGAGCAGTGCAGGGCGAGGTGCCTCGCCAACTGCTCTTGCGTGGCCTACGCCGCCGCTGACATCCGAGGCGGAGGCGGTGGCCATGGCTGCGTCATGTGGAAGGATAACATCGTTGATGTCAGGTACATAGAAAATGGGCAGGATATCTATCTGAGGTTGGCCAAGTCTGAATCAGGTAAGGAAAAACTGAAGCAGTAACCTACTATCTCAGTCAAGATTCTGAGGCAAAATCCATCATCTTATCAGCTACGATTAATACTTCCTGTAATACATTTCTGCCGCTACAGGGAAGAGGGGGCATGTGGCAAAAATCTTGGTTCCGGTGATGGCGTCTGTGCTTGTACTCACGGCCGCTGGCCTGTACCTTGTTTGGATATGCAAGCTTAGAGGTACAATCAGACTATCAGAGAGAGCAACTTCACCACGAAGAGCAATTCAGGCACAATATTTCTGCACTAGTGTAAGGTTTATTAATAACAATTGGAATTGTTTTTCCTGTCAGCCAAACGTCGGAACAAGGATAATTTGAGGAAAGCGATCCTAGGATACTCGACTGCGCCATACGAACTCGGTGATGAAAATGTAGAGCTTCCATTTGTCAGCTTTGAAGACATTGCAGCTGCAACAAACAATTTTTCTGAGGACAATATGCTCGGGCAAGGTGGCTTTGGGAAGGTTTATAAGGTTAGGAAAGAAATACATCTTTTAAATAAACTGTAGAAATGTGAGAATTATGGCACTGCTTGTTCAATTTAATAATGGTGAAACAATTCAGGGTACGCTGGGACAGAACATAGAAGTTGCAGTCAAAAGGCTCGGTCAAAGTTCAGGACAAGGTGTAGAGGAATTCAGAAATGAAGTTGTTCTGATTGCAAAATTGCAGCACAGGAACCTGGTTAGGCTTCTTGGATGCTGCATCGATGGAGATGAGAAGTTGCTGATTATGAATACTTACCAAACAGAAGCTTGGATTCCATTATTTTTGGTATGTATGAACTTATATTTTCGAGTATTTTTTTAGAAAAAACATTCTTTTCGCAAAAAGAAAAAAGAAAAGAGAAACATGTGACATGGTTACCTTTGGAACTGCTTAATTTAGATGCTGCAAGTAAGTATCTCCTTGATTGGCCAACACGTTTCAAGATAATCAAAGGAGTATCTAGAGGGCTTCTTTATCTCCACCAGGATTCAAGGTTGACTATAATTCACAGAGATCTTAAAACAAGCAACATACTGTTGGACGCGGATATGAGCCCGAAGATATCAGATTTTGGTATGGCAAGAATCTTTGGTGGAAACCAGCATGAGGCAAATACTAATCGTGTTGTGGGACATAGTGAGTAATCATAGACTTGGCTTTCAAAGTGAATTCTTTTTCCCTATATACTTACTCAGATCGTTTATTTCTTTTGAGCAGTGGTTACATGTCTCCTGAATATGCAATGGATGGCGCGTTTTCTGTCAAGTCAGATACATATAGTTTCGGAGTCATAGTCTTGGAGATTTTAAGTGGCTTGAAGATCAGTTTAAACTCACTGCAAGGGCTTCCCTAACCTACTGGCTTATGTAAGTGCGCGCTTATGCTTAATTTTTTTGTCACAATTCAAACAAAGCTTTCTAATTTCTTTAAGATTTGATCCCATTGGTTCATCAGGCATGGAGCTTATGGATAAACGACAGAGCGAAAGATCTTGTGGACTCATCCCTGGCTAAGAGTTGTTCCTACAGTGAAGCTTTACGGTGTATCCAGATAGGGCTATTGTGTGTGCAAGACAATCCTGACAGTAGACCACTTATATCGTCGGTGGTGACCATGCTTGAGAATGAAACCACACCAGTTCCGGTATAGGCGTGGCAGCCAGCAATGCGGCAGCGAGGTGGGGCAGCAGCACGGGCTCACAGCGTCCAAGCCACAGCCAGGCTGAGGATGGCCTCGGCCGGCCAACACGCGGCAGCACGCGGGCGCACAGGCGGCCAAACATGGCGACGTCGTGCTCCCGAGTGTGGTGACCGCGCCCACTCGGCCAACCAGCCCGAGATGATGTTCGTGCATGGATTTTAAAGCGTTTGCCAAAACTAAATCGATTTGATTGAGGCTCGACCACCTAAACCATGCTAAAGAGGGTACATCAAATTACCATATGGAACAAAAACATAGCACTGACATTTAGCTAAATTTTTCAAAATTAATTCACCAACATAGCCTTGTCACATTGTTTTCAAACTTAAGGATTTTTCTGTCTTGAGTTGGATTTGATTTCAAGTTCTATTTCTAAGCTATTAGAAATACTAGCTAGCAATATTATTTTCCTAAGACAAAAGTTGCATTGTCATCTACAAAGTTTGTACTTCAAACTTTATTTAAATGTCACATACATGTTTTATAACATTTTTGCTTAATAAAAATTGTTTTATAAGCCTACTCGATAACACACAAGCACTAGAACCTTTCGTAACTAAATCTTCGTTGGGCATTTTTAGTACAACCAAAATTCTATTTTCACTTTCCCACATGTTCTAACACATAAACATGATGCTCATGAGGTGGTTTAGTAGTTGGTTTAGGGCGTAACACCGAGAGTGTTACACTTTTGAAACATCTAGATGAAAACACTAGCAACATACGTACGGAAACAACTAAAACACTTGGAACATTCATCTCAAACACTTACAAAAATATATGCAACATCCAGATGAAACACGTGCAAACATACGTCTGGAAAAACATATGAAATATTCGAAACATACACTTGAAACATACGTGTATAGCCATTGCAACATATGAAACATCCCGATCTACTTTTGCAACATCAAAATAAAGCACTTGCAACATCCAGATGAAACATCTGAAACACTTGAAACATACACTCGCAACATGGGCTTTCAACGCAATGTCATTTTGTTGCTCGGACGAATGGAGGCTTGTCATTGTGGAGCTCGATGACGGCACTGAGGTTGACGACGGCACACGGAGCTCGACTGGACGGCTTCACACGAAGCTCACCCCATTGCCTGCTTGCTGGAGCATAGTCGTGGAGGCTCACCGGCTCGGTGGAGGCGGCCATAGGAGCAGGCCAGCCGTGGCGAGCAGGCAACATGGAGCGCAGCCACGGCGAGCACGGCCGCTGTCGACGAAATATGGTCGCAGTCCACCGAGGGGGGTGCCCTGGTGGTAGATTATCGGTAGATGGTGCATGTAATCAGGAACCAGATGGTTACAGAGGCACAAGACACAAGATTTATACTAGGTTCGGCCCCCAGTGTTGGCGTAATACCTACGTCCTGTGTCTCATTATTCTGTATTGATTGAGGTGATCCATTGTAGATGTCCCCTGAGGGGGACCCCTGCCTCTCCTTATATAGTCTGGAGGAGGAGGGTTACAAGTAAAGTATCATATTTGGTACTATTACTAATATCTAGTACAACTTGTAATCTTGCCGTGCACGCCTCGATCTTATGGGCCGGGCCACGTCTGATGGTGCGGCCCATGTCTTGTCTTGAGGATACCGGGGCCATACCCCCACAGCTAGTCCCCGAGCGCCTTGTATCCTTCGAGTAGCGTCGTCTTGAGCTTGCCAGAAGGAATGTAAGGGGCTCAAGATAAAATTTGAAAAATATTTCCCTCGAAGTGTGCCCACTTTGACTCTGAGTCAAAAAGAGACACATCGTCCTTGTAGAATCGGAGGTGTTTGAACCATCAGAGCGAGCACATTCACCGCAAGGTGAAGTATGCCCACTTAGTCCCCGAGCCTGGTAGTAGGTGACAGTAGGCACGTGGTGCCAGGGTCTAAAAAGAATTCCCAGTTAAGTTGAGAATTCAATCATCGTATAGGCGATACAAGATGCACCGGCAGGTGCATCGTACCGATGTAGTCCCCGAGCTTGCTGGAAGGCGAGGTATGAGCCTTGTAGCAAGGTCTAAACGAGAAAGAATATCCCAACTGTATGCGAGTCGCCAGTCGCATGTAGTTGAGACGCAAAGTCCCCGAGCTGTGGTCGGAGAGTGGTCGAGGCAGTCCCCGAGCACAGGTCGAGGGGCGAGCGGTAGAGTCCACGAGTTGTGGTTGGAGAGTTCTCGAGGCAGTCCCCAAGCACAGGTTGAGGGGCGAGCGCAAAGTCCCCGAGCTATGGTCGGAGAGTTGTCGAGACAGTCCCCGATAACAGGTCGAGGGTGAGCGGCGAAGTCCCCGAGCATAGCTCGAAATCCCTGCAATATAAATACATAGAACAGTAGTACATGATATACAAAATAATAAATTATGGAGAAAAATCAACGGTGAAGAAATAGCGTATGACGCTCAGTAGTCATTTGCAAATGAGCATGATGTGATAAAGCAGTTGGTGCTTTGTAGACATCAGTGTTAATAGTGAAGTTTGTGTTTATACTTAATATAAACTACCCGACCAGTTAGTATGTAGCTGAGTCTCCAGCCTAGCTAAGCCCGTTAACCATAACGCGAGGCGCGGAGCCCGTGCACGTGTAGGAAAGAACAAAGCGTCGCTAAGGAGCCGCTGCCGACCACCCATAACGCAGAGGGCAGACGCTCGTGCACGTGTAGGGAGGAGCCGGAGACAGGGCCCGTCTCTAGAGGCATCGAGCGTCAACATGACTGGTCGAGGATTTGCATTAAGTATAGCTTGTATGTTATATTTAAGATGGTATACATGGACAAACGTTATTTGAAGAATAATCATGACAAGGACGTTGTGGAGAAACGTCGTAATGAAAATTATATTAAATATAAATATTAGAAGTGTACTTATCTTTGGATAGAAATCTGGTCGATGGCGATAAAGTTGTCCGTCCTCGTACTTTTTGGCCTGTTGTGACGGTGGTCGCGGTTGTCATAGCGCCGTTCTTCGTGGCGATCATCATTGCAACGTGGTCTGGTGGTCGAGGTGGTCCGGAGCTCGGCGGAGCCGCTCGGGACATGGTCGACGTGGTCTAGTGGTCGAGGTGGTCGGAGCTCGGCGGAGCCCGCTCGGGACGTGGTCGACGTGGTCTGGTGGTCGGAGCTCGGCGGAGCCGTCTCGGGACGTGGTCGACGTGGTCTGGTGGTCGGAGCTCGGCAGAGCCACTCGGGACATGGTCGACGTGGCTCGCTAGAACGGCTTCGGTCAGCTCACTTGAAGGCTCGTCAAGACTTGCCAGACAGCTCGGATGGTTTGCTTGATGGATCGGCGTGGTCGGACGGCCCGCTTCCTTCCATGTAGATGTATATACCTATATACAAACTACATATGTTGTTGGCTTTTGCATGGCTTCCCTAGATCATGCACGTCTTCTATTGATCGAGTCTTCACTCTTGAGGCTATCGGACACCAGGGCATCATGCATGTAGGCATGCAGTGTGGCTCGATTGGATCTTGTCGTGTGACGACCGCAAGTGCAGTCGGAGTCCGGACAAAATAATCATACGCACATGTAGATATCTAGACACATATATCGTAGAATATTAATTTAAAGATTAAATAATTGACTTAGCTTATGTGAAGTCAAGGCATCGCCTGATCAGCACTGATGGAGAATCTCTCCATGGATGCATGCGTATATGCACCAGCCAATCAAATATCTTGGACCAAATATCTTTGATGAATTAAATCTGACTTGCATATGTATGCATGTGTACGCGTGCATGCAGCAGCTAGCCATCTGATGGATCATGAACGTGGTCGTGGTCGTGCTTGCTTGACGCGACGCCGATGCTTGTATGTCTTGATCGTCGGACTTTGATCTAGTTCGATGCTAGACCAAAACTCACGGAAGTGTGTCAAAGATGAACACAAAGTTGTAGTCGACTTGTTCCCAGTCGATGACGCATCAGCCGAAGCAAGTTGCCGTGAGGTCACGTCGTGTCGCCGCGGACGATGTTGATGAGAAAATCGCCATCTGATTCGCCTGAAGATCAGCACACACAACCCCTAAAGGGGTCCCCTACCTGTTGCGCCACTGTCGACTGAAATATGGTCGGCAGTCCACCGAGAGGGGTGCCCGTGGTGGTAGATTATCGGTAGACGAGTGCGTGTAATTATGAACCGGATGGTTACAGAGGCACAGGACACAAGATTTATACAGGTTCGGCCACCGTGTTGGCGTAATACCTACGTCCTATGTCTCATTATTCTATATTGATTGAGGTGATCCATTGTAGATGTTCCCTGAGGGGGACCCCTGCCTCTCCTTATATAGTCTGGAGGAGGAGTGTTACAAGTAAAGTATCCTATTTGGTACTATTATAATATCTAGTATAACTTGTAATCTTGCCGTGCACGCCTCGATCTTATGGGCCGGGCCACCTCTGATGGTGCGGCCTATGTCTTGTCTTGAGGATACCGGGGGCCATACCCCCACAACCGCATGGTGGAGGCAACCGTGCGTGACCAGGCAGTGTGGTGGAGGCAGGCAGGAGCAAGAGAGGACGCGGTGGAGAATTTTATTTTTTCGGCAGGGTGTGTGACGAGAGGGAGCGAAGACGTGATAGCAAGTGGGGGAGACGCGTCCGTCCGCACGGACGCCCGTGTGGAATCATTATCATTGTTTGTTTGAAATTAAGTGGGCATCACATTCATTTTTTTGTCTGCATGTGTCTTGTATAGCTGCTCTGTAGATAAACAGCAGAGCCGTTTTTAAAAGAAGTCGAAGCCCCCAAAAAAATTGCTCCTCTTCGAGCGTTCAGCCTCCTCTGGAGAAGTACATGCGAAGGAGTTGTACTAAATGGGCCATAAAAGTGTTGTGACATCTCAGGCTTTTTTCATGTATGCCCCTCTTGAAAAAAATCTACTCCCTCCATCTCATTCAATTTGTCATTTTTGACTTTTAGCTTCTTATTTGACCGTTCTTCTTATTCAAATTTTATATAAATGTTGAAACTGGCGGTCTCAAACAATGTGGAGGAGGTAGAGGCCTCCGCCCCTCAGACAGTATGAGGAGGTAGAGGCCTCCGCCTGCTATGCCGCACCCCCCGGCGGAGGCACGGAAAACAGGCGCGATGGATGGGCGAGTAAGGGAAAGGCACGGAAAGCTATGGTTTCATTAATTCATCCACCAACCAACCCTTTACCGTTACAAGTGTTCCCTATTTATAGGGCTCAACTACCACATTCATAGAGTTTACAGTAGTATCCCTCAACTGCTACAGTACATTCTTGGGATATTCCTCTACTCGTCTTCCGTCTCGGGGGTAATCTTGCCATGCCGCCATCTAGTACTGGGCCGGCATGATCAATCGGCCCATCGGGCCTCAAGACTCGGTGATGGGCTTTAGGGCCTCCGCCATGGGTCTCTGCTTTGTCCGGCCTCAGGATCCGACGATGAGCCTTCGGGCCTTCGCCTCTAGGAGTGCCAAAGCCATAGGCCTCCAGCATCCTAGGATCGTCGATCTCCGGCTTGGGTCTTCGCCCTGACGGGTGGAGACCATACTGGAGCACCCGCACAGTCCACGAGCGCCCTCATTTGGTTACCTGCACATACCCAAACAATGTTGGCATTTAATTAGTCTCCTAGCGGAGCGGCCTCCGCCCCATCGGCTGGAGATGCCTGCGAGCCGGCTGGGCGGAGACCGCATTAGGGCCGTCGCCCGCAACTTGCAAGCTCAATCTAACCAACCGTTCTCTTTCCTGGGTTCGGAGGCATGGGAGCACAACCTCCGTTTTGGTAACAGGTCTGAGGTGCCCTCGTAACCTGCTGACTGCGCAGGTCTCCGCCACTCACGGTGGCCATGTTACAATAGTTCCCCCCTTTTGAGACCGCGGTCTGCCTGAGTGTGCCGTGAGCTCAAAACGCCCTAAGCAAGGACGTCCACGGGGGTAGAGACTGCGCATAGTCACATCTCCGACCGATCTCTGCCGGTTCCCCCCTGGCCCGCTCTGGCACGGCCATCGGTCATGTCTCCGACCGATCTCCGCCGGTTCCCCCCTGGCCCGCTCTGGCATGGCCGTTGGTCTTGTCAAAGTAGCCGTTTGGCTGCAAATATAGCCGTTGTGCATCTTGCGACTTATCCAGAGATGACCGTTGCCTGGCAGGCGAGTTCTTCAGGGACGACCGTTGTATGGCGGGAGGCGAACCGCCTGGCCACGGCCTATATAAGGGTGTTGTTGGTGGCGGGGTCCCCCCCCGCCGCATTGCTCATTCGCTTTCGCTTGCTCTGAGTAATCGCTCTTTGCCCTCTTTGCTCTCGCCTTTTGCTACCCTCGCGTGTTCTGCCTGCGTCTCGCGCTTAGGCTACTGTTGCGGTGGCTTTCTTTTCCGCCTCTGCCCAAACTCGCCGGCCCACCTTTTTCAGTCCCTATCACCACCTTCTCAACGTTAGGTCCGTCGGCTCGGGCGCGCGCTTTGAGGAGTGCATGCTTGCCTCTGCCTCCGCGTTGGAGCTTGAAAGGCTAGTGGAGGAGGATTTGGGGAGCGTCTCTATGTCTGTCGGAGACCTGGTCGCCATGGATTCCATAGATATGGCAATAAAGTCTTGGGAGTTCAGCCCCTCCTCCATTACTGAAGAGGCAATCGCGGAGATGTTGAAGGAATCGTGTTTTCCTTCCTCGAGGGTAAAAATCCCTTCGCCTGGCTAGACTGTTCCGGAACCGGAGGAAGGATATGCAGTGGTCTTTCAAAACTTCTTCACCTGCGGCCTCCGCCTTCCTTACATCCCCTTCCTTTGCCGGGTGTTGGAGACCTTCAATGTCTAGCTCCATCATCTGACCCCTACTGCTTTCCTCACGCTTAGCAAATTCTACTGGGCGTGTGTTTCTTACGGCGTCGAGCCAGATGTGGACACCTTCTGCACGTACTATGAGCTACAGAAACAGCCGAAGAAGAAAAAGGAGGTGTGAGAGGGCAAGGAGGTGGAGGTGACCTACCAGTACGGTAGCTGCACTTTTATGTCTAAGAGGAACCAAGGCGTGGACCGCCTGGAGATCTCTTTTTGCCAGAAGGGTAAGTGGGACCGCGGCTGGCTCGAGCAATGGTTCTATGTGAAGACCTACGGGGTCTGCAGCACTACCGAGGATTGCGTGGAGCTCTCGGAGTATCCATTGACTTCTCGGATGGAGGAGATGGCGTCGCACACGCGCGTGGATCCACCGAAGGAGGTGTCTCCGACGAGGGAGGCTTGAGATCAGGCTTTTGTGGCAGCGTGCCGCTACTCTGGTGGTCGTGATCTGGTGGAGGAGATCATGGCCTCCAAACTACTGGCCCTTGGGCAAAAACAACCTAGCCTTTCGGCTGGAACAGGTCAAGGTTCCCGTTTTCGGGCTAGAGGCCAGGATTTTGTTCCCCCGCTTCGGTCGGTCCTTGGGGGAGGGGGTGACAGAGGACGGTTTCATCTCCGAAGTTGAGGAAGCCGCCATAGGATTGGTTGGCAAGATTTCCGAGCGTGAGTACACGTCTCGGATGGCCGTGGCAGGCACCTTGCCGTGGCTCAATCGAGTTTTTGAGGAGGTCAGGATCGTCTACTAGGAGCGTGAGGTTCCTGCCGAGGTCCTGGCTTCAATTGAGAACAAGAAGAAGAAGGCCTTCACAAAGAATGTTACAACGGAGGCCGAGTCTAAGAAGAGGAAGGGCGTCGTCGGCTCTCGGGCGCCTACAAAAAAGAAGAAGAAGAGCGGTGCTCCGTTGATCGCGCCGGCCTTGTCTTCTGCTAGTAGCGCGGGCGTTGCCTCTGCCGGCAGTGAAGACGTTGAGAGCTCCTCCATCCCGTCAGCTGACGCGTGGGTTGCGAGTGGAGATGACCGCAGCTCTCCTTTAGCTCCGATGTGCCCTGCGAGCGGTGCTATGAGCGGTGCTGGGCATCCGGAGGCCAGCGCTGCTCCTGCGCGCTCCTCGCATGGTGCTGTGAGTGTCGGCGAACAGCCGGAAGGTAGCACCATCGAGCCTATGCCCGACATTCTTGGTGGGCTATGCTCGAGCTCTAAAGAGGACATGGAGGCCATCCCGTGGCATGCTCCTTCATCCCCTGCCATTGTCACGCCTTCGCCCATGCCGGTGGCCGACGTCGGACAGGTGGAGGCCGTGCTTGCTGAGCAGGCCCCAGTGGCTCGGCCTTCTTCGAGCCCTCCGCCCACCGGGCCACCGGCCAAGGAGATCTGGCCCTTTGGGCTTTCGCCACATGATATGGCAGAGACTTCTGCTCAGTGGGCGCAGCAAGCTGCCCAGCCTGGGCTTTTTATGAGTAAGTCAGTTTGGTGCACATTTTTGTGTTTATTGTCTTCGCCCGGTTCATTCCTTTACATATTGTGCCGAGTGCTAATACTGTGTATGTGTTGCTTTGCAGGTGATGTCATGGCTGGGCTCCTCACCCCGGAGGAGCGAGCAGCCGCTGCCGGCGCTAGGTTTAGTCCGGGGCAGCCGGGGCTGACGGCGCCGGGTCCGAGTGAGTATAGAATGTTTATTTTGATCAACATTCGGCCTGTTGTTGTTGCCAGTTTCTGATCTGCCCTCTGACCTGAGTTGTTGTTGTTTTCTTTACATAGGCTCCTCCGACACCTCTATCTCAGGTTGGGAGGAGTGCTATCTTGCTGTTCTTGGAGACATCGGAGGTGGTCTTTGGCTGTTGGTGTGTTTAACGTGAGATCTGCTTTTCTCACCTTATCGTTTCGTGTTTGTTTGTTCTTCTTTGAACAGATCGCTTCAAGCAGCGTTTGAGGGACATGGATTTCTTCCAACTTCTCCATGTTCATCTAGAACACCAGAGCCTGGTGTGTCTCCGGCGGTTTTGCCTCTTTCCTTTTCTTTATTTTTTTGTGTATGCTCGCTTCTAGACTTGTTTTTTATTCCGCTGTCTCTTCGGTCGTAGGGGTATCACATGGGCATTGTTATGGAAGAGCACTGTACCCACGAGGTCTCCAACTAAGATGCTGCGATCGAAGCGCTCAAGGCAAAAATCAAGCGCCTAGAAGGTGAAAAAGGGGGTCTGTTCGACTCTCTTACAACTCTCCACCTGTCTCTGGCGGAGAAGGAGCGAGAAAAGGATGGCTTGAGGGCTGATCTCGCCAAGGCCTGGGATGCAGAGGTTTTGTCCGTCGAGCAGGCCCGTAGGGCGAACGAGCTGGCCAAGGGTCTCCGATAGGAGCTTGCCTCTGAAAAAGAATCCGCAGCAACGGTGAGGGAGCAGCTGTCTTTGACGACGAGGCGTTTGGACTCGGTCAAGGGAGTCCTCGCTGCAACCGTTGGCCACTACCGGGCCACCATCGCCGAGCTCAAAGGCGAAACCTCCGCTCCTCCAGATGAAGATAGTGCGTACGCCCTCGCCTCCTGGCTAAAGCATCACCTTGCGAAGCTCCCTGGTCTGATCAACGGCTGCACGGACTACGGGGCGCTAGCGGGAGTGGTGAATTATGCCAAACTTTTGGCACGCGGCGGGTGTATGCATACTGAGAGTATTCCAGAGGGAGCGCTGCCTGGTCTGCAGGAGCTCGGTGAGACTTCTCTTGGTTTGTGAAAAACCTTGAGAAATTTCATTAGGCACTTTTGGGCTCCATTTGGGAGATCTGCTGCCCGGAAACTGGCGGAGGGCAAGAGGGCGAAGGTATTTGTAATCTTTGTAGCCGCCCCCTTTTCTTTTTGTTTTTTTTGTGAGGCTGCAAAGGCTTTCATTGCTTTTTGCCCCTGACACTCTAGCCTATGCTGTAGGATGCGCAGAAAAGTCTTGTGGGCAGGCCTCCGTCAGTTCCGCGCTCGGCGACTGCGGTCGGTGCCTCCACCGCTGGTGGCGCTCTAGGGGGATCTACGATCGGCGGTGGTGGTGGTCGGAGGCCGCAGGCGCCGTGCCCGCCCACAGTTGACTCAGACTCCGTTTCAGGGACTTCCGCTGCGGCCGATGCGCCGGAGGTCTAGGCTCTTTGTAGCACTTAGTTGTTTTAGCGTGTAAGTTGTAGTCCAGTTGGACTCTTGTGAATAAAGTTTATTTTGTTCTGAATGGTTTTGTGGAAAACTTTAACCTTGCGCAGGTTCCGAATCGGGAGCCTGCGCAAGATGTTGCGCCTTTGACTCTCTACGATGATGGCATTTACGTGAGCGGAGAGCTTTGGGAGTATTGGCGTTTGGCCTTTCCCCACAACGTTGCACGCGACATGTTCGAGTCGGTTAAGTTTGACATAGACGACGAGCGCGCTGGGTTTACTCGCGCGCTTGCTTGGTGCGGACCTCCACCACAATAGTTAGGATTCTATTGCAAGTTGGTGTCCTATAAGAATGCTTCTTGACGTTTTATGGAATACAAGACAGGTTCACTTTCTTGATTGTTTGTGTGGTCGCTTGAGCCTGTCGTGCTAGTTTACATATCTCGTCTAGTCCTAAGCTTGCGCACTATTGTTCTTTGTTTGGGCGAACGTGCGCGATACAGAGGTGGTGGCCAGGACCTTCGCCCCATTTTCTCTCCTTCTCTGTGCTCGCTTGATGGCTGGGGTAGAAGTCTCCGCAGTTTTTTGACCGGCGGAGGCGTACTTGAAGTCCGCCTGGCAAGCCTTGCCGAATCGGTGTTTGATTCGACTGGAGGTTTGGCGCAGCTTGTGCAGATGGTGGAGACTTTTGATATTTCTTTAGCTGGGTGTTTTAGCTATCTGCAGGTATGGGTCTCCGACACTGCACACCCATGGGACATGGTTGATCTTTGGAGATGGCAGGTTAGGTCTCCGGCATCAGGGGGATGTTACGAGTTTTCGTGCGATATCCCCCTTCTCCCATAGGCCTTCGCTGTTCATCATCGTGTCGTAGGTCCTATCTCTTTTCCCACTGCCTCCGACTGTCTACTGTTGCCTCCGATATTACGAGTTTTCGTACAATATCTACGGCCGACTTGGATATCTAAGGAGACCCCTACCTCCATGGCTATCACTATGGCTTTTGCCTGTGCTATGCCTTGCTCCCCCTTGCGCCCTTGCGCCTTATGCTGACTGAGTTTCTTAAGGGCATGGGGGGAATCCATTTTTATAGTGGGGTGGTGGCTTTCGGGTGTTAACATTTTTGTACGTTGATAGTTGGAACGTATCTTGGCTTTAATAGCCTGTATCATGCCTGAATTATTCGTTCCCCTTGAGATCTTTTTGAAGTAAAGAGGCCTGGCGCCGCAGTGGTGGCAGTGTTTTGTCAGGCACTTTCTATTTTTCTTGTTTTGGATGGCGGAGACCTTTTTCCTGGTTCTAGTGCCACAAATTTGTTGCCCCTGATGCTAGGGGTGTTTTTTTGTTAAGGTCGGAGGCCTGTTTAGCCGAGGTTGTTTTTTCCTTGGCGCCTGAACTTGTTCAGGTCTTCTTCGAGGGTCGGAGGCCTGTTCGGCCAAAAAATTTTGCCTTGATGCCTAACTTTGGTCAGGTCTTTGTCAAGGGTCGGAGGCCTTTTTGGCCAAAAATTTTTGCCTTGATGCCTGACTTTGGTCAGGTCTTTGTTAAGGGTCGGAGGCCTTTTTGGCCAAGAGAAAATTTTGCCTTGATGCCTGACTTTGGTCAGGTCTTTGTCAAGGTCGAAGGCCTATTTGGCCATAGAGGTCGTTTCAAATTGCCCTTGTCTATGGCTAGCGCTTTGAAAGGACCTGTAGTTTTTGTTTACCAAATATTGCAGCGCCAGAGCTGGCCGCTTTTGGTTTTGGGGTTTTTTTTGGGGCGTTCTTTTAGGGAATTACCTCTTTATACTTGTAGAGGATTTTTACATTGAGCCTGCCTCGTTAAAAACCTCACCTCCACTTGGAGTTCCCCTATGAGGAAAAGAGTGCAGGCTCTTTTACATTTTGTTTTGATTGAAGTAAAAAAACTAAGGTAAATGCATGGAGGGGCCTCCGCTTATATTTTGCGGAGGTTGCCCTTTGGTACATTGCCTAGATGTAGTATCTGCGAAGGCTGTCAATATTCCATGTGTGGGTTGTCGTGACACCTTTGTTGTCAGTCAAGTGGAAAGAACCAGGTCGGCCTGCTGCCGTTGCTGTGTATGGGCCTTCCCATTTTGGTTGCAACTTGCCGACAAGTTGTGCGTTGGGTTTTCTTCTGAGTACGAGGTCTCCATGTTTTATGTCTTTCCTTACCACCAGGGAGTCTCTCTAGTTTTTGGTTTGGGACTGATATTTTGTAATGTTTTCGACTGCTTCCAGTCTTATTGCTTCTATTGTTTCTTTTGCATATTCTTCATCTTGCAACATCAGCTGACTCGTTGTGCGGAGGCTTTCGTGCTTTATTTCTTCTGGCATCATGGCCTCTTCTCGATAAAGTAGTTTGAATCATGTGAATCCTGTTGTTCTTGAGACGGATGTATTGTGTGACCAAATAACTCTAGGTAATTCATCTATCCATTTTCCTTTGCGTAGGCCCAGCAATGTTTTTTATATTACTAAAAACACTATTTTGTTTGCTCTTTCCACAGCGCCATTAGACTCTGGGTGGTATACCGAGGCGAAGGCTAGTTTTGTCCCTATGCTTTTGCAAAATTCTTTGAAGTTCTCTGAATCGAATTGTTTTCCACTGTCTACTGTCAAAATCCTCGGTACACCGAATCTGCAAATGATGTTCTGCCAGAAGAATTTTCTGATAGTTTCTGAGGTTATCTTCGCCAGTAGCTTTGCCTCTATCCATCTTGTGAAATATTCCACTGCTACTACTGCGAATCAGTTTCCTCCTTAGGACGGCGGTAATGGGCCAACTAGGTCCATACCCCATCTTTGCAGCGGCCATGTCGGAGGTATAAGTTGGGTCTCCGACGATGGTTTTCACTGTCCTAGAGAGAATGTTTGGCATGCTTTGCATGTTCTGACTATCTGCTCTGCGTCTTGTATGTGTGTTGGCCAATAAAAGCCTTGCCTTATTGCCTTTGCTGATAAAGCTCTAGAGCCAATGTGCGACCCACAAATTCCTGAGTGTATTTCTTGAAGCAACTCTATGCCTTCGCTCTGCGATATGCATTTGAGGAGAGGCTGGACTACTCCTTTCTTGTATAGTACACCATATATAATTATGTAATTTCTTGCCCTGGCCTGTATTTTTGCTGCTTTTGCTTTATCTTCTTCGGTGGTTTTGCCTTCTAGGAATTCTGTTATCGCCTTTCTCCAATCTTCATTTTGCAGGTGTAGTATGGGCTTTAGTGCCTTAGATGTCTCCGCAGTTGTCAGAGACTTCAAGATCTGGTAAAAAGTGTTTGGTGGCAGTGGCAGGTTGTTTGCTGCAGCCTTTGACAATTCATCTGCCTCTGCATTTTCTGATCTTGGGATGTGCTTCAGGGTGAAACCCTCGAATCTCCGCTCCAAATTTCTGACAACGGATAGGTATTTGATGAGTTTTGGCTCTCTTGCTGTGTATTCTTTCTCTACTTGGCCAGTGACCACTTGAGAATCTGTTTTGACTGTCAATGTTTTTGCCCCTAGGGCCTTTGCTTTGCTCAGCGCTAAGATCAGGCCTTCATATTCTACTATGTTGTTTGTTGATTTGAACTCTAGCCTTGCTGCGTATTTCAGTCTGACGTCGAAGGGTGCCGTTAGGATGGCGGAGGCTCCTGCTCCAGCTTGGCCCCAGGCTCCATCTGTGAATGCTATCCAGCCTTGAGTTGTTGGTTGTACCTTAGGCTCTGTCGAAGGTGTCCAATCTGCTACAAAATCAGCTAATGCTTGTGATTTGATTGCTGTTCTGGGGACATACGAGATACCAAACTGTGATAGCTCTGTAGCCCATTTGCCTATTCTGCCGGAGGCTTCTTTGTTTCTGAGCAAGTCTTGTAGTGGCAGTGATGTTGGAACTGAGATTTCGTGGGCTTGGAAATAATGCTTTAGTTTTCTTGATGCCATCAGCACTGCGTAGGCAACTTTCTCTACCTCCGTGTAGTTTAGCTTGGCTCCGGACAGTGCTTCTGAGATGAAATAAACTAGTTTTTGAGTTTTGCCTGATTCTTTTTCCAGCTCGTGGACTAAGACTACACTGACTGCATGGTCGGATGCCGCCACATACAGCAATAGGTGGCTGTCCGATTCTGGGACGGAGACCATCAGTGAGTTTGCCAGATACTCTTTCAAGTTATAAAATGCCTCCGACTGCTTGGACCCCCATTCGAAGTTGCCTCTACCCCTCAGGGCTTGGAAGAAGGGTAGGCTGCGTTCTGCTGATTTTGAGATGAATCTATTGAGCGCTGCTATTCTTCCCGTTAGCTTTTGCACTTCTTTCTTGTTTTTGGGCTCTGCCATTGTCATTATTGCTCTGGTTTTGTCTGGGTTCGCTTTGATGCCTTCGCTGCTTATGATATAACTGAGCATCTTCCCTTTTGTGACTCCAAATATACATTTCTCTGGGTTGAGGCGGAGGCCAGCTGTCCTGAGGTTGGCGAAGGTCTCCTATAAGTCGGAGACATGATCATTCTTGTTCTTGCTCATGACCACTATGTCGTCGACGTAGGCTATGATGTTTATATCTAGTTGTGAGCCTAAAACTTCCTTTGTCATTCTGGCAAAGGTTGCTCCAGCATTTTTAGGCCCTCTAGCATTCTGGTGTAGCAATATGTCCCGAATGGAGTGGTGAAACTTGTCTTGTCTTCGTCTTCTTTTTTCATCCAGATTTGGTGATACCCAGAGAAACAGTCGAGGAGAGAGAACCTCTGGCATCTGGCTGCCTTGTCGACGGAGGCATCTATTCTTGGCAATGGGAAAGGGTCTTTTTTGCAAGCTTTATTCAGATCTGTGAAATCTATGCACATTCTCATTTTGCCATTTTTCTTTGGTACCAGTACTACGTTTGCAAGCCATTCTGAATACTTGACTTCCCTGATCACTTTTGCATCTAGCAATCTTTGCACCTCCGCCTTTGCTGCCAGGATTCTGTCCTCTGACATTTTTCTCTATTTCTGCTTTCTTGGTCTCATGTTTTCATTGATATCCAGTTCGTGTTGTATGATGTCCCTGCTGACTCCCTGGAGGTCAGAGGCTGACCAGGCGAAGATGTCCTTGTTTTTTACTAGAGTTTCCATGAGCTCTTCCTCTTTTGCCTTGCTCAATTGTGAGCTGATTGTTACTTTTTTGTCTGGTAACTCCTTTTCTAGAGGGATCAGCTTTGTCTCTTCTTGACCTGCCATATTTGTTTCTCCTCTGGGCATATCCAGAGGCTCTAGTTCTTTATTTGCCGACTCAACTGCATTGATGTTTCTTTGGGCTCTGTAGATAGCTTTCTCTATGTTTCTTGCTTCTTTCTGGCTGCCTCGGACTGTGATAATACCATGGAGTGATGGTATTTTCATGCACAGGTAGGCCATATGCAGGGCTGCGTTGAATTTGGTTATGAATCCTCTGCCCAAGATGGCATTGTATGGGTAATACAGATCGACGACGTCGAAGGTTATGTACTCGGTTCTGGCATTCGCTTGGGTTCCGAACGACACTGGGAGTGAGATTTTTTCCTAATGCTTGTATCTGCTTGCCTCCGAATCCTATTAAAGGGGATTTGGAGGGCTGTAGTTGATTTCTACTGAGCTTCATTTGGTCAAAGGTATTTGCGAAGATGATATCTGCTGAACTGCCGGTGTCGATCAGTATTCTGCTTATCTCCCATGCTGCTATGTTGGTCTTGATCACCATTGCGTCTGTGTGAGGGTAGCTCTCTAGCTGGAGATCTTCTTCTATTAAGGTGATTGGGACTCTAGACCAATCTGTGTGTTTCGCCGGGCCTTGGACTGCTACATTGTTTACCAGGCGGAGGTGACCCTTTTTCTGCTTTTTCGTTTGAAACTCCATTGATGATCCTCTGGCGATTGGCAATATCATGCCTATTGTTGGTAGTGCTCCATGAGGGTTGACTTGGTTTTCTGGGTTTGGCTCATTTTTTGGTGTTGGGGGTTGGTTGTGAGGTGGTGGCAGAGGCAGTTGCTGCATGTGGTGCTATGGCGGCGAAGGCTCGAACCTCATTCGGTTTTGTTCTGGTGGGTTTGTTTCGAGGTAGGTTATATGGGGAGATTTTGGGTTTATGTAGGTCAGGCTTGCCTCCGACCTATAGTTGCCTACCGAAGGCTGCTGCGAAGGCGATGACCGCCATGCTGGTAGGAAGTTTGGGTAATAGGCAGATGCCAGTGTGGAGGGATGTATTTGGGTTGCGTTTAGTGCTGGGTACATTGGGCAGTACTGCTGGTGGCTAGTTGTGTAGGTGGTGTTGACCTCTCTTGCGCTCTGCTGTGTCGGAGGTTGGGCAGTCTGCTTGTTCTTCATCCTTTCCTGTGTTTCTTTTGTCTCTGGACA
Organism: Miscanthus floridulus; assembly: GCF_019320115.1. Lineage (NCBI taxonomy): Eukaryota > Viridiplantae > Streptophyta > Magnoliopsida > Poales > Poaceae > Miscanthus > Miscanthus floridulus. The sequence goes on from NC_089591.1 coordinate 75,416,611, forward strand.
ATCTTTGGTGCTGTGCCCTGCGTTTTCGCCGTGAAAAACGCAATATGGCCTACGTTGTTTCTGGCTTTGGTTTCTGTTCCAGTTTTTGCCTTGGTAACCTTGCCGACCTTAGTTCCTTGTCTGGGTCTCCGACCGTGTTGGCGCAGCCTGTTGCCCTTGCTCAGGGTGAGGTTGACCCTCGATGCTGAGCACTTGCCCCTGGCCTGGCTTCTGATTTGATACATTCTGGTTCGTATAGGTTTTCTAGGAATTTTTACTACTGTTTTGTTGTCTGTTTTGACCTTGCTCCTCCAGCCTTTTGCGGAGGTCATTGTCTGATCTGCAGTACTTCTCGAACTCATCATACAACTGTTGTATGGAAGTTGGTTTCTTTCTTGCTAGGTGTGCTGCGAACGGCCCGATTCGGAGGCCTTTGATCGCTGCTTCAATGGCGATCTCGTCTGGGACATCTGGTGCCTTCGCCTTTAGTTGCACAAATTTTCAGAAGTAGTCGTGTAGTGTCTCTCCTTGCATTTGCTTGCACTAGAACAGATCTGTGGAAGTTAGCGACTATGCTGTTAGCCCCTTGAAGTTTGCCAATATCTTGTCCCGGAGGTTCTCCCAAGAATAGATTGTGCTTGGTTTGAGCATAGAATACCAAGTCAGCGCGTCGCCTTCGGCTGCAATGACAAATGACTTTGTCAAGACGGCGTCGTCTCCGCCGGCGGAGGCTACTGCTGCCTCATAACTCATAATGAACTGATGGGGGTCTGTCTTTCTGTTGAAATTTGGTAGTGTGATTGGCTTGTACGCTGTTGGTCATGGCGACTGTTGTATGCCTTCAGATAGTGGGGACTTGGGATCGATAGGCCTCCGCATCACCTGAGATGGCATCATCGGCTGGCTGTTCACTGGCATAGGGCCTTGTAGCATGGTTGCAGTTGGTGTTGCTACGGAGGCTGGGATTGCGGAGGTTGACGCTGGATACTGCATGCTGCATACTTAGCATCTCAGCATGTAGGACTGCCAACTGCTGCCTTATTTCTGCTGCTTGTGCTGACGCTTGAATAGCTTGCTGATTAGCTGCGAATGTTGTTGCCATTCTATCCCTCTCTTGTTGCGCTCTTTGCAACTGTGCTTGCAGCTGTTGCAGTTCTTGCTCGGGTGTTGTGGCTGAGTTTGATTGGGCCTCCGGATCTTAAATCTCTAGATCTTGGGGTTCCGGTGGTTGACCCTGGGCATCTGCTCTAGTGTCATCCTCCACTGGCGAGGTTGTGTAGGTGCTACGAATGTTGCGCCTAGGCCTTCCTCGCTGACCCGTGGTCACTGCTGCTCTGGTGGTGGTTTTTCTTTTTCCTGCCATCGTTGGTTTGCCTTGGCCAAACCACGGTGGGCGCCAATGTTGAAAGTGGCGGTCTCAGACAATGTGGAGGAGGTAGAGGCCTCCGCCCCTCAGACAGTATGAGGAGGTAGAGGCCTCCGCCTGCTATGCCGCACCCCCCGGCGGAGGCACGGGAAACAGGCGCGATGGATGGGCGAGTAAGGGAAAGGCACGTAAAGCTATGGTTTCATTAATTCATCCACCAACCAACCCTTTACTGTTACAAGTGTTCCCTATTTATAGGGCTCAACTACCACATTCACAGAGTTTACAGTAGTATCCCTCAACTGCTACAGTACATTCTTGGGATATTCCTCTACTCGCCTTCCGTCTCGGGGGTAATCTTGCCATGCCGCCATCTGGTACTGGGCCGGCATGATCAACCGGCCCATCGGGCCTCAAGACTCGACGATGGGCTTTAGGGCCTCCACCGTGGGTCTCCGCTCTGTCCGGCCTCAGGATCCGACGATGAGCCTTCGAGCCTCCGCCTTTGGGAGTGCCAAAGCCGTAGGCCTCCGGCATTCCAGGATCGCCGATCTCCTGCTTGGGTCTTCGCCCCGACGGGCGGAGACCATGCTGGAGCACCCGCGCAGTCCACGAGCACCCTCATCTGGTTCCCTGCACATACCCAAACAATGTTGGCATTTAATTAGTCTCCTGGCGGAGCGGCCTCCGCCCCATCGGCCAGAGACGCCTGCGAGCCGGCCGGGCGGAGACCGCGTCAGGGCCATCGCCCGCAACCTGCAAGCTCAATCTAACCAATCGTTCTCTTTCCCGGGTTCGGAGATGTGGGAGCACAACCTCCGTTTTGGTAACAGGTCGGAGGTGCCCTCGTAACCTGCTGACTGCGCAGGTCTCCGCCACTCGCGGTGGCCATGTTACAACAATAAATAATAAAATAAATAAATTATTACTAAAGTATCTCTAATGATAAAATTAGTTATAACAAAATAAATAATATTTATATAAAATTTTTGAATAAGACGAATGGTCAAACAAGAAGCCTAGAAGTAAAAAAACAGCATTTTTGATGGTACAGAGGGAGTAGTATTGAGCATCTTGACTATACATCCTCTAGCTTGACATGACCAATGAAAACTGCCTGGTTTTAGATGTTGGCCTCATAAAAGAAATCCATAACATAGTACACCATGAAATTTCTTGAGCTACCACAACAAACATCATCACTGCCTTGTTTAGATTGCAAGTTTTTTCACTCTCTCTTCATCACATCAAATCTTTGGACACATGCATGGAGTATTAAATGTAGATAAAAAATAACTAATTACACAATTTGATTATAAATTACGAGACGAATCTTTTGAGCCTAATTAGACCATGATTGGACAATAATTGTCAAATATAAACGAAAGTGCTACAGTGCCAAATACTGATTCCTAAGCTTAATCTAAACAAGACCCTAGTGGCAACAGCAATGACATGACTTCTGTACCTTCCAGCCCTGACCTCCATGCTCCTTTGCCTCACAACATCCGCCGCCGGCACTGCATCTGACACGCTCAACAACGGTGGCAACGTCACCGATGGTGCAACGCTGGTCTCATCCGGCGGCACCTTCACCCTGGGCTTTTTCTCCCCGGCCGGCGTGCCAGCCAAGAGATACCTTGGCATTTGGTTCACCGCGTCCCCGGATGGCGTCTGTTGGGTGGCCAACCGCGACACCCCCCTCAACAACACCTCGGGCGTACTGGTGGTCGGCAGCACCGGGAGCCTTCGCCTTCTCGATGGCTCTGGCCACGCCGCGTGGTCTTCCAACACGACGACGAGTAGTTCCGCTCCAGCCGTGGTGCAGTTGCTTGACTCCGGCAACCTTGTCGTGCGCGAGCAGAGCAGCGGTGACGTGCTCTGGCAGTCGTTCGATCACCCATCGAACACCTTGCTCGCCGGCATGAGAATCGGCAAGGACCTGAAGACTGGCGCGGAGTGGTCCCTCACGTCGTGGCGTGCATCGAACGACCCGACGACCGGGGAGTGCAGGCGTGTGATGGACACCATGGGGCTCCCGGACATCGTCTCGTGGCAAGGAAACGCCAAGAAGCACCGAACGGGCCCTTGGAACGGCCTATGGTTCAGCGGCGTCCCGGAGATGGCGAGGGTGTCGAACTCGGATCCGTACTCCAACCAGGTCGTCGTCCGCCCCCACGAGATCGCATACATCTTCAACACCTCGGCCTACGCGCCCTTCTCCCGCCTCGTGTTGAATGAGGTCGGCGTGCTGCAGCTACTGGCGTGGGATCCGACCAACCTGGTGTGGGACGTCTTCTCGCAGTCGCCGAAGGACATCTGTGACGACTACGCCAAGTGCGGCGCTTTCGGCCTGTGCAACGTGAACTCGGCGCCCACGCTGTTCTGCAGCTGCGTCGTGGGGTTCAGCCCCGTGAACCCCTCGCAGTGGTCCTTGAGGCAATACGGAGGCGGATGCCGGAGGAACGTGCCGCTGGAATGCCACGGCAACGGGACGACGGACGGGTTTATGGTGGTGCGGGCAGTGAAGCTCCCTGACACGGACAACGCGACGGTGGACATGGGCGCGACGGTTGAGCAGTGCAGGGCGAGGTGCCTCGCCAACTGCTTTTGCATCGCCTACGCCGCCGCCGACATCCGAGGAGACGGTGATGGCAGTGGCTGCGTCATGTGGACGAATTACATTGTTGACATCCGGTACGTAGACAAGGGGCAGGATCGTCTCTACCTGAGGTTGGCCAAGTCTGAATTTGATATAGGTAAGCACCAATTTCGTTTGTATTAAAGAGAAATCCTATATTTTTTTCTAGGTAAATATTCTTGCATAAGAAGAATCATCCAGCCTCCTAAAAGTTTCTGGCTGTGCTACTTCCTATCAGCTGTAAACCTGTTTCATCATCTGTTTGACAAATTTCTGCAGTTAAAAGGAAGAGGAGGGTTGTGGCAAAGATCGTGCTTCCAGTCACAGCATCTCTGCTAGCAGCCATGGCTGCAGGCATGTACCTTGTTTGGATATGCAAGCTTAGAGGTAAACACACTTTGCTACAAGAAAGTCTAGTCTTTAGTTTTTTGGGCGTTTTCTTTTTTCAACAGTTCTTAGAACATGGGTTTGCAAGTCTTAAGTTAGTCCCCCTGGTGGTCTCCGTTTTCAGTGCTTTCTTTCCTTTTTGTAGTTTTATATGCTTCTCCGGGGGACGGCGTGTCGCTTTGTAAATAACCTTGTCCTTTTTATTCTACTAATAAAATCTCGGCAAAGCTTTTGTTGACCCTTCCAAAAAAAAATTCATAGTGCATATATTAGATAATCTCCCTGAGATTAATTGACTAGTGGAGGTCTCTGTTAGAGTAAACTAGGTGAATTCCCCGCGCATTGATGCGGGGATTTGTTGGATAATTATAGAGATAAATTATATAAATTAGAATGATAATGAAAGATACATATAGCACTATTTAGAAACTCACACAGCGAGTTATTAATAGTTGATCACTGGCGGTGGCAGATAGTAGTTTAGTAGTAGTTTTTGACTCAACTGGATAATGATTCCATGAGAACCTTCAGATTCCATTGCAAAGGATGTGAAAGTGCATAGTTATTTTGAAAAATAGTTTAGCTCATCATCCGTATGAGAACAGTTAGCGGCTGACCATATATGGGCCTGTTTGACCGGGCTCCCACGGGCTCCGGCTCCTGCACTGTAGCGTCATGTCGGCCGCCCACGAGCTGGTAGGTGCCAACGGAAGCCAGAGCCGCGGGAGTCAGAAAAACGAGCTTCTCCTTCTCCGGTGGTGTAGGAAAGGAGGAGAGAGAAAAACAGCTTCGGTGAACAGTGTAGCGTCCTGTCGAACGCCCACGAGCCGATAGGTGAACAGTGCGGGAGCCGGAGCCGCCGGAGCCTAGCCAAACGGGGCCATAGATCATGACTTGAAGTTCGAAACCTGGAACAAATCAAAGATTCAATTAAACTCTGTTGGGGATAAAAAATTATAAGATATATTATCATGGAAGAAACCTAGAAAAAGTAATACTAAACAATTATTTGTTCTGATAGGCTTAAAAACAATGAGGATCTCGTTGTCCAATGAAAAGCGAAAGTGGACAATGAATTACGACCTCAACAACTGACGGCAGCAATGGTCGACGGAATAGCAGCCATGGGCCATGGCTGGTCAATCGTGCGGATTGATCTGCAGCGTCTTCTCGTCGCCTCTCTTTCTCAAGTTCTGACGACATGCTGAGCGTGCACTCTGCGTTCCCGTCCTGCCTCCAACTCGCGACGCGGCATGCTCGTCCGCCATGCTCGCACCTTGTGAACCCCAGTAGCCCCGGCGCCGCCCGCCCGCCCGCATTGCACGCTCGGTCTCTCGCGGGAGGTGGGAGAGACCCGTCTATCGCTATGCCTCGAGCCACTAAGCCTGGCCGACCGGTGCCGGGTGGGGCAGGGCACTGACTTGGCATCTCCCAACCCCGCTGCCCACCTGCCGTCTCCGCACAGCGCTGGTTCATGCATTGGATCGCTGGATGAGCACACGGAAGCAAACACCTTGCCGGCTTGCTTGTGTATTATATACCTTGGAAAAGCCAAAGTGACGGGACTTTTCAGATCCAGCAGTGGAGCCAGTTTTGCTGCTGGTCACCCCCTAGTTATAAACACCATTGAAACACTACGGTGAAGGAATAAGCAGCGGGCAGTCTCCAATCGGCAGCGTGTAGAAAGTACTAAATTGCTGATGCTTAGTGGATGAAAACTAAATGGCTGATGCTTAGTGGAAGAAAACACAAACCTTGCATGCATGCTTAGTGGCCAGGGTGGAGGATGATGGATGGCTAGTGGGGTGTGGATGACGTGGCTTAAGGAGATGCTAGAGAAATAAGTTAAGTGGGGTTTTGCTTTATAAGAGTTATATAGATAGGAATAGTACACATTATGTACCCACGTGAGGTGTTAGTCCTATGTACCCTATATAATCAGCACATAAGGCTCAATGCAATACATCCAATATTCCAGCAATTATATTCTCCTTCATGGTATCATTCGCCTAGGTTTCGATCCTAACCCTAGTCACCCCCGCTTCCGCACCGCGCGCCCCCTGGGGAGAGGTCGATCTCCACAGGGGGCAGCGCCCCCCGTTTAGGCGCCCGATCCTATTGATCTGGCTGCCATCGTCGTTGTCGCGCAACAGATCGGGATCTCCCCTACGTCATCGTCGAGCCACCGCCACCTTGTCCCCAGGCTCGTCGCTGGCTGTCGCCGTCACCACCTTCCTGATCTTCATCGCATGGAGGCAGATGGATCTCGCCCCGTCCCGTGCCGCCAAGGTGGTGGCCAGGCCCAGCCACACGCCCCGACCCTGCGCTGTCATGGAGGCAGCCAGATCTGGCGTGTCGCTGCTGTCGGGCGGATCTGCCCATCTCCACCACGTCAATCCGCGTCGGCGCCTTTAACCCCGTGCGTTCGCAACCCGTCGTGTGCCTTGCGCCGCCCGATCGGGTGGCACCGCCGCCGTCGTGTCGTCTCGCTGGGTACACCCGATCCCCTGCTGTTGTATCTTTTTGGTTTGCCCAATCACTGATCGGGATTGAGTCACCCACCGCCCGTCGACCTCACGTGTACTACTCCGGCATCGGCATCGACTGGGCCATCGGCTGCTCTAGCACGCCATCAGCTGCTCCAGCATGCCATTAGCTGGGCCTATCGGCTAGGCCATCGGTTGTGCATCAGCTGTCCTAGCACGGCTGCACGGCCTATTGGCTCGTCATCGACACCATCGCCGAGTACTACGCGCATCTTCTCCAAGCAACAGGGCTGCTGTTATGTCGCCACATCGGGCCGCAGCATCGCCGCCCGTGTGTCCGCTTTGCCGTTGCATCTACATCACCATCACCTGTGCATCGACGACTATGTTGCGCCATCTGTCTGTACAAGGTCTTCGTCCAGCTGATTGGGTCTTCGTTATCGAGCTGCCGCTACCCACGTCATCGCTGAGCCATGCTCGCCGGTTCCACCACTCGCGTCGTCGCTGAGCCCTGCTCGCCGACGCGTCACTACCGCACTGCTTCTTTTTCGTCCTAGCACAACCACGTCGTTAGCGTCACTGTGGTTGGGGCCCTCTCCCTTCTACGCCTGGTATTGGCAACACCGATGTGTGCTTTCGTCCCCGACGCGTTCACTGCTTCTTCGTCGTCCAGCACAACCACGTCGTTAGCGTCACTGTGGTTGGGGCCCTCTCCCTTGTACGTCCGGTATTGGCAACACCGACGCGTGCTTTCGTCCCCGACGCGTTGCTGGGTCTGGCAAACCCAGCTGCGCCTCGGCGCTCAGGCAGCTTGACTGCATCGACTTCGGCATCGACGGTCCGTTCCCACCCCGTCTGCCTCGATTGCGTCGTCGCCCTTCTTCTACGTCCACGACGGCCCTGACTGCGTCGACTTCGGCATCGCCTCCTCCCAATACGACTGCCTCAACGCGTCTCCGTCATCACCATGGCGCCCCTTGTGCGCCTACAACTCCATCGACACTGGCAACCCGACAACGGCTACTGCGCCCTCACGCTCGGCTACCTCGACATCGGCACAAAGGGCTACCGCCTTGCATGAGGAGTCATCGGCTTCTTCTTCAGCCGCAGCATACACGACGCATCCACTGTTATGACTGCGGGGGGATGTTAACTTTATCAGCTTCTTCTCCAGTCTCACCGTCTGCAGCGCTCCCGCTGTGACTGCGGGGGATGTTAGAGTAAATAGGAATAGTACCCCATTGTGTACCCACGTGAGGTGTTAGTCCTATGTACCCTATATAATCAGCCATGATGCCCAATGCAATACATCCAATATTCCACCAATTATATTCTCCTTCACTCTCCCCTAGTCCACTTTTTTTATTGGAGTGCATATGTTAACAGACCACGCTAATACGACTTTCTTGCAAGGCCCATGTGGAAACAATGGTAGTGGGGAGAAAGTAATGCTAGAGAGCACGTCAAATGAACTTGGCGACGAAGAAGATCTCGAGCTTCCATTTCTTAGCTTTAGAGATATTGTCTCTGCAACAAACAACTTTTCTGATGGTAACATGCTTGGACGAGGAGGCTTCGGGAATGTTTATAAGGTAACTATAATGAAATTCCTATACAACACAAGTGTTGTTCGAAATTTTTTATGTTTCCTGACTGATGAAATCATGCAGGGTATGTTGCCTGATAACAAAGTAGTTGCAATCAAAAGACTTGGTAAGGGCTCTAGACAAGGGGCAGAGGAATTCAGAAATGAAGTTGTTCTAATTGCCAAACTGCAACACAGAAACCTTGTCAGACTTCTTGGTTGCTGCATTCATGGAGACGAGAGGCTGCTGATTTACGAGTATTTACCAAACAAAAGCTTGGATTGCTTCATTTTTGGTAGTTAATCTCATATTTTCCAGAAATAAATAAATGTTTGCTATCATTACCATGTAAAATTTGTCTGCTTACTTATATAGTACTACTGTACATATAGATCCTGCAAGTAAAAGAGCCCTCGATTGGCCAACAAGATTCAAGATAATCAAAGGAATTTCTAGAGGACTTCTTTATCTCCAACAGGATTCAAGGTTGACTATAATTCACAGAGATATCAAAACAAGCAACATACTATTGGATGCAGATATGAGCCCAAAGATATCAGATTTCGGTATGGCAAGAATCTTCGGTGGAAACCAACAAGAAGCAAATACTAATCGAGTTGTTGGGACATAGTGAGTAATCCATGCATCATGCTTGACTATGTTTTTTATTTTGTTTTTTCCATTCTTTCAATTTGTTTATACTTAGTGCTAACTTTTTATGTAGTGGTTACATGTCTCCTGAATATGCAATGGATGGCGCCTTTTCAGTCAAGTCAGATACATATAGCTTCGGTGTCATACTCTTGGAGATTATAAGTGGTTTAAAGATCACTTCAACTCAGTTCACCAGCTTCCCTAGCTTATTAACTCAAGTAAGTGTTGTGCTATTCTTGAAATGTCCACAATTCAATAAAAACGTGCTGATATCCTATGAACTTGGTTGAATTGGTTCAGGCATGGAGCTTATGGAAAGATGGTAAAGCAATTGATCTCATAGACTCATCAATTGTTGGGACTTGCTCACCAGTTGAAGCTTTGCGATGTATCCACATAGGACTCTTGTGTGTGCAAGACAATCCAAATAGTAGGCCACTTATGTCATCGGTTGTGTTCATGTTGGAGAACGAAACCACATTACGTTCAGTCCCAAAGCAGCCCATGTACTTCTCCCAATGGTATTTAGAAGCCCAAGGAACAGGAGAAAATACAAATAGCTCCATGAACGACGCGAGTGTGTCAGTGTTGGAGGGACGGTGAATATTGGTGAGTGGTTAGGTTACATTTGTTTATTTATCAGTATATTGGGACAATAGTTTACAGTACAACTGATACGAATAGTATGTCATATTTTTAGAACAGTCATTACATGATTATTAGGACACCCTGCTCCATATTGCATGGAAATGGAACTGTACTTATTTCAACAAAGCTAAGGCTAGCTTTGGTGGCATAATATATTGCACAAGACGACGTACACCTTGTGAAACTATTATCTGTTCTGAGAATACGTTGAGCATGTACATGCTGCAATATGTTTTCGTCTGTTCTGCCACCGGGTCTTGTTTGCCGTGCGAACTTGCATTGTTCTGAATGTCCGGTGACTGATGTACAGGCTGCCATGGTGAACGCACGAGCGTTTTGTACCCGGCGCGGTGACACTGTCACACTGGTTTTGTTTGTCTGACCGTGAGGTTGATTGGTCGAGTGATCGAGTCGAAGGCTCGAAACCTTGAAACTTCATTGTCCAGTGACGCCTTGGCACCGTGCCGCCGTCGACGGAACGGGTTGGCTAGCTGTTGGCGCGATGGCCGCCGGGCGCGATCTGCTTCCGACGTTGTCGGCCTCTCTGTCTGGGCCTTCTCTGTCTCTCTCTTCTCTCTGTATATATGATTTCCTCTGGGCAGCTGGGCTAGGCCGAAAACACTCGGAGGTCCGAACACCGAAGCCCAGCTAAGTGGCAGTCTGGCAGAGTCGACCCGCAGTCTAGAAAGGAAGAGGTGCAAGCCCAACAAACACGATTTTTTTTCTTTCTCGAGCATGCAAAAAGCAACAAAAAAAATCACATCATCATTTTGTATTAAGGTACGAGTACAGTCTTACTAATAGCTACAGTAGAGTGCACCAATGCGCTTTGGCAGAGACCAAGCGCCTTAGGAAGTTTAGCTGGTCATCGTCCTTACAACACGATAACTTCCTAGGAAAAAGAACTCCCGGCTCAAGAAGGCTACTAATTACTCAGAAAACAAGCAGCCGAACTTGCTGCCGCCGCCGTGCCGCGTGCACCTTCTGCTCAGCTTAGTGCTTGACTGTGCGTGCAGAGGGTGAAGTGTCGCGAAAACATCTGGTGTTCCGGTCATTCCAAAATTCCAAAGCTCCCACGAAACCAGCACGAACAAGGTGTGGAAACCGCGTGCGTGGCTGCGTTCCAGTCCAGAGGTCCCGTGGGCCGCGGCCGCTAGCTGCATGCCACCAGTAGTCAAGGATTCACCTTACCTTCATCCCGTTGACGGGTGGCATTGTCTTCCCGTGGACCGACCGATCGCACGTTCCACCAGATCATCTGACATTCTGACTACAGCGAACGAGCATGCAGAATACGATGATGGCCTTCTTTGCTTAATTGTGTCGTCAGGGCCTCATGCACAGGGGAGGGGACAATGCCTCTGCTTGTGATGTGTCCACTGGCCATTGGATTGGCATGCATGCAATCAGAGCTCAAAGAGAAGAGGAGGACGACAACGGGGAGCTACACGTGCACGTTCGCTTCAGGCCTTTCTCCTAGCGTCATACAGATCGAAACGTACTCCCTCGGCAGACAGCACATTGAAGGTTGGAAGATGGAGCATTAACAACTTGGAAAGCGACGGGCCAAAACATGGACGACCTGGTCCAAAGCAATGGAGACCTGTTGGACTTGGACGGCGTCACAGGGTCAGAGGGAGATAACGATGTATCGCCAGCTATATCCGCCACCATCGCTGGATGGACGCCGTAATTTAATTACCTTGGACCACGGCGACAGGGAGTGTCGGGCAAGACCGCAAGAGTATATGCTGTGTTCACAAGCAAGCTCACAGCACCTACTACATATATACAGCTGATTGCTAGGCCTAGTCGGCACCAGACCAGACGACTTGCATGTCGGTCACGGCCGGGAGCCCGGCCGGCGGCGCTGGATGCATGGTAAGGTATGCCAAGAACTGAGGGAGCCAGCACTGCGGATCCGGCGGAGGAATGGAAAGGTGCGTGGCGTGCGTCAGCGCGTGCCTTGTTTGAGAGCTTCCGATCCGCTGAAACATGCAAGTCCTCCCGCCCGCGCCTCTGTTCGGCTAATACATAAGCCACCAACTGAAGCTGTGTAAGAGAAAAATACTGAGCTGATAAACATAACTTCAAGCGAACAGGACCGCGTTTCCGATCGAGACGGGATCACTGTAATGCGTCAACACGCGCGCGCGCACCGCGGTACACAAGGGACTAGACCGTCACGTCGTCACCCGGCCCATGTACCATCACATCATGCATGGCAACTTGCGATTAATAGCTAGCGGAGGCGCAGGGAGCGCACAGGTGAGATTCGATTAATGCTCGGCGTCGGCGGGGCCCAGTCAGCGTCAAGCCCTTGTTCAGCCATGGCGGCTGGGTGCTGGCTGGCCACGGCAACAGGTGATTGTCAACCTACGCTACGACGCGCTGCATGCCTGCGTATACAAGTACTACAATCCGGCCAGGTTTATCTTAACCGAGGCAGTCCTTCGTCTCCTCCTGCTTCTCTAGTAGTACAGCAAGTACGCAACGCAGGTTTGTTTGTATGGATCCCTCTGCTCTGCACCCAAGAACAATGTGTAACCTTTCTCTTCTCCACTACTGCATTGGCAAGATTTTATTTCAGCGCAGGATCGATGCTCTGTGGCTTTGTCTCCGAATATCGATCCAGGTGGAGGTGGCGTCGGTGCTATTAACAGAGACAGTAGCAGTGCATCAACTCAGTTGTAAACTCCAGTGTCGAGCTCATCGTTTTCCTATATACGATGCCTTCACAAGTTTCTTCATATTTACTTTTACATGGAAAATAGACCCTATAGGCCATTAAGTTGGATTTTGATGCTTGATAAACAGCGTGACTATTTGGATTAGTGTTGTTTGCTACTACCTCCATTCTCTTTTATAAGGCGCGGCTGGACATGACACAGTCTCTTAAACTATATTTTGACCATTTATTTATGATATGTTATATTATCTATATTTATAATTTATGATATTTGGATAGTACATTTAATCACCAATCTAACCATATCAAAGTTTATAGTATAATAATTAAAATTGTTAGCTGAATTATTAGTCAAAGATTTTGAAGTTTGACTCTTGATATTTGTGTGCGCCTTATAAAAGAGAATTGAGGTATATATAAGGTATAGTTCAAATGGATATAAAGTGAACTTAGACTGAGGCAACATGATGATCCGGATGATCAACACCTTAAACAATACATTAGAAGACTCATGGAAGGCCTACAAGTGATACTAAAAGCCCAAGAACGTCTGGTGGGACTGGGCTAGGCGTAGGGTGCACCGAAGTAGCAGGAAGGGCTTTGATTCGCTACTCATGCTAACCTGCTGAGTGCTTTGGAAGGAACGCAACGCACGGACATTCACGAATGAAGCCAAGGACGCTCGAGAGCTGTGTTTGGAGATCCGACAGGAGGCCGACTTGTGGTTGAGGGCCGGGTATTCGACCCTGTCATCGCTCACTTCGTTCATGTAATTGGTCACTTGTGTGCTCGCTGCCGGCTAACGCTGGTTTTTCTTTTGCTGCTCGGTTTTATGTTTGTGTTACTCGACGGGGCAACCTTTGGTTACCTTACGTCGACGTTGCAGTTGTTTGTTTGGATGTTCTCTACTTCCTCTTAATGAAATACGTGCTACCGTGCACGTTCGAGAAAAATAAAATAGAAGAAGTCAAATGAACGAATGAAGCCGGTTGCACACTTTCTATGTGCACCAGATTGAGCCAAAGGGGAGGCCGGACTATGCGCGTGCACTGTCCGAGGGGCTACGGCAACAGTAGCACCGGATTATGCAAGGAAAAGAGATGCACCAGATGTTAAGGTGCAGGCCAGTGAAGGAAATAGTGTCCGCCAACTCATCGGATTAGTCTACTGACCGCACCGGATTGCTCACCAAAGCATTCTACTAGAGAGGGTTGCAACGAGGTTGAAATGAAGATCAACGCACCGGATTAGTCCCGTGACCTACCGAATCAAGCACTGAATCATTCAACCTCCAACGGTCAGCAACCACTAGTTTGGCCAACGGCTAGTCAAAGTGGACGCGCTGGATTGCTCTGGTGTCACCACCGGACCTGTCCGGTGAGCGCAAAAGCAGGAATCTACCCTCTCCCAACTGCTAGTTTTGGATTAGGGGTCATATATATGGCAATGTATCAGGTGCAAGCCAACCAACTTATGTAAATTTGGAAAACTATCAATCAGGACCACTAGATGCTGATCCAATAGATGGGGTGAGGGGGCTTAAGCGCAAAAAAAAATGCCAGTGGGTGGGGGGGCTTAAGCGTAAACAAATTCCACCTCTCATCACATCCATTGGATCAGCATCTAGTGGTCCTGATCGGTAGTTTTCAAGTTTACATAGGTTGATTGGTTTACACCTGATACGTTGCCCATATATATTCCCCTTGGCTAGCCGTTTCGTGTGTGTAGAGCTCAAGGAAGTAAAGTGTGAGTTGAGACTCATCTGTAGTTGCACTAGCCACTACAAAGTGCTTAATAGAAAATTAGATTATTAGTATAGGTACTTTGCAAAGTGCTTAAGGTAGTTAGACATCGTATTTGTGCTTGCTCTAGGTTTAGGTCTAACGTTTAGTGATGTTTGCATACCTCTTACCATTAGATGCTTGCACGCACCATTATTGTACTCGGAGATGTTTGTAGTCTTGCGAGATCACACCAACTACGTTTGTGGTGTGACTGTCATCGATGTATTAGAGGGAACGAGGCCCGCAACATTTTATCCGGAAGCTTAATAGTGAAGACGACGGAGAGCCGTCTAGAAGAGGCTATCTTCGAGACACAAATCCATTTTAGCGGTCGTTCACCAGGACGCTCTTGAGCGAACGATGACGGCCCACCCTCATTTCTCCACTCCCTTTCCCTATTGCTGACATCACCTAAAAAAAGCAAAATATTTATTTCAAGTTGCTATAACTTTCGAACGGTGTATCTATTTTTAATTCCGTCTGCAGCACCTACAGACGGAATTAAAAATAGATGCACCATTCAGAAGTTATAGCATTTTAAAATAAATATATTCCCTTTTTTATGACATCAGCACTGACGTAACAGCTTGAGAGTGCGCGCAAGGAGTACCGCGCGCTGCTGCTATCCAAATGAACTAACAGGTGGGATTTTTTCTTTTCCAGAAAAAAGAAATTAATGATATCAGAAAATTATTCGCTCATCACGTTTCGGGTGAGCGTTCGCTCGTTAGTGCGACCGTCTCCGAGACCCACAGGCAACCGGCAGCAGGCAACATCCTAGATGTGGTATTACGTATATTAGATTAATCGTAGAATGTGTTTTTATAATAAATTAGAGTTACACATATTTATATTATTTTCTATAAAGTTAAACTTGAAAATGTTTAAATCATTACAAAGTGACGTGAATTTACTTTTGGATGAAGACGTGTGGAGGGAGTAGATATGTAGTATGCGTTAATTGCGCAAATGCGATGGTGTAACAGTTCCATTTTTCGTATAATATCTAGCAGCCTCCCCAAGCTGATTTCGTGTGCAAGGACAAAGATACATCGCACATGGCGGTTCTCAACCTCGTCGCCCTGATTTTTGCGACGCTACTACTGCTTCTCAGAAGAAGCTCCGGCGCCGGCATTTCGTCGGACACGCTGAACAGCGGGGGCAACATCACCGATGGAGAGACGCTGCTCTCCGCCGGTGGCTCATTCACCCTGGGTTTCTTCTCCCCGTCGACCACGGTGCCAACCAAGAGGTACCTCGGGATCTGGTTTACGGCGTCTGGTACGGACGCCGTCTTGTGGGTGGCCAACCGCGACACCCCGCTAAACAGCTCCTCCGGCGTCCTGGTGATGAGTAGCCGGGTGGGCCTTCGCCTTCTCGACGGCTCTGGCCAGACCGCCTGGTCCTCGAACACGACCGGCGCCTCTGCCTCTTCGGTGGCACAGCTGCTCGAGTCCGGCAACCTCGTCGTGCGCAAGCAGAGCAGCAGCGCCAGCGCCGCCTTCCAGTGGCAGTCGTTCGACCACCCGTCGAACACCTTGCTCGCCGGCATGAGGTTCGGCAAGAACCTGAAGACCGGCCTGGAGTGGTCCCTCACGTCGTGGCGGGCGAAGGACGACCCTGCGACGGGGGCCTACCGTCGGGTCATGGACACAAGGGGCCTGCCGGACATCGTCACATGGCAAGGCAGCGCCAAGAAGTACCGCGCCGGCCCGTGGAACGGTCGCTGGTTCAGCGGCGTGCCGGAGATGGATTCACAGTACAAGTTGTTTTACGTCCAGATGGTGGACGGCCCCGACGAGGTCACCTACGTCCTCAACACCACGGCCGGCACGCCCTTCACCCGCATCGTGCTGGACGAGGTTGGCAAGGTGCAGGTCCTGTTGTGGATCCAGTCCAGACGGGTGTGGAAGGAGTTCCCATGGTTGCCTCGCGACGCCTGCGATGACTACGCGTCGTGCGGCGCGTTCGGCCTGTGCAACGTCGACGCCGCGTCGGCGCCGTCCTGCAGCTGCGCCGTGGGGTTCAGCCCCTTGAACGCGTCGGAGTCGTTCAGGAAGGCAGCCTCCGGTGGGTGCCAGAGGGACGTGCCGCTGGAGTGCGACCGCAACGGGACGGTGACGACGGACCGGTTCACGCCTGTGCACGGCGTGAAGCTCCCTGACACGGACAACGCGACGGTGGACAAGGGCGCGACGCTGGAGCAGTGCAGGGCGAGGTGCCTCGCCAACTGCTCTTGCGTGGCCTACGCCGCCGCTGACATCCGAGGCGGAGGCGGTGGCCATGGCTGCGTCATGTGGAAGGATAACATCGTTGATGTCAGGTACATAGAAAATGGGCAGGATATCTATCTGAGGTTGGCCAAGTCTGAATCAGGTAAGGAAAAACTGAAGCAGTAACCTACTATCTCAGTCAAGATTCTGAGGCAAAATCCATCATCTTATCAGCTACGATTAATACTTCCTGTAATACATTTCTGCCGCTACAGGGAAGAGGGGGCATGTGGCAAAAATCTTGGTTCCGGTGATGGCGTCTGTGCTTGTACTCACGGCCGCTGGCCTGTACCTTGTTTGGATATGCAAGCTTAGAGGTACAATCAGACTATCAGAGAGAGCAACTTCACCACGAAGAGCAATTCAGGCACAATATTTCTGCACTAGTGTAAGGTTTATTAATAACAATTGGAATTGTTTTTCCTGTCAGCCAAACGTCGGAACAAGGATAATTTGAGGAAAGCGATCCTAGGATACTCGACTGCGCCATACGAACTCGGTGATGAAAATGTAGAGCTTCCATTTGTCAGCTTTGAAGACATTGCAGCTGCAACAAACAATTTTTCTGAGGACAATATGCTCGGGCAAGGTGGCTTTGGGAAGGTTTATAAGGTTAGGAAAAGAAATACATCTTTTAAATAAACTGTAGAAATGTGAGAATTATGGCACTGCTTGTTCAATTTAATAATGGTGAAACAATTCAGGGTACGCTGGGACAGAACATAGAAGTTGCAGTCAAAAGGCTCGGTCAAAGTTCAGGACAAGGTGTAGAGGAATTCAGAAATGAAGTTGTTCTGATTGCAAAATTGCAGCACAGGAACCTGGTTAGGCTTCTTGGATGCTGCATCGATGGAGATGAGAAGTTGCTGATTTATGAATACTTACCAAACAGAAGCTTGGATTCCATTATTTTTGGTATGTATGAACTTATATTTTCGAGTATTTTTTTAGAAAAAACATTCTTTTCGCAAAAAGAAAAAAGAAAAGAGAAACATGTGACATGGTTACCTTTGGAACTGCTTAATTTAGATGCTGCAAGTAAGTATCTCCTTGATTGGCCAACACGTTTCAAGATAATCAAAGGAGTATCTAGAGGGCTTCTTTATCTCCACCAGGATTCAAGGTTGACTATAATTCACAGAGATCTTAAAACAAGCAACATACTGTTGGACGCGGATATGAGCCCGAAGATATCAGATTTTGGTATGGCAAGAATCTTTGGTGGAAACCAGAATGAGGCAAATACTAATCGTGTTGTGGGACATAGTGAGTAATCATAGACTTGGCTTTCAAAGTGAATTCTTTTTCCCTATATACTTACTCAGATCGTTTATTTCTTTTGAGCAGTGGTTACATGTCTCCTGAATATGCAATGGATGGCGCGTTTTCTGTCAAGTCAGATACATATAGTTTCGGAGTCATAGCCTTGGAGATTTTAAGTGGCTTGAAGATCAGTTTAACTCACTGCAAGGGCTTCCCTAACCTACTGGCTTATGTAAGTGCGCGCTTATGCTTAATTTTTTTTGTCACAATTCAAACAAAAGCTTTCTAATTTCTTTAAGATTTGATCCCATTGGTTCATCAGGCATGGAGCTTATGGATAAACGACAGAGCGACAGATCTTGTGGACTCATCCCTGGCTAAGAGTTGTTCCTACAGTGAAGCTTTACGGTGTATCCAGATAGGGCTATTGTGTGTGCAAGACAATCCTGACAGTAGACCACTTATATCGTCGGTGGTGACCATGCTTGAGAATGAAACCACACCAGTTCCGGTACCAATACAGCCAATGTATTTCTCATACCGGGGAACAACCCAAGGGACAGACGAAAATACTAGCAGTTCTATGAATAACATGAGCTGATGAGCCTCACAATGGTGTTAGAGGGACGCTAGTTGTTTGTATGTCCGTTTCTGGAACAGAGATGTGCAATAGTGCATTAGTAGCTTATTTGTTTTAGAGAAGTTATATAGTGATATTACATGAAAGATGCAACAGTGCAAATTTAAAAATTAGTAGCAACTATGGTACTTCACTGGAGACTCGTTCGGTAAGGCTTGGATGGCAGAGTAGCTTGATGTTAGGGGCTAATTATTGGGCCTTATGGGCCATCGACTGATGTAGTTCAAGCGGATACATCAGAGTACAAAGGCTATACCAGAATGAATATAGCCCGTGTTACATATTCATCTAGTGCGAATCTCTAATTGCCAGTTTCTTATACAATAGACTGGTTGACCACTTTTTTTTTGTTCTGTTGTACACCAAGTTTTGGCAACTCCAACACTCTATGTTTTTTTAAGAGTTTCTCCGGCCGATGTTCTTTCAGTGGGTACTAGATCTTGTCATCGTCAGCGGTGAGTGGCTTTTGCGGTCTTCAAAACTTATTTGGCAAGGGTGTTTACAGGTGTTCCTTTTTCTTTGCTATTGTCGGGGACCAATACTAGTATACCCGAAGAGGAGGGACTAATGGTCGTCGATGATAGTTCATCCAAGCAGTAAAGGGCGTGACTACAGCTTCGACCGACCCCCAGGTGCGCAAGCTCCGCCTCGCCAGACCTCCGAGGGATGGCTCCGCCTCACCTGACCCTTGGATCTGCGCTCCGTCTCGCCCGACCTCTATGGGCGGGCTACTCCTCGCCCGACCTCTGGGGGCGAGCTCCGCCTCGCCCGACCTCTAGGCCGCGGGTTCCGCCTTGCCAAACCTCTGGGGGCGGGCTTCGCCTCGCCAGACCTTAGAGGGCTGGCTCCACCTCGCCCGCCCCCGAGGGCGCTAATTTCGCTTCGCCCGACCCTTGGGTCTGCGCTCCACCTCGTCCGACCCCAAGGTCAAGGGCTCCACCTCGCCCGACGGAGACCCATACCATCACCAACCACTCTAGGACCAAACGTATGGGCCTGGATCAAAGCTCTGACACCAGGGAAGTGACCGGCATGCCCCGATATGACCCGAGGCCATGACGGGTCATGCCTGGGGGTTCACGTCAGGAACAGCGTCGGGCGAACCAGTGTTGTTCTACCTAACCCCCGTACGAACACTGACCAACACATCGGTTCACCACGACGTCCGCCAGGACGGAGTGGAGCGCCATGACCGACAGACGACGCCTGCGCATGGCGCCAGTGATGGAGAAGACTGCGACGTGGCACCACCTCTGTTGACATCTACAGAGTCGGCGGAGCCCACATGAAGGAGAAGAAGGACCCAACGATCCTAAAGAACTTCCTCTTCGTCTCGTTCTCCTCTCTCCCTCCGTTGTAACCCTGCTTTCCCTTGGCCTATAAAAGGGAAAGCAGGGCGTCCCATAAGGGGCATCGAAACTCATCGCAACACACCAGATCAGACTCAAATCCTGAACCAATCAGAACACACAAGCACATAGTAGAGAGGCGACCAAGCTCTCTTGGCACCCATTCATCATTTCCACCAGAGACTTAGGACATGCCCCTCTCTCGCCTATTTGTAACCCCTACTGTAAATTTTTAGTGCTAGTAACACGAGCAGCAGCGACAAACTGGACATAGGGACATTCTGTCTGAACCAGTATAAACCTCATGTCCTCTAAGCACACCATCCGAGCTAGACGCGTAATATTAAAAATTTACTTGTTGGTGGCAACTCAAAACACCGACAGTTAGCCCGTTGACTCCCGTGGGAGGCCGACGGTATGGCCTGCCTCCGCTGGCTCCCCGGACATGCCCTCCCCTCCATGGAATGGGAAGGGTCCTGACTCCTGCAAGGATGAACTGATACCTGTCAGTACATCCTCGTTCTTCAGGTCATCCCACTCAATGTCGTCGGCTACCTCGTCATCGCCATCATCATCATTATCGTCGCTATCGGTGTCCTCCCCCCGTTCCCACGCCTGCAGCTTCCGCTACCTCTTCCTCTTCCTATCTTCCTTCACCTTCCTTAGTCGCTCGCCCTTAGCGTGATTCGCCGTCCTCACAGACGAATCCCTCGCCAACGACGTCGGATGATCCATGAAGATGAGGTCCCCCAGCTGGTCCCGCCCCTCTCAAGGTTAGTATCAAGAGGTTAGGAAATCAATTGAAGAGAAGGCAAGAGAAGGGAAAAACTTACGAAGACGACATAGCCTGGTTCCGGCCGTATCGGAGGATGTCCTAACACCGAGAAGACAAAGTCGAGGGGGATGCCTACGTTGTCCCGCGAGGGCTCCATTACCTCCTTGATGCGTTGCGTGATCTCAGAGTTGGGGAGTGCCCCCTCGGCGAGCGTCATTTCGTCGAACGACGCCTCGGGCACCATCGCGTATAGTGGGAGTGCGCACGTCATCAACGGTGCCACCCTCCTTGCGTGGTAGGCCCCGATAATGCCCGACCCCTTCAGGCCGCTCTCCTTCAGGATGTGGATGGTGGTGATGTGGTCTCGGATCTTCTTCTTGTCCTTCTCCAGAACACCCCAATTCCTCCACGACTCTAGGACCTCTTCGACCAGGCGCCTGGTGAGCTCCGGTAGAGGGGTGACGGCGTTGTTCTTAAGATAGAACCACTGCGAGTGCCACCCCTTGTTGGACATTGACAGCCGCATCGATGAGTACTCACTGACCCGATTGTTTCGGAGTTGATTGTCGGTGCACCCCATCGGCATGTGCAGCTCCTGCCTGCTGCTCTTCTCCCTCTTCTTCTAGAGGGTGGCGGTGAAGAAGTACCTCCACAGATCGAAGTGGGGGCTGATCCCTAGGAATAAAATGTAATCTATTGTCGTACTACATGTCCAAAAACCAATTGTGGGTTCTAGGACGAAGGAGCGAAAGGTCCTGTATGGAATAAAACATAGTCTCCTGTTACTTCACGAACACATGTATGCTCACAAAAATTTGAACAAGACATATAGATTATTACATGCCCCTCCGCTTTGAGACGTTCTTGGTGGGTCTCCTCGTACGCCGGGTCGAGCAGGTGGAATTGCGCCATCCTAAAAAAAGTCAATGAAATAGAAATTTAATATACAATGAAACATAAACTTAGAAATATACAAGTAATTGACACAATTACAAGCATAAATTGAGACATGCATAATTAATTGAATGAATACGACAAATATAAAATAATAAAAACAACCAATAGTCGCACCTCACTAATATGCCAATGGCAAGTGCGTGAATTATGGCCCAGTCTACCACACTTGCCGCACTCATACTGCTCGGAGTCAGTAAGAAATGGGGCTCCTCTCCCACACCTCGTTCTTCCAAGTATCTGATCCATAACCATCCTGTGCCTCGTCCTCTTCCTTGATCCACGCTTGTCCCAAAGATAAGCTAGATCTACAATGTACTTTGGCCCATCATATGGAGGCCACTCTCTAGGGTCCCGAAAAGGCACAAAGCGGAGGCTCCATGTGTGCACAAACGTGTCGACACTGAACTCATAAAGTATCCTGCTCTCGATATTAAAGTAGCGATGCCTAACTGCTGCCACCAAATGAGAACATAGAAAGTGGTACTGCCTTGGTTTACCATAAGTGCATATGAAATCTTGGAGGATTACCACATGAATCCTCGACTCTTGGACCTTATCGTTGGACATTGTATCGCCCCTATGCTCAACCTGATAAGTCTCTGTGGCGTGGTCAAAACATATAACCTCATGTGTGCCAGCCCTTTCATTTGCCTTCTCTAGGTGTGCCTTTGGTTTCGAAGCCCATATCTCTCCATCACTCCGCAACTTTAATACATGGGCATGTCTATCATTGAACCAAGCAACAAGCTTGTAGAAGGTGAATTGAATGATTGCATTCATGGGCATACCACGTATCTCCAATAGCAACTTATTGAATGACTCCACCATGTTGCTGCACTAAAACTCGTACCTCCATCCACCGGCGTCGTGAGCTCTTGTCCATTTCTCTAAATCCCTCATTAAACCTGTAAGCCATTGTCTACCTTCTGCATTTGATACGGTTCTGACCTGCTCCAACTTTTTTTTGAAAGTACTTGTCCTCAAGCTGTCGAGTAGCCTCCTAGAATAGATCAAAGTTATCCTTCACACCATCCATCCAGAGTAGATTCTCGGCAAGGTGTTGAGTACACCAACGATGGTGCAAAGGTGCATACCCCTCTATCTGCTCTCGCACGATATTAAGTATGCCCTGGTGCCTATCAGATATGACGCCAACCTATCTGCTAGGCCCAACCACATGTATTCAGACTAGCCTTAAAAACCATCCCCAACTATCATTGTTCTCCTTCTCAACCAAAGCAAATGCCAAAGGAACCAACTTGTTGTTCGCATCACAAGATATGGCTATAAGAAGTGTGTCCTGGTATTTACCAATCAAGAACGTACCATTAATGGAGAAGATGGAACGATAGTGCCTAAAGGCCTTGACACAGTGAGGGAAGCAACAGAAAGCATAGAAGAATATCCGCTTCCCATTCTTCCATGCATTTGGTTTTGGGATGTACTCATAATGCATGCCTGGATTCACCGCTTTGATTGCATTGAAAAGTACTAGCAACTGCTCATACTCATCCTCTCAGACCCCATATATCATCTTCCACGCTCGCTGCTTAGCCCTCCAAGCTTTACCATAAGTTATCACATAACCTCCAAATAACGCATCAACGGTCATGATAATTGTCCTAACCTTCATGTTGGGTTCTCCCTTCAATATTCCCATCAACCACTTGGCAATGAAGATAGATGTCAACCGTCGATGCTTTAGTGTCAGCACATGATCATCACAATTATGTGGTCCAACAACTTTTGTGATCTTTCACTTTTCGGTGACCTTTTGCTCACTAGGTTGCCCATCTAGTAGTTCAGACAAAATTTGAAATACAGTTCGTTTAGTCCAAAGTAGCTGCTATATAGTACCTCTCTAATATATACTAACCAACTACACAATAAATAACTATGTCACTAGCTATCTAACTATATTTATCTCACTAACTAAATCAACTAGCTATCTAATAACTATATCTATGTACCTATGTCACTAGCTATCTAACTATATCTATCTCACTGACTAAATCAACTACCTACATCATCAAATTTACTAGAAACTACCAAATAATCAAAGTAGCACTACAATTCAAACTAAGTACATACATTGCATATTAAAAAATTTTACATGTCCAAGTCAATGCAACGATGCGACGCGGACGCGGACGCCGAGACTGGAGCAGGACAGGGACGCAGAGGATGGTATCGACGGCGAGGTCGCGGCACGCTGGGAGCAGGGGCCGTGTCGCGGCCGAGGTCGCCGGAGAGAGCACCTATGCGCGCGACGGACGCGGCAAGCCGAGAGGGGCGGCGCACGGCCGTCACGGCGGTGGTCGGCGCGGGCGCGGGCCAGGAGGGGCGGCGCGATGCGGGCGCAGGAAGACCGACGCTCCGTGATGCGAGGCGGCGCGAGCGGGCTGGGGCCACGGGCGGCCGGCACAGCGAGGGCGGGGGTGGGCGTGGGCCGGGGCCGAGGACAGTGCGGCAGCGCTGGCGGCGCCCTGGCTCGGGAGCGGGAGAGAGAGGAAGAGAGAAAGGAAGAGAGGGCCCATACATAAGATAGTGCTTGACGCCAATAACCACGGTGCTAAGATCTACGTCGCCAAGCTCGGCTCCAAGATCTACGACGTCAAGGTGTCTGCCAAGTCACCGCCACGTCTGCGTCGAGCCCAAAACCTAGGCGCCAAAATCTATAGCGCCGAGACGTGTAAACTCGGTGCCACCAACGATGACACCGAGTTAAAGGTCTAGATTTTAAAATCATATATCCAGGGTATATTTATGAAAAAAAATTCAAAAAAAGGCTAAAAAAAAAATCGACCATGGAGGCTGGGTGCTGGCTGGCCATGGCAACAGGTGATTGTCAACCTACGCTACGACGCGCTGCATGCCTGCGTACACAAGTACTGCAATCCGGCCAGGTTTATCTTAACCCGATGCAGTCTTTCGTCTCCTCCTGCTTCTCTAGTAGTACAGCAAGTACGCAACGCAGGTTTGTTTGTATGGATCCCTCTGCTCTGCACCCAAGAACTAACGCCAGAACAATGTGTAACCTTTCTCTTCTCCACTACTGCATTGGCAAGATTTTATTTCAACGCAGGATCGATGCTCTGTGGCTTTGTCTCCGAATATCGATCCAGGTGGAGGTGGCGTCGGTGCTATTAACAGAGACAGTAGCAGTGCATCAACTCAGTTGTAAACTCCAGTGTCGAGCTCATCGTTTTCCTATATATGATGCCTTCAAAAGTTTCTTCATATTTACTTTTACACGGAAAATAGACCCTATAGGCCATTAAGTTGGATTTTGATGTTTCATAAACAACATGACTATTTGGACTAATGTTGTTGGCTACTACCTCCCTTCTCTTTTATAAGGCGCGGCTGGACATGATACGGTATCTTAAACTATATTTTGACCATTTATTTATGATATGTTATATTATCTATATTTATAATTTATGATATTTGGATAGTACATTTAATCACCAATCTAACCATATCAAAGTTTATGGTATAATAATTAAAATTGTTAGCTGAATTATTGGTCAAAGATTTTGAAGTTTGACTCTTGATATTTGTGTGCGCCTTATAAAAGAGAATGGAGGCATATATAAGGTATAGTTCAAAATGGATATAAAGTGAACTTAGACTGAGGCAACATGGTGATCCGGATGATCAACACCTTAAACAATACATTAGAAGACTTATGGAAGGCCCACAAGTGATACTAAAAGCCCAAGGCATAAAATAGAAGAAGTCAAATGAACGAATGAAGCACGTTGCACACTTTCTATGTGCACCAGATTGCTCCGGTGTTAGCCAAAGGGGAGGACCGGACTACGCGCGTGCACTGTCCGAGGGGCTACGGCAACAGTAGCACCGGATTATGCAAGGAAAAGAGATGCACCAGATGTTAAGGTGCAGGCCAGTGAAGGAAATAGTGTCCGCCAACTCATCGGATTAGTCTACGGACCGCACCGGATTGCTCACCAAAGCATTCTACTAGAGAGGGTTGCAACGAGGTTGAAATGAAGATCAACGCACTGGATTAGTCCAGTGACCTACCGAATCAAGCACTGAATCATTCAACCTCCAACGGTCAGCAACCACTAGTTTGGCCAACGGCTAGTCAAAGTGGACGCGCTGGATTGCTCTGGTGTCACCACCGGACCTATCCGGTGAGCGCAAAAGCAGGAATCTACCCTCCCCCAACTGCTAGTTTTGGATTAGGGGTCATATATATATGGCAACGTATCAGGTGTAAACCAACCAATCTATGTAAATTTGAAAACTATCAATTAGGACCACTAGATGCTGATCTAATGGATGGGGTGATGGGGCTTAAGCGCAAAAAAAAGGCCGGCAGGTGAGGGGCTTAAGCGCAAAAAAATCTCACCTCTCATCCCATCCATTGGATCAGTATCTAGTGGTCCTGATCGGTAGTTTTCATATTTACACAGTTTGATTGGTTTGCACCTGATACGTTGCCCATATATATTCCCCTTGGCCAGCCATTTTGTGTGTGTAGAGCTCAAGGAAGTAAAGTGTAAGTCGAGACTCATCTGTAGTTGCACTAGCCACTACAAAGTGCTTAATAGAAAATTAGATGATTAGTATAGGTACTTTGTAAAGTGCTTAAAGTAGTTAGACATCGTATTTGTGCTTGCTCTAGGTTTAGGTCTAGTGTTTAGTGAGGTTTACATACCTCTTACTACTGGATGCTTGCACGCACCATTATCGTACTTGGAGGTGCTTGTAGTCTTGCGAGATCACACCAACTACATTTATGGTGTGGCTATCACCGATGTATTAGAGGGAACGAGGCCCGCAACATTTTATCCGGAAGCTTAATAGTAAAGACGACGAAGAGCAGGCTATCTCCGAGACACAAATTCATTTTAGCGGTCGTTCACCAGGACGCTCTTGAGCGAACGATGCCGCATGCATGCCGGCCACCCGCCCTCATTTCTCTACTCCCTTTCCCTATTGCTGACATCATCTAAAAAAGCAAAATATTTATTTTAAGTTACTATAACTATTGAACAGTGAATCTATTTTTAATTCCACGCATCGTTCGGACGTTATAGCATTTTAAAATAAATGTTTCTCCTTTTTTGGATGACATCAGCACTGACGTGACAGCTTGAGAGTGCGCGCAAAGAGTACCGCGCGCTGCTGCTATCCAAATGAGCTAACGGTGGGATTTTTTTTTCTTTTCCAGATAAAGAAATTAATGATATCAGAAAATTATTCACCGATCATGTTTCGGGTGAGCGTTCGCTCGTTAGTGCGGCCGTCTCCGAGACCCACTGGCAACCGGCAGCAGGCAACATCCTAGATGTGGCATTACGTATATTAGATTAATCGTAGAATGTGTTTTTATAATAAATTAGAGTTACACATATTTATATTATTTTCTTTAAACTTAAACTTGAAAATGTTTAAATCATCACAAAGTGATGTGAATTTACTTTTGGATGAAGACGTGTGGAGGGAGTAGATATGACGTGACTGGTCTAGTAAGCGTTAATTGCGCAAATGCGATGGTGTAACAGTTCCATTTTTCGTATAATATCTAGCAGCCTCCCCAAGCTGATTTCGTGTGCAAGGACAAAGATACATCGCACATGGCGGTTCTCAACCTCGTCGCCCTGATTTTTGCGACGCTACTACTGCTTCTCAGAAGAAGCTCCGGCGCCGGCATTTCGTCGGACACGCTGAACAGCGGGGGCAACATCACCGATGGAGAGACGCTGCTCTCCGCCGGTGGCTCATTCACCCTGGGTTTCTTCTCCCCGTCGACCACGGTGCCAACCAAGAGGTACCTCGGGATCTGGTTTACGGCGTCTGGTACGGACGCCGTCTTGTGGGTGGCCAACCGCGACACCCCGCTAAACAGCTCCTCCGGCGTCCTGGTGATGAGTAGCCGGGTGGGCCTTTGCCTTCTCGACGGCTCTGGCCAGACCGCCTGGTCCTCGAACACGACCGGCGCCTCTGCCTCTTCGGTGGCACAGCTGCTCGAGTCCGGCAGCCTCGTCGTGCGCGAGCAGAGCAGCAGCCCCAGCGCCGACTTCCAGTGGCAGTCGTTCGACCACCCGTCGAACACCTTGCTCGCCGGCATGAGGTTCGGCAAGAACCTGAAGACCGGCCTGGAGTGGTCCCTCACGTCGTGGCGGGCGAAGGACGACCCTGCGACGGGGGCCTACCGTCGGGTCATGGACACAAGGGGCCTGCCGGACATCGTCACATGGCAAGGCAGCGCCAAGAAGTACCGCGCCGGCCCGTGGAACGGTCGCTGGTTCAGCGGCGTGCCGGAGATGGATTCACAGTACAAGTTGTTCTACATCCAGATGGTGGACGGCCCCGACGAGGTCACCTACGACCTCAGCATCACGGCCGGCACGCCCTTCACCCGCATCGTGCTGGACGAGGTTGGCAGGGTGCAGGTCCTGTTGTGGATCCCGTCCAGCCGGGTGTGGAAGGAGTTCCCATGGTTGCCTCGCGACGCCTGCGATGACTACGCGTCGTGCGGCGCGTTCGGCCTGTGCAACGTCGACGCCGCGTCGGTGCCGTCCTGCAGCTGCGCCGTGGGGTTCAGCCCCGTGAACGCGTCGGAGTGGTCCAGGAAGGCAGCCTCCGGCGGGTGCCAGAGGTACGTGCCGCTGGAGTGCGACCGCAACGGGACGGTGACGACGGACCGGTTCACGCCTGTGCACGGCGTGAAGCTCCCTGACACGGACAACGCGACGGTGGACATGGGCACGACGCTGGAGCAGTGCTGGGCGAGGTGCCTCGCCAACTGCTCTTGCGTGGCCTACGCCGCCGCTGACATCGGAGGCGGAGGCTGCGTCATGTGGAAGGATAACATCGTTGATGTCAGGTACATAGAAAATGGGCAGGATATCTATCTGAGGTTGGCCAAGTCTGAATCAGGTAAGGAAAAACTGAAGCAGTAACCTACTATCTCAGTCAAGATTCTGAGGCAAAATCCATCATCTTATCAGCTACGATTAATACTTCCTGTAATACATTTCTGCCGCTACAGGGAAGAGGGGGCATGTGGCAAAAATCTTGGTTCCGGTGATGGCGTCTGTGCTTGTACTCACGGCCGCTGGCCTGTACCTTGTTTGGATATGCAAGCTTAGAGGTACAATCAGACTATCAGAGAGAGCAACTTCACCACGAAGAGCAATTCAGGCACAATATTTCTGCACTAGTGTAAGGTTTATTAATAACAATTGGAATTGTTTTTCCTGTCAGCCAAACGTCGGAACAAGGATAATTTGAGGAAAGCGATCCTAGGATACTCGACTGCGCCATACGAACTCGGTGATGAAAATGTAGAGCTTCCATTTGTCAGCTTTGAAGACATTGCAGCTGCAACAAACAATTTTTCTGAGGACAATATGCTCGGGCAAGGTGGCTTTGGGAAGGTTTATAAGGTTAGGAAAAGAAATACATCTTTTAAATAAACTGTAGAAATGTGAGAATTATGGCACTGCTTGTTCAATTTAATAATGGTGAAACAATTCAGGGTACGCTGGGACAGAACATAGAAGTTGCAGTCAAAAGGCTCGGTCAAAGTTCAGGACAAGGTGTAGAGGAATTCAGAAATGAAGTTGTTCTGATTGCAAAATTGCAGCACAGGAACCTGGTTAGGCTTCTTGGATGCTGCATCGATGGAGATGAGAAGTTGCTGATTTATGAATACTTACCAAACAGAAGCTTGGATTCCATTATTTTTGGTATGTATGAACTTATATTTTCGAGTATTTTTTTAGAAAAAACATTCTTTTCGCAAAAAGAAAAAAGAAAAGAGAAACATGTGACATGGTTACCTTTGGAACTGCTTAATTTAGATGCTGCAAGTAAGTATCTCCTTGATTGGCCAACACGTTTCAAGATAATCAAAGGAGTATCTAGAGGGCTTCTTTATCTCCACCAGGATTCAAGGTTGACTGTAATTCACAGAGATCTTAAAACAAGCAACATACTGTTGGACGCGGATATGAGCCCGAAGATATAAGATTTTGGTATGGCAAGAATCTTTGGTGGAAACCAGCATGAGGCAAATACTAATCGTGTTGTTGGGACATAGTGAGTAATCATAGACTTGGCTTTCAAAGTGAATTCTTTTTCCCTATATACTTACTCAGATTGTTTATTTCTTTTGAGCAGTGGTTACATGTCTCCTGAATATGCAATGGATGGCGCGTTTTCTGTCAGATACATATAGTTTCGGAGTCATAGTCTTGGAGATTATAAGTGGCTTGAAGATCAGTTTAACTCACTGCAAGGGCTTCCCTAACCTACTGGCTTATGTAAGTGCGCGCTTATGCTTAATTTTTTGTCACAATTCAAACAAAAGCTTTCTAATTTCTTTAAGATTTGATCCCATTGGCTCATCAGGCATGGAGCTTATGGATAAACGACAGAGCGTCAGATCTTGTGGACTCATCCCTGGCTAAGAGTTGTTCCTACAGTGAAGCTTTACGGTGTATCCAGATAGGGCTATTGTGTGTGCAAGACAATCCAGATAGTAGGCCACTTATATCGTCGGTGGTGACCATGCTTGAGAATGAAACCACACCAGTTCCGGTACCAATACAGCCAATGTATTTCTCATACCGGGGAACAACCCAAGGGACAGACGAAAATACTAGCAGTTCTATGAATAACATGAGCTGATGAGCCTCACAATGGTGGACGCTAGTTGTTTGTATGTCCGTTTCTGGAACAGAGATGTGCAATAGTGCATTAGTAGCTTATTTGTTTTAGAGAAGTTATATAGTGATATTACATGAAAGATGCAACAGTGCAAATTTAAAAATTAGTAGCAACTATGGTACTTCACTGGAGACTCGTTGGGTAAGGCTTGGATGGCAGAGTAGCTTGATGTTAGGGGCTAATTATTGGGCCTTATGGGCCATGGACTGATGTAGTTCAAGCGGATACATCAGAGTACAAAGGCTATACCAGAATGAATATAGCCCGTGTTACATGTTCATCCAGTGCGAATCTCTAATTGCCAGTTTCTTGTACAATAGACTGGTTGACCTCTTTTTTTTTTTGTTCTGTTGTACACCAAGTTTTGGCATCTCCAACACTCTTTCTAATGGTAATGGTGACTGATTGTAAACTTATGTTTTTTTAAGAGTTTCTCCGGCCGATATTCTTTCAGTGGGTACTAGATCTTGTCAGTGCCGGCGGTGAGTGGCTTTTGTGATCTTCAAAACTTATTTGGCAAGGGTGTTTACAGGTGTTCCTTTTTCTTTGCTGTCTTTTTAGTGTGATTCTCAAGCTCCGACACACAGTGGATGATCGAAGGAAGAAGACGTCCGAATTGGTTTTGATGGACTTTTAGAGGTCATTTTGTGTCATGTTATCTTTGTTTTCCTTGATTATATATATCATATCGCTACTAGAGCAACTATAGTTTTCCTTAATCAAGGTCTGGATCTAAGTGGATGTCGGCCATTAAGTTTAATGAATACATGAGAAGGTTATTAAATACCTATTATAGTTCTTATTACTGAAAATTGTAACCTATCATATAATGGAATCTTTTAGTTATTTTATTTGTCTAGATATATATATAGGGGCCTCATTTTGTGTTTCGTTCCAGGGCCACAAAATGCTAGGTACGAGCCTGTTTAAAAACGTTAGTGAAATTGTCTGTTTTGTCAGTTTTTGTCAAATTCAGGTACATCTGGTATACCCGAATCTGAACCTGAATTATTAGGTGCCAAAATCTCATCGGGTAGCGTATTCTCCCGTAAAAATCGAATATCAGTTTGTAATACTTGAACTACAATATCCAAATTATTTGGGTTACTCGAATGCCCACCCCTGGGTTGCGCCTTAGGCTTGCCAAGCGACTTAAGGCAACCTGGTGACGTCCATGCTCTCGCGAGGTTCCTCCTGGGAGAGAGTTTGGATAGCTTTCTGTCGAGGAACAATACTAGGGTACCCGAAGAGGAGGAGCTAATGGTCATCAACATTGATTCATCCTAGTAGTCAAGAGCACGACTACAGCTCCAACCGACCCCCTGGTGCGTAGGCTCCGCCTCGCCCAACCCTTGGGGGCGGGCTCCGTCTCACCCAACCCCGAGGCCGCGGGCTTCGCCTCGCTCGTCCCCGAGGCCACAGGCTCCACCTCGCCCGACCCTTGGGGGCGGGCTCCATCTCGCCCGACCCCGAGGCCGCGGGCTCTGCCTCGCCCGACCGCTAGGGGCGGGCTCCGCCTCGCCCAACCCCTCAGGCGCGGCTCCTGACGGAAGCCCATACCGCTGCCAACCACTACAGGCCAGAAAGCACAACCTAAGGTCAAACTTCTGGCATCGTGCAGGGAGCGAGCACATCTCAACATGACCCGTGCCTGCGACATGTCACTCCAGGGAACTCACATCACCAACAGTAACGGACGCGTGGTCACTATGCTGCCTACTCCATGTACGGCCGCTGACCAGCACGCTGGTTCGCCGCGTCGCCCGCCGGGGCGGAATGGGACGTCACGACCCGCTGACAACGCCAGGGCATGGCATCAGCGGCGAACAGGCGCCCCGCGTGGAGCTGTCCCTATCACCATCTGCAGTGTCGATGGGACCCGCACAGAGGAAAAGAAAGGCTCGGCGGTCCTGGAAGCCTTCCTCTCCTTGCCTCTTCTCCCTCTTTCTCTCTGTGTAACCTGCTCTTCTCCTTCATCTATAAAAGGGGAAGCAGAACGTCCCAGGAAGAGGGCGGTTCACCACTCTACACGGCTGTAGACATCAAAACACACGTCCTAACACGCCTTAGGAGCACACGCACATCAGAGACTTGGGACTTGTCCCTCTCTCGCTCGTTTGTCACCCCTACTACAAACTTTCAGTACTAGTAACACGAGCAGCAGCGACGAACTGGACATAGGGACTTTCTGCCCGAACCAGTATAAACCTCGTGTCCTCTAAGCACACCATCCGAGCCAGACGCGCAATACTAGAATTTTATTCGTCAGTGGTAACTCGAAACATCGACAGTTGGCGTGCCAGGTAGGGACTTTTTGTGCGTCTCGACGTCCACATCAGGCCTCGGATGGCTAGTCACGGCGTCAGCTGGGTCCCGGACACGCACGTGCGCTTTGGGAACCTGGACTTCATCGTCACGACGGAGGTTGCAATCAAAAGGCTCAGTCAGGGCTCGGGACAAGGCATAGAGGAATTTAGAAATGAAGTAGTTCTAATTGCCAAATTGCAGCACAGAAACCTTGTTAGGCTCCTTGGTTGTTGCATTCATGGAGATGAGAAGTTGCTAATTTACGAATATTTACCAAACAAAAGCTTGGATTGCTTCATTTTCGGTATGTATAAACTAGTTGTATTTTATACAGAGGAAAAGAAGAAGGTAGTCATAGTTACTACTCTAATTTGCTTGCTTACTTTACTTATAATACCGTATATAGATGCTGCAAGGAAAAAAGTTCTTGATTGGCCAACAAGGTTCAGGATAATCAAAGGAATATCAAGGGGAGTTCTTTATCTGCACGAGGATTCAAGATTGACAATTGTGCACCGAGATCTCAAAACAAGCAACATATTGTTGGATGCAGATATGAACCCTAAGATATCAGATTTTGGTATGGCAAGAATCTTTGGTGGAAACCAGCATGAGGCAAATACTAATCGTGTTGTTGGGACATAGTGAGTAATCATAGACTTGGCTTTCAAAGTGAATTCTTTTTCCCTATATACTTACTCGGATTGTTTATTTCTTTTGAGCAGTGGTTACATGTCTCCTGAATATGCAATGGATGGCGCGTTTTCTGTCAAGTCAGATACATATAGTTTCGGAGTCATAGTCTTGGAGATTATAAGTGGCTTGAAGATCAGTTTAACTCACTGCAAGGGCTTCCCTAACCTACTGGCTTATGTAAGTGCGCGCTTATGCTTAATTTTTTGTCACAATTCAAACAAAAGCTTTCTAATTTCTTTAAGATTTGATCCCATTGGCTCATCAGGCATGGAGCTTATGGATAAACGACAGAGCGACAGATCTTGTGGACTCATCCCTGGCTAAGAGTTGTTCCTACAGTGAAGCTTTACGGTGTATCCAGATAGGGCTATTGTGTGTGCAAGACAATCCAGATAGTAGGCCACTTATATCGTCGGTGGTGACCATGCTTGAGAATGAAACCACACCAGTTCCGGTACCAATACAGCCAATGTATTTCTCATACCGGGGAACAACCCAAGGGACAGACGAAAATACTAGCAGTTCTATGAATAACATGAGCTGATGAGCCTCACAATGGTGTTAGAGGGACGCTAGTTGTTTGTATGTCCGTTTCTGGAACAGAGATGTGCAATAGTGCATTAGTAGCTTATTTGTTTTAGAGAAGTTATATAGTGATATTACATGAAAGATGCAACAGTGCAAATTTAAAAATTAGTAGCAACTATGGTACTTCACTGGAGACTCGTTGGGTAAGGCTTGGATGGCAGAGTAGCTTGATGTTAGGGGCTAATTATTGGGCCTTATGGGCCATGGACTGATGTAGTTCAAGCGGATACATCAGAGTACAAAGGCTATACCAGAATGAATATAGCCCGTGTTACATGTTCATCCAGTGCGAATCTCTAATTGCCAGTTTCTTGTACAATAGACTGGTTGACCTCTTTTTTTTTTGTTCTGTTGTACACCAAGTTTTGGCATCTCCAACACTCTTTCTAATGGTAATGGTGACTGATTGTAAACTTATGTTTTTTTAAGAGTTTCTCCGGCCGATATTCTTTCAGTGGGTACTAGATCTTGTCAGTGCCGGCGGTGAGTGGCTTTTGTGATCTTCAAAACTTATTTGGCAAGGGTGTTTACAGGTGTTCCTTTTTCTTTGCTGTCTTTTTAGTGTGATTCTCAAGCTCCGACACACAGTGGATGATCGAAGGAAGAAGACGTCCGAATTGGTTTTGATGGACTTTTAGAGGTCATTTTGTGTCATGTTATCTTTGTTTTCCTTGATTATATATATCATATCGCTACTAGAGCAACTATAGTTTTCCTTAATCAAGGTCTGGATCTAAGTGGATGTCGGCCATTAAGTTTAATGAATACATGAGAAGGTTATTAAATACCTATTATAGTTCTTATTACTGAAAATTGTAACCTATCATATAATGGAATCTTTTAGTTATTTTATTTGTCTAGATATATATATAGGGGCCTCATTTTGTGTTTCGTTCCAGGGCCACAAAATGCTAGGTACGAGCCTGTTTAAAAACGCTAGTGAAATTGTCTGTTTTGTCAGTTTTTGTCAAATTCAGGTACGTCTGGTATACCCGAATCTGAACCTGAATTATTAGGTGCCAAAATCTCATCGGGTAGCGTATTCTCCCGTAAAAATCGAATATCAGTTTGTAATACTTGAACTACAATATCCAAATTATTTGGGTTACTCGAATGCCCACCCCTGGGTTGCGCCTTAGGCTTGCCAAGCGACTTAAGGCAACCTGGTGACGTCCATGCTCTCGCGAGGTTCCTCCTGGGAGAGAGTTTGGATAGCTTTCTGTCGAGGAACAATACTAGGGTACCCGAAGAGGAGGAGCTAATGGTCATCAACATTGATTCATCCTAGTAGTCAAGAGCACGACTACAAGCTCCAACCGACCCCCTGGTGCGTAGGCTCCGCCTCGCCCAACCCTTGGGGGCGGGCTCCGTCTCACCCAACCCCGAGGCCGCGGGCTTCGCCTCGCCCGTCCCCGAGGCCATAGGCTCCACCTCGCCCGACCCTTGGGGGCGGGCTCCATCTCGCCCGACCCCGAGGCCACGGGCTCTGCCTCGCCCGACCGCTAGGGGCGGGCTCCGCCTCGCCCAACCCCTCAGGCGCGGCTCCTGACGGAAGCCCATACCGCTGCCAACCACTACAGGCCAGAAAGCACAACCTAAGGTCAAACTTCTGGCATCGTGCAGGGAGCGAGCACATCTCAACATGACCCGTGCCTGCGACATGTCACTCCAGGGAACTCACATCACCAATAGTGACGGACGCGTGGTCACTATGCTGCCTACTCCATGTACGGCCGCTGACCAGCACGCTGGTTCGCCGCGTCGCCCGCCGGGGCGGAATGGACGTCACGACCCGCTGACAACGCCAGGGCATGGCATCAGCGGCGAACAGGCGCCCCGCGTGGAGCTGTCCCTATCACCATCTGCAGTGTCGATTGGGACCCGCACAGAGGAAAAGAAAGGCTCGGCGGTCCTGGAAGCCTTCCTCTCCTTGTCTCTTCTCCCTCTTTCTCTCTGTGTAACCTGCTCTTCTCCTTCGTCTATAAAAGGGGAAAGCAGAACGTCCTAGGAAGAGGGCGGTTCACCACTCTACACGGCTGTAGACATCAAAACACACGTCCTAACACGCCTTAGGAGCACACGCACATCAGAGACTTGGGACTTGTCCCTCTCTCGCTCGTTTGTCACCCCTACTACAAACTTTCAGTACTAGTAACACGAGCAGCAGCGACGAACTGGACATAGGGACTTTCTGCCCGAACCAGTATAAACCTCGTGTCCTCTAAGCACACCATCCGAGCCAGACGCGCAATACTAGAATTTTATTCGACAGTGGTAACTCGAAACATCGACAGTTGGCGTGCCAGGTAGGGACTTTTTTGTGCGTCTCCACGTCCACATCAGGCCTCGGATGCTAGTCACGGCGTCAGCTGGGTCCCGGACACGCACGTGCGCTTTGGGAACCTGGACTTCATCGTCACGACGGAGGTTGCAATCAAAGGCTCAGTCAGGGCTCGGGACAAGGCATAGAGGAATTTAGAAATGAAGTAGTTCTAATTGCCAAATTGCAGCACAGAAACCTTGTTAGGCTCCTTGGTTGTTGCATTCATGGAGATGAGAAGTTGCTAATTTACGAATATTTACCAAACAAAAGCTTGGATTGCTTCATTTTCGGTATGTATAAACTAGTTGTATTTTATACAGAGGAAAAGAAGAAGGTAGTCATAGTTACTACTCTAATTTGCTTGCTTACTTTACTTATAATACCGTATATAGATGCTGCAAGGAAAAAAGTTCTTGATTGGCCAACAAGGTTCAGGATAATCAAAGGAATATCAAGGGGAGTTCTTGATCTGCACGAGGATTCAAGATTGACAATTGTGCACCGAGATCTCAAAACAAGCAACATATTGTTGGATGCAGATATGAACCCTAAGATATCAGATTTTGGTATGGCAAGAATCTTGGAGGGAACCAACAAGAAGCAAATACTAACACAGTTGTTGGGACATAGTAAGTAATCATCCATGCCTCTATGTTTTCTCATTTTCCTATACCTATCCAATTTTTTTACATACATACTGCTATTATTTTTAAGCAGTGGTTACATGTCTCCTGAATATGCAATGGATGGAGCTTTTTCTGTCATGTCTGATACATATAGCCTTGGTGTTATACTGTTGGAGATCATAAGTGGTCTGAAGATCACTTCGACTCACTCCACGAGCTTTCGTAACCTATTAGCTTATGTAAGTATAATGGCATTCTTCAATTTTACAAATTCAAACAAAACATGCCGATATTCTATGAATTTTCTTGAATTGGTCCAGGCATGGAGCTTATGGAATGATGGCAAGGCAATGGATTTGGTGGACTTATCCCTTGTCGAGAGTTGTTTACCGAATGAAGCTTTGAGGTGCATCCGCATAGGACTCGTGTGTGTGCAAGACAATCCAAATAGTAGGCCACTTATGTCAACGGTTGTGTTCATGTTGGAGAATGAAACCACATTGCTTTCAACCCCAAAACAGCCCCTATACATCTCACAATGGGTATTTAGAAGCCCAAGGAACAGGAGAAAATACAGACAGTTCCATGATGGATAGCATAAGTGTCTCAGTGTTGGAAGGACGGGAATGGTAAGTGATTAGATTACATCTGTTTCATTGGAGTCAATTGCATCGTTGTGATGACAAGAAAGAATGTATCATCTTTGCTTGCCGCACATTAGAGTCCGCGGCAATGGCCTTCTTCGCCTTACATGGGTGGCCTTATGTCTTTTGGCGGCTTATAAACTAAGTTTTATTTGGCGTGTGACACTCTTTCATTTTAATTAGCTTTTGTGTCCTGTAATATTTTTGGTCTGATTCCCCAATTGTGGGGATGAAGCAGGATCCCGGCGAGCAGCTCCTCAGCTCGGCCCTTTCTTCTCCTCGCGCGCCGGCGAGGCAGCAACACTGCTCAGCGGCGAGGTAAGCCAAAATGGCTCTTCCTCTTCTCCCTTTCCCCTTCTTTCTTCTGGGATTAACCCGATTTGGGGATGGGGTCAAAATTAGGGTTAGAGTTTTGGGATGGGCACTGTTTTTCTTCCCCAGAGGAACTCTATTGATTTTAGGGTTCGGCATCACGTGCCGAGCCCTCCTTGTCTTCTTTCTTTCACCCAATTAGGGTTAGGGTTACACCGAACCCTCTGTTCTTTTTAGATCCAAAGGGATCTAATTCGATTCTTTTCTTTTTTTAGTCTGTTTCTTCTTGGTTCTTTGTCGATTGGGGATTAGGGTTGCGTACTGTTCTTCTTCCCCGAGCTGTTTGCGCGGGTTAGGGTTCGACTCACTAGAGTCACTATTCTTCTTTCCCAGCGAGTTCTTCTTGGGCTTGAGCTCGGATTCGGGTTCTTCTTGAAGCCGAGTCCTTCTTCTTCTTACTCCTTTCCTCATATCCGAACTGGGTGAGTTCTTTTCTTGCCGTGCGCCGGTGAGGATGGCGGTGCGGCACCTTTCCCCGTGTGGTCGTGGTGGTGACCGGGAGTTCAGTGACGTCCACCACCCCCCGGTCTCTTTTCTGTTTTCTTTTACCCGGTTAGGGTTAGGGTTTAACTCCGAAACGGATCGAACCCTTGTTGATTTCTTTTCAATGCTTTACTACATACTAGATCTATACACTGGTAACCTTGGCTCTGATACCATTGTTAGATCACAGCAGTGCCTCTTAAACCGTAGATCAGGGTAAGCATCTTACTTAGAGTTCCTCTAGATCGCCCTGGCGCAGTTGCGCCGCAGCCTCGTGGACGCCGGTGTCGAAGGAGCTCGGCGCGGTGGAGAGGAGGCGAGGTCCAATGGCCCGGTAGTGACACTGCAGGGGCGATGCAGAGGTGACGGCGGAGTCGGTGGAGCTTTCCGTCGCTAGCAGCACTCACTTTAGATCGGATTATGTTTCTCTGTGGGTGGTTACAGCGGCTCCGGTCAACCTCGTTGTCCGAGCCCTGGTCCCCACACCTCTCTTTATAGTGCTGTGCGACAGGGGTCCATCAACCATATTAGGGTTAGGCGGCCCCGATCAGAGCGCAGATCCAAGGGCCTGTTGGTGGAGATCAACTAACAGCGAAAACATCTGGTGTTCCGGTCATTCCAAGGTTCCAAAGCTCCCACGAAACCAGCACGAACAAGGTGTGGAAACCGCGTGCGTGGCTGCGTTCCAGTCCAGAGGTCCCGCGGCCGCTAGCTGCATGCCACCAGTAGTCAAGGATTCACCTTACCTTCGTCCCGTTGACGGGTGGCATTGTCTTCCCGTGGACCGACCGATCGCACGTTCCACCAGATCATCTGACATTCTGACTATAGCGAACGAGCATGCAGAATACAATGATGGCCTTCTTTGCTTAATTGTGTCGTCAGGGCCTCATGCACAGGGGAGGGGACAGTGCCTCTGCTTGTGATGTGTCCACTGGCCATTGGATTGGCATGCATGCAATCAGAGCTCAAAGAGAAGAGGAGGACGACAACGGGGAGCTACACGTGCACGTTCGCTTCAGGCCTTTCTCCTAGCGTCATACAGATCGAAACGTACTCCCTCGGCAGAAAGCACATTGAAGGTTGGAAGATGGAGCATTAACAACTTGGAAAGCGACGGGCCAAAACATGGACGACCTGGTCCAAAGCAATGGAGACCTGTTGGACTTGGACGGCGTCACAGGGTCAGAGGGAGATAACGATGTATCGCCAGCTATATCCGCCACCATCGCTGGATGGACGCCGTAATTTAATTACCTTGGACCACGGCGACAGGGAGTGTCGGGCAAGACCGCAAGAGTATATGCTGTGTTCACAAGCAAGCTCACAGCACCTACTACATATATACAGCTGATTGCTAGGCCTACTCGGCACCAGACCAGACGACTTGCATGTCGGTCACGGCCGGGAGCCCGGCCGGCGGCGCTGGATGCATGGTAAGGTATGCCAAGAACTGAGGGAGCCAGCACTGCGGATCCGGCGGAGGAATGGAAAGGTGCGTGGCGTGCGTCAGCGCGTGCCTTGTTTGAGAGCTTCCGATCCGCTGAAACATGCAAGTCCTCTCGCCCCGGTTCTGTTCGGCTGATACATAAGCCACCGACTCAAGCTGTTTTACTAAGCTGATAAACCGACTGATAAGCGTTTCCGATCGAGACGGGATCACTGTAATGCGTCTAACACGCGCGCGCGCGCACCGCGGTACACAAGGGACTAGACCGTCACGTCGTCACCCGGCCCATGTACCATCACATCATGCATGACAACTTGCGATTAATAGCTAGCGGAGGCGCGGGGAGCGCACAGGTGAGATTCGGGCCTTGTTTAGATTCTAAGTTTTTTCACTCTCTCTTTATCACATCAAATCTTTGGACATATGCATAAGTATTAAATGTGGATAAAAAAATAACTAATTACACAGTTTGATTGTAAATTACGAGACGAATCTTTTAAGCCTAGTTAGACCATAATTGGACAATAATTGTCAAATACAAACGAAAGTACTACGATACCAAATGCTGATTCCTAACCCTCATCTAAACAAGGCCTCGATTAATGCTCAGCGTCGGCGGGGCCCAGTCAGCGTCAAGCCCTTGTTCAGCCATGGCGGCTGGGTGCTGGCTGGCCACGGCAACAGGTGATTGTCAACCGATGCAGTCTTTCGTCTCCTCCTGCTTCTCTAGTAGTACAGCAAGTA
Source organism: Miscanthus floridulus (assembly GCF_019320115.1). NCBI lineage: Eukaryota > Viridiplantae > Streptophyta > Magnoliopsida > Poales > Poaceae > Miscanthus > Miscanthus floridulus. The sequence goes on from NC_089591.1 coordinate 75,457,033, forward strand.
CGCAACGCAGGTTTGTTTGTATGGATCCCTCTGCTATGCACCCAAGAACAATGTGTAACCTTTCTCTTCTCCACTACTGCATTGGCAAGATTTTATTTCAGCGCAGGATCGATGCTCTGTGGCTTTGTCTCCGAATATCGATCCAGGTGGAGGTGGCGTCGGTGCTATTAACAGAGACAGTAGCAGTGCATCAACTCAGTTGTAAACTCCAGTGTCGAGCTCATCGTTTTCCTATATACGATGCCTTCACAAGTTTCTTCATATTTACTTTTACATGGAAAATAGACCCTATAGGCCATTAAGTTGGATTTTGATGCTTGATAAACAACGTGACTATTTAGATTAGTGTTGTTTGCTACTACCTCCATTCTCTTTTATAAGGCGCCGCTGGACATGACACAGTCTCTTAAACTATATTTTGACCATTTATTTATGATATGTTATATTATCTATATTTATAATTTATGATATTTGGATAGTACATTTAATCACCAATCTAACCATATCAAAGTTTATAGTATAATAATTAAAATTGTTAGCTGAATTATTAGTCAAAGATTTTGAAGTTTGACTCTTGATATTTGTGTGCGCCTTATAAAAGAGAATTGAGGTATATATAAGGTATAGTTCAAATGGATATAAAGTGAACTTAGACTGAGGCAACATGATGATCCGGATGATCAACACCTTAAACAATACATTAGAAGACTCATGGAAGGCCTACAAGTGATACTAAAAGCCCAAGAACGTCTGGTGGGACTGGGCTAGGCGTAGGGTGCACCGAAGTAGCAGGAAGGGCTTTGATTCGCTACTCATGCTAACCTGCTGGGTGCTTTGGAAGGAACGCAACGCACGGACGTTCACGAATGAAGCCAAGGACGCTCGAGAGCTGTGTTTGGAGATCCGACAGGAGGCCGACTTGTGGTTGAGGGCCGGGTATTCGACCCTGTCGTCGCTCACTTCGTTCATGTAATTGGTCACTTGTGTGCTCGCTGCCGGCTAACGCTGGTTTTTCTTTTGCTGCTCGGTTTTATGTTTGTGTTACTCGACGGGGCAACCTTTGGTTACCTTACGTCGACGTTGCAGTTGTTTGTTTGGATGTTCTCTACTTCCTCTTAATGAAATACGTGCTGTCGGTGTTTTGGAACCGGGGGTCCCTCAACCAACGAGTGAATTTGTACTGCGTGTCCCTAATCCCGGATGGTGATGCAAAGAGACACAAGGTTTATACTGGTTCGGGCAGTCGAGGCCCTACGTCCAGTCTGAGAGATTGATCTTGTATTCCTTGCACCGGAGTGCTCGTGGTAGGGGGTTACAAGCTGAGTGAGAGAGGGAGCTAGCCCCAGGTCTCGGCGAGGGTGGTGCGAACTGCTTGGGACGTTGCTCCCAAGCAGCGTGGAAATGCGTGATTCTATCGGTGTGTTTGTCCTTCTGCCCCCCCAGAAATGGCCCTGGCTACCTCCTTTTATAGTTACAAGGAGGAAGCGAGAGGTACATGAGAAGGCTACTATTTGCTGACGTATTCCGCTCCCTGAAGCAGTATGGCGTCGTGGGAGTTCCAGTCGATGTCTAGTCGGTATGGTCTTCAAGGCTGACGACATGCTGCGTTCTTGTACTTTTGTTGACTTGGTGAAATGCCGAGGCCTGGTGGCTGCTGTAGTAGGCTGTGTCGAGACCTATCGCGCTGAGGCCGAGACCCACTGTGCTGAGGCCTGCTGTGCCGAGGCCTTTAGCGGGTGGCAATGTGAGGTCTGGGCGGCCATCGCCGATAGTTGATTTGGGCGGAACAGTGCCGAACATGCGTCTACAGGATACGGTGCCCTGTATCGTTAGTAAGGGATGGTAAAAAGGCGATTTGACCGTTGTCCTGTCGCGGCATACTGCCGATCGTGACCTTCGTAGTGAGGGCAGCTGGGTGCATTAATTGGATGCGATAGCCTGCCAGAGTGACTTTTGAGGTGGAGGTGACGAGATTGCGGGACGAGTCCAGCCTCGGGCGAGGCGGAGCATGGCCAGTTCGCCCGAGGCCCTACCGGGAGTCTCGGGCGAGGCGGAATCCGAGGCTCATCGGGGGTCTCGAGCGGGGCGGAGCGGTCGGTTCGCTGGCCCCGAGGTCACAGGAACCCGGTTCTGACTCCCCACGTCGTGTCCGTCCTTGGTGCAGGAGTTTAGGCAGCACAGTAGCCGGTAACCCTTGCACAGTCCCGTCGTGGATGGCAGGGTGCTGACGTGACGGACGTCTGGTCTGCCACGTCGCTGCACTGCGCCGTCGTGTGATTTGTCGGAGTGGTTGAGCGCCTCGATGGGACGTGCGGAAGTGACATGCTGGTCGTACTCGGTCTTGTGCGTCGTGGGGCTCCAGTACGGCTTGAGGCAGGACATGGCGGGCGACGTGCGGGTTGCCGTGTAATGACGTCGTAGGCGGCAGCGGCTATGCCGAGGCCGAGCCATCGCGGGGGGCTCGGTGGTCATGGACCCTCAGGCTGCCGAGCCCGTGAAGCAAACTGTCGAGGTCCTTGGGGGGAGTTATTGGCCTTGGGTACTGATTCCGAGGCTACAGTAGCCCAGATGTGGCTCCCCACGCTGCATCGTCCTCGGTGCAGGAGTTGGCAGCATAGTGAGGCATGGGCGTCACGGTGGTTAGTACAGTGGCGGGTAACCCCTGCCCAGTCCTGCCTCCTGTCCCATCGGCCATTCTGCTGTACTGTGCCGGGCGTGCGGCTGTTGTCAGGGGCAGCAGTTGGCTGAGTTGTCGTGACACGACGTTTTGCCAGAGGGACGGGAGAAGGAAGAGGTGGCGGAGTGCTGCCGAGTCCGCCTTGCGCGAGACAGAGGGTCGGTGGCCCGGCCGAGGCCTTTGACGGGGAATCGGCCGAGGCCCGTGGTGAGGGGCCTCGGGCGAAGCGGAGGGTCGGCCGAGGCTCGCGGCGATGGGGCCTCGGGCGAGTCGGACAATTGGCCGAGGCCGGCAGCGTTTAGCTGGTTTCGATCTTTACGAAGTCTAAGCAGTCGTTTTTTGGATCTTGTTTAGGGTACCCCTTCTCGCGGTATCTGACACGTGCTACCATGCACGTTCGAGAAAAATAAAATAGAAGAAGTCAAATGAACGAATGAAGCCGGTTGCACACTTTCTATGTGCACCAGATTGAGCCAAAGGGGAGGCCGGACTATGCGCGTGCACTGTCCGAGGGGCTACGGCAACAGTAGCACCGGATTATGCAAGGAAAAGAGATGCACCAGATGTTAAGGTGCAGGCCAGTGAAGGAAATAGTGTCCGCCAACTCATCGGATTAGTCTACTGACCGCACCGGATTGCTCACCAAAGCATTCTACTAGAGAGGGTTGCAACGAGGTTGAAATGAAGATCAACGCACCGGATTAGTCCCGTGACCTACCGAATCAAGCACTGAATCATTCAACCTCCAACGGTCAGCAACCACTAGTTTGGCCAACGGCTAGTCAAAGTGGACGCGCTGGATTGCTCTGGTGTCACCACCGGACCTGTCCGGTGAGCGCAAAAGCAGGAATCTACCCTCTCCCAACTGCTAGTTTTGGATTAGGGGTCATATATATGGCAATGTATCAGGTGCAAGCCAACCAACTTATGTAAATTTGGAAAACTATCAATCAGGACCACTAGATGCTGATCCAATAGATGGGGTGAGGGGGCTTAAGCGCAAAAAAAATGCCAGTGGGTGGGGGGCTTAAGCGTAAACAAATTCCACCTCTCATCACATCCATTGGATCAGCATCTAGTGGTCCTGATCGGTAGTTTTCAAGTTTACATAGGTTGATTGGTTTATACCTGATACGTTGCCCATATATATTCCCCTTGGCTAGCCGTTTCGTGTGTGTAGAGCTCAAGGAAGTAAAGTGTGAGTTGAGACTCATCTGTAGTTGCACTAGCCACTACAAAGTGCTTAATAGAAAATTAGATTATTAGTATAGGTACTTTGCAAAGTGCTTAAGGTAGTTAGACATCGTATTTGTGCTTGCTCTAGGTTTAGGTCTAACGTTTAGTGATGTTTGCATACCTCTTACCATTAGATGCTTGCACGCACCATTATTGTACTCGGAGATGTTTGTAGTCTTGCGAGATCACACCAACTACGTTTGTGGTGTGACTGTCATCGATGTATTAGAGGGAACGAGGCCCGCAACATTTTATCCGGAAGCTTAATAGTGAAGACGACGGAGAGCCGTCTAGAAGAGGCTATCTTCGAGACACAAATCCATTTTAGCGGTCGTTCACCAGGACGCTCTTGAGCGAACGATGACGGCCCACCCTCATTTCTCCACTCCCTTTCCCTATTGCTGACATCACCTAAAAAAAGCAAAATATTTATTTCAAGTTGTTATAACTTTTGAATGGTGTATCTATTTTTAATTCCGTCTGCAGCACCTACAGACGGAATTAAAAATAGATGCACCATTCAGAAGTTATAGCATTTTAAAATAAATATATTCCCTTTTTTATGACATCAGCACTGACGTGACAGCTTGAGAGTGCGCGCAAGGAGTACCGCGCGCTGCTGCTATCCAAATGAACTAACAGGTGGGATTTTTTCTTTTCCAGAAAAAAGAAATTAATGATATCAGAAAATTATTCGCTCATCACGTTTCGGGTGAGCGTTCGCTCGTTAGTGCGACCGTCTCCGAGACCCACAGGCAACCGGCAGCAGGCAACATCCTAGATGTGGTATTACGTATATTAGATTAATCGTAGAATGTGTTTTTATAATAAATTAGAGTTACACATATTTATATTATTTTCTATAAAGTTAAACTTGAAAATGTTTAAATCATTACAAAGTGACGTGAATTTACTTTTGGATGAAGACGTGTGGAGGGAGTAGATATGACGTGACTGGTCTAGTATGCGTTAATTGCGCAAATGCGATGGTGTAACAGTTCCATTTTTCGTATAATATCTAGCAGCCTCCCCAAGCTGATTTCGTGTGCAAGGACAAAGATACATCGCACATGGCGGTTCTCAACCTCGTCGCCCTGATTTTTGCGACGCTACTACTGCTTCTCAGAAGAAGCTCCGGCGCCGGCATTTCGTCGGACACGCTGAACAGCGGGGGCAACATCACCGATGGAGAGACGCTGCTCTCCGCCGGTGGCTCATTCACCCTGGGTTTCTTCTCCCCGTCGACCACGGTGCCAACCAAGAGGTACCTCGGGATCTGGTTTACGGCGTCTGGTACGGACGCCGTCTTGTGGGTGGCCAACCGCGACACCCCGCTAAACAGCTCCTCCGGCGTCCTGGTGATGAGTAGCCGGGTGGGCCTTCGCCTTCTCGACGGCTCTGGCCAGACCGCCTGGTCCTCGAACACGACCGGCGCCTCTGCCTCTTCGGTGGCACAGCTGCTCGAGTCCGGCAACCTCGTCGTGCGCAAGCAGAGCAGCAGCGCCAGCGCCGCCTTCCAGTGGCAGTCGTTCGACCACCCGTCGAACACCTTGCTCGCCGGCATGAGGTTCGGCAAGAACCTGAAGACCGGCCTGGAGTGGTCCCTCACGTCGTGGCGGGCGAAGGACGACCCTGCGACGGGGGCCTACCGTCGGGTCATGGACACAAGGGGCCTGCCGGACATCGTCACATGGCAAGGCAGCGCCAAGAAGTACCGCGCCGGCCCGTGGAACGGTCGCTGGTTCAGCGGCGTGCCGGAGATGGATTCACAGTACAAGTTGTTTTACGTCCAGATGGTGGACGGCCCCGACGAGGTCACCTACGTCCTCAACACCACGGCCGGCACGCCCTTCACCCGCATCGTGCTGGACGAGGTTGGCAAGGTGCAGGTCCTGTTGTGGATCCAGTCCAGACGGGTGTGGAAGGAGTTCCCATGGTTGCCTCGCGACGCCTGCGATGACTACGCGTCGTGCGGCGCGTTCGGCCTGTGCAACGTCGACGCCGCGTCGGCGCCGTCCTGCAGCTGCGCCGTGGGGTTCAGCCCCTTGAACGCGTCGGAGTCGTTCAGGAAGGCAGCCTCCGGCGGGTGCCAGAGGGACGTGCCGCTGGAGTGCGACCGCAACGGGACGGTGACGACGGACCGGTTCACGCCTGTGCACGGCGTGAAGCTCCCTGACACGGACAACGCGACGGTGGACAAGGGCGCGACGCTGGAGCAGTGCAGGGCGAGGTGCCTCGCCAACTGCTCTTGCGTGGCCTACGCCGCCGCTGACATCCGAGGCGGAGGCGGTGGCCATGGCTGCGTCATGTGGAAGGATAACATCGTTGATGTCAGGTACATAGAAAATGGGCAGGATATCTATCTGAGGTTGGCCAAGTCTGAATCAGGTAAGGAAAAACTGAAGCAGTAACCTACTATCTCAGTCAAGATTCTGAGGCAAAATCCATCATCTTATCAGCTACGATTAATACTTCCTGTAATACATTTCTGCCGCTACAGGGAAGAGGGGGCATGTGGCAAAAATCTTGGTTCCGGTGATGGCGTCTGTGCTTGTACTCACGGCCGCTGGCCTGTACCTTGTTTGGATATGCAAGCTTAGAGGTACAATCAGACTATCAGAGAGAGCAACTTCACCACGAAGAGCAATTCAGGCACAATATTTCTGCACTAGTGTAAGGTTTATTAATAACAATTGGAATTGTTTTTCCTGTCAGCCAAACGTCGGAACAAGGATAATTTGAGGAAAGCGATCCTAGGATACTCGACTGCGCCATACGAACTCGGTGATGAAAATGTAGAGCTTCCATTTGTCAGCTTTGAAGACATTGCAGCTGCAACAAACAATTTTTCTGAGGACAATATGCTCGGGCAAGGTGGCTTTGGGAAGGTTTATAAGGTTAGGAAAAGAAATACATCTTTTAAATAAACTGTAGAAATGTGAGAATTATGGCACTGCTTGTTCAATTTAATAATGGTGAAACAATTCAGGGTACGCTGGGACAGAACATAGAAGTTGCAGTCAAAAGGCTCGGTCAAAGTTCAGGACAAGGTGTAGAGGAATTCAGAAATGAAGTTGTTCTGATTGCAAAATTGCAGCACAGGAACCTGGTTAGGCTTCTTGGATGCTGCATCGATGGAGATGAGAAGTTGCTGATTTATGAATACTTACCAAACAGAAGCTTGGATTCCATTATTTTTGGTATGTATGAACTTATATTTTCGAGTATTTTTTTAGAAAAAACATTCTTTTCGCAAAAAGAAAAAAGAAAAGAGAAACATGTGACATGGTTACCTTTGGAACTGCTTAATTTAGATGCTGCAAGTAAGTATCTCCTTGATTGGCCAACACGTTTCAAGATAATCAAAGGAGTATCTAGAGGGCTTCTTTATCTCCACCAGGATTCAAGGTTGACTATAATTCACAGAGATCTTAAAACAAGCAACATACTGTTGGACGCGGATATGAGCCCGAAGATATCAGATTTTGGTATGGCAAGAATCTTTGGTGGAAACCAGCATGAGGCAAATACTAATCGTGTTGTGGGACATAGTGAGTAATCATAGACTTGGCTTTCAAAGTGAATTCTTTTTCCCTATATACTTACTCAGATCGTTTATTTCTTTTGAGCAGTGGTTACATGTCTCCTGAATATGCAATGGATGGCGCGTTTTCTGTCAAGTCAGATACATATAGTTTCGGAGTCATAGTCTTGGAGATTTTAAGTGGCTTGAAGATCAGTTTAACTCACTGCAAGGGCTTCCCTAACCTACTGGCTTATGTAAGTGCGCGCTTATGCTTAATTTTTTTGTCACAATTCAAACAAAAGCTTTCTAATTTCTTTAAGATTTGATCCCATTGGTTCATCAGGCATGGAGCTTATGGATAAACGACAGAGCGAAAGATCTTGTGGACTCATCCCTGGCTAAGAGTTGTTCCTACAGTGAAGCTTTACGGTGTATCCAGATAGGGCTATTGTGTGTGCAAGACAATCCTGACAGTAGACCACTTATATCGTCGGTGGTGACCATGCTTGAGAATGAAACCACACCAGTTCCGGTACCAATACAGCCAATGTATTTCTCATACCGGGGAACAACCCAAGGGACAGACGAAAATACTAGCAGTTCTTTGAATAACATGAGCCTCACAACGGTGTTAGAGGGACGCTAGTTGTTTGTATGTCCGTTTCTGGAACAGAGATGTGCAATAGTGCATTAGTAGCTTATTTGTTTTAGAGAAGTTATATAGTGATATTACATGAAAGATGCAACAGTGCAAATTTAAAAATTAGTAGCAACTATGGTACTTCACTGGAGACTCGTTCGGTAAGGCTTGGATGGCAGAGTAGCTTGATGTTAGGGGCTAATTATTGGGCCTTATGGGCCATCGACTGATGTAGTTCAAGCGGATACATCAGAGTACAAAGGCTATACCAGAATGAATATAGCCCGTGTTACATATTCATCTAGTGCGAATCTCTAATTGCCAGTTTTTTATACAATAGACTGGTTGACCACTTTTTTTTGTTCTGTTGTACACCAAGTTTTGGCAACTCCAACACTCTGTTTTTTTAAGAGTTTCTCCGGCCGATGTTCTTTCAGTGGGTACTAGATCTTGTCATCGTCAGCGGTGAGTGGCTTTTGCGGTCTTCAAAACTTATTTGGCAAGGGTGTTTACAGGTGTTTCTTTTTCTTTGCTATTGTCGGGGACCAATACTAGTATACCCGAAGAGGAGGGACTAATGGTCGTCGATGATAGTTCATCCAAGCAGTAAAGGGCGTGACTACAGCTCCGACCGACCCCCAGGTGCGCAAGCTCCGCCTCGCCAGACCTCCGAGGGATGGCTCCGCCTCACCTGACCCTTGGATCTGCGCTCCGTCTCGCCCGACCTCTATGGGCGGGCTACTCCTCGCCCGACCTCTGGGGGCGAGCTCCGCCTCGCCCGACCTCTAGGCCGCGGGTTCCGCCTTGCCAAACCTCTGGGGGCGGGCTTCGCCTCGCCAGACCTCAGAGGGCTGGCTCCACCTCGCCCGCCCCCGAGGGTGCTAATTTCGCTTCGCCCGACCCTTGGGTCTGCGCTCCACCTCGTCCGACCCCAAGGTCAAGGGCTCCACCTCGCCCGACGGAGACCCATACCATCGCCAACCACTCTAGGACCAAGCGTATGGGCCTGGATCAAAGCTCTGACACCAGGGAAGTGACCGGCATGCCCCGATATGACCCGAGGCCATGACGGGTCATGCCTGGGGGTTCACGTCAGGAACAGCGTCGGGCGAACCAGTGTTGTTCTACCTAACCCCCGTACGAACACTGACCAACACATCGGTTCACCACGACGTCCGCCAGGACGGAGTGGAGCGCCATGACCGACAGACGACGCCTGCGCATGGCGCCAGTGATGGAGAAGACTGCGACGTGGCGCCACCTCTGCTGACATCTACAGAGTCGGCGGAGCCCACATGAAGGAGAAGAAGGACCCAACGATCCTAAAGAACTTCCTCTTCGTCTCGTTCTCCTCTCTCCCTCCGTTGTAACCCTGCTTTCCCTTGGCCTATAAAAGGGAAAGCAGGGCGTCCCATAAGGGGCATCGAAACTCATCGCAACACACCAGATCAGACTCAAATCCTGAACCAATCAGAACACACAAGCACATAGTAGAGAGGCGACCAAGCTCTCTTGGCACCCATTCATCCTTTCCACTAGAGACTTAGGACATGCCCCTCTCTCGCCTGTTTGTAACCCCTACTGTAAATTTTTAGTGCTAGTAACACGAGCAGCAGCGACAAACTGGACATAGGGACATTCTGTCTGAACCAGTATAAACCTCATGTCCTCTAAGCACACCATCCGAGCCAGACGCGTAATATTAAAAATTTACTTGTTGGTGGCAACTCGAAACACCGACAGTTAGCCCATTGACTCCCGTGGGAGGCTGACGGTATGGCCTGCCTCCGCTGGCTCCCCGGACATGCCCTCCCCTCCATGGAATGGGAAGGGTCCTGACTCCTGCAAGGATGAACTGATACCTGACAGTACATCCTCGTTCTTCAGGTCATCCCACTCAATGTCGTCGGCTACCTCGTCATCGCCATCATCATCGTCGTCGTCGCTATCGATGTCCTCCCCCCGTTCCCACGCTTGCAGCTTCCGCTACCTCTTCCTCTTCCTATCTTCCTTCACCTTCCTCAGCCGCTCGCCCTTAGCGTGATTCGTCGTCCTCACAGACGAATCCCTCGCCAACGACGTCGGATGATCCATGAAGATGAGGTCCCCCAGCTGGTCCCGCCCCTCTCAAGGTTAGTATCAAGAGGTCAGGAAATCAATTGAAGAGAAGGCAAGAGAAGGGAAAAACTTACGAAGACGACATAGCCTGGTTCCGGCCGTATCGGAGGATGTCCCGACACCGAGAAGACAAAGTCGAGGGGGATGCCTACGTCGTCCCGCGAGGGCTCCATTACCTCCTTGATGCGTTGTGTGATCTCAGAGTTGGGGAGTGCCCCCTCGGCGAGCGTCGTTTCATCGAACGACGCCTCGGGCGCCATCGCGTACAGTGGGAGTGCACACGTCATCAACGGTGCCACCCTCCTTGCGTGGTAGGCCCCGATAATGCCCGACCCCTTCAGGCCGCTCTCCTTCAGGATGTGGACGGTGGTGATGTGGTCTCGGATCTTCTTCTTGTCCTTCTCCAGAACACCCCAATTCCTCCACGACTCTAGGACCTCTTCGACCATGCGCCTGGTGAGCTCCGGTAGAGGGGTGACGGCGTTGTTCTTAAGATAGAACCACTGCGAGTGCCACCCCTTGTTGGACATTGACAGCCGCATCGATGAGTACTCACCGACCCGATTGTTTCGGAGTTGATTGTCGGTGCACCCCATCGGCATGTGCAGCTCCTGCCTGCTGCTCTTCTCCCTCTTCTTCTAGAGGGTGACGGTGAAGAAGTACCTCCACAGATCGAAGTGGGGGCTGATCCCTAGGAATAAAATGTAATCTATTGTCGTACTACATGTCCAAAAACCAATTGTGGGTTCTAGGACGAAGGAGCGAAAGGTCCTGCATGGAATAAAACATAGTCTCCTGTTACTTCACGAACACATGTATGCTCACAAAAATTTGAACAAGACGTATAGATTATTACATGCCCCTCCGCTTTGAGACGTTCTTGGTGGGTCTCCTCGTACGCCGGGTCGAGCAGGTGGAATTGCGCCATCCTAAAAAAAGTCAATGAAATAGAAATTTAATATACAATGAAACATAAACTTAGAAATATACAAGTAATTGACACAATTACAAGCATAAATGGAGACATGCATAATTAATTGAATGAATACGACAAATATGAAATAATAAAAACAACCAATAGTCGCACCTCACTAATATGCCAATGGCAAGTGCGTGAATTATGGCCCAGTCTACCACACTTGCCGCACTCGTACTGCTCGGAGTCAGTAAGAAATGGGGCTCCTCTCCCACACCTCGTTCTTCCAAGTATCTGATCCATGACCATCCTATGCCTCGTCCTCTTCCTTGATCCACGCTTGTCCCAAAGATAAGCTAGATCTACAATGTACTTTGGCCCATCATATGGAGGCCACTCTCTAGGGTCTCGAAAAGGCACAAAGCGGAGGCTCCATATGTGCACAAACGTGTCGACACTGAACTCATAAAGTATCCTGCTCTCGATATTAAAGTAGCGATGCCTAACTGCTGCCACCAAATGAGAACATAGAAAGTGGTACTGCCTTGGTTTACCATAAGTGCATATGAAATCTTGGAGGATTACCACATGAATCCTCGACTCTTGGACCTTATCGTTGGACATTGTATCGCCCCTATACTCAACCTGATAAGTCTCTGTGGCGTGGTCAAAACATATAACCTCATGTGTGCCAGCCCTTTCATTTGCCTTCTCTAGGTGTGCCTTTGGTTTCGAAGCCCATATCTCTCCATCACTCCGCAACTTTAATACATGGGCATGTCTATCATTGAACCAAGCAACAAGCTTGTAGAAGGTGAATTGAATGATTGCATTCATGGGCATACCACGTATCTCCAATAGCAACTTATTGAATGACTCCACCATGTTGCTGCACTAAAACTCGTACCTCCATCCACCGGCGTCGTGAGCTCTTGTCCATTTCTCTAAATCCCTCATTAAACCTGTAAGCCATTGTCTACCTTCTGCATTTGATACGGTTCTGACCTGCTTTAACTTTTTTTTGAAAGTACTTGTCCTCAAGCTGTCGAGTAGCCTCCTGGAATAGATCAAAGTTATCCTTCACACCATCCATCCAGAGTAGATTCTCGGCAAGGTGTTGAGTACACCAACGATGGTGCAAAGGTGCATACCCCTCTATCTGCTCTCGCACGATATTAAGTATGCCCTAGTGCCTATCAGATATGACGCCAACCTATCTGCTAGGCCCAACCACATGTATTTAGACTAGCCTTAAAAACTATCCCCAACTATCATTGTTCTCCTTCTAAACCAAAGCAAATGCCAAAGGAACCAACTTGTTGTTCGCATCACAAGATATGGCTATAAGAAGTGTGTCCTGGTATTTACCAATCAAGAACGTATCATTAATGGAGAAGATGGAACGATAGTGCCTAAAGGCCTTGACATAGTGAGGGAAGCAACAAAAAGCATAGAAGAATATCCGCTTCCCATTCTTCCATGCATTTGGTTTTGGGATGTACTCATAATGCATGCCTGGATTCACCGCTTTGATTGCATTGAAAAGTACTAGCAACTGCTCATACTCATCCTCTCAGACCCCATATATCATCTTCCACGCTCGCTGCTTAGCCCTCCAAGCTTTACCATAAGTTATCACATAACCTCCAAATAACGCATCAACGGTCATGATAATTGTCCTAACCTTCATGTTGGGTTCTCCCTTCAATATTCCCATCAACCACTTGGCAATGAAGATAGATGTCAACCGTCGATGCTTTAGTGTCAGCACATGATCATCACAATTATGTGGTCCAACAACTTTTGTGATCTTTCACTTTTCGGTGACCTTTTGCTCACTAGGTTGTCCATCTAGTAGTTCAAACAAAATTTGAAATACAGTTCGTTTAGTCCAAAGTAGCTGCTATATAGTACCTCTCTAATATATACTAACCAACTACACAATAAATAACTATGTCACTAGCTATCTAACTATATTTATCTCACTAACTAAATCAACTAGCTATCTAATAACTATATCTATGTACCTATGTCACTAGCTATCTAACTATATCTATCTCACTGACTAAATCAACTACCTACATCATCAAATTTACTAGAAACTACCAAATAATCAAAGTAGCACTACAATTCAAACTAAGTACATACATTGCATATTAAAAAATTTTACATGTCCAAGTCAATGCAACGATGCGACGCGGACGCGGACGCCGAGACTGGAGCAGGACAGGGACGCAGAGGATGGTATCGACGGCGAGGTCGCGGCACGCTGGGAGCAGGGGCCGTGTCGCGGCCGAGGTCGCCGGAGGGAGCACCTATGCGCGCGACGGACGCGGCAAGCCGAGAGGGGCGGCGCACGGCCGTCACGGCGGTGGTCGGCGCGGGCGCGGGCTAGGAGGGGCGGCGCGATGCGGGCGCAGGAAGACCGACGCTCCGTGATGCGAGGCGGCGCGAGCGGGCTGGGGCCACGGGCGGCCCGCACGACGAGAGCGGGCTGGGGCCACGGGCGGCCGGCACAGCGAGGGCGGGGGTGGGCGTGGGCCGGGGCCGAGGACAGTGCGGTAGCGCTGGCGGCGCCCTGGCTCGGGAGCGGGAGAGAGAGGAAGAGAGAAAGGAAGAGAGGGCCCATACATAAGATAGTGCTTGACGCCAATAACCACGGTGCTAAGATCTACGTCGCCAAGCTCGGCTCCAAGATCTACGACGTCAAGGTGTCTGCCAAGTCACCGCCACGTCTGCGTCGAGCCCAAAACCTAGGCGCCAAAATCTATAGCGCCGAGACGTGTAAACTCGGTGCCACCAACGATGACACCGAGTTAAAGGTCTAGATTTTAAAATCATATATCCCGGGTATATTTATGAAAAAAAAAATTCAAAAAAAGGCTAAAAAAAATAATCGACCATGGAGGCTGGGTGCTGGCTGGCCATGGCAACAGGTGATTGTCAACCTACGCTACGACGCGCTGCATGCCTGCGTACACAAGTACTGCAATCCGGCCAGGTTTATCTTAACCCGATGCAGTCTTTCGTCTCCTCCTGCTTCTCTAGTAGTACAGCAAGTACGCAACGCAGGTTTGTTTGTATGGATCCCTCTGCTCTGCACCCAAGAACTAACGCCAGAACAATGTGTAACCTTTCTCTTCTCCACTACTGCATTGGCAAGATTTTATTTCAACGCAGGATCGATGCTCTGTGGCTTTGTCTCCGAATATCGATCCAGGTGGAGGTGGCGTCGGTGCTATTAACAGAGACAGTAGCAGTGCATCAACTCAGTTGTAAACTCCAGTGTCGAGCTCATCGTTTTCCTATATATGATGCCTTCAAAAGTTTCTTCATATTTACTTTTACACGGAAAATAGACCCTATAGGCCATTAAGTTGGATTTTGATGTTTCATAAACAACATGACTATTTGGACTAATGTTGTTGGCTACTACCTCCATTCTCTTTTATAAGGCGCGGCTGGACATGATACGGTCTCTTAAACTATATTTTGACCATTTATTTATGATATGTTATATTATCTATATTTATAATTTATGATATTTGGATAGTACATTTAATCACCAATCTAACCATATCAAAGTTTATAGTATAATAATTAAAATTGTTAGCTGAATTATTGGTCAAAGATTTTGAAGTTTGACTCTTGATATTTGTGTGCGCCTTATAAAAGAGAATGGAGGCATATATAAGGTATAGTTCAAAATGGATATAAAGTGAACTTAGACTGAGGCAACATGGTGATCCGGATGATCAACACCTTAAACAATACATTAGAAGACTTATGGAAGGCCCACAAGTGATACTAAAAGCCCAAGGCATAAAATAGAAGAAGTCAAATGAACGAATGAAGCACGTTGCACACTTTCTATGTGCACCAGATTGCTCCGGTGTTAGCCAAAGGGGAGGACCGGACTACGCGCGTGCACTGTCCGAGGGGCTACGGCAACAGTAGCACCGGATTATGCAAGGAAAAGAGATGCACCAGATGTTAAGGTGCAGGCCAGTGAAGGAAATAGTGTCCGCCAACTCATCGGATTAGTCTACGGACCGCACCGGATTGCTCACCAAAGCATTCTACTAGAGAGGGTTGCAACGAGGTTGAAATGAAGATCAACGCACTGGATTAGTCCAGTGACCTACCGAATCAAGCACTGAATCATTCAACCTCCAACGGTCAGCAACCACTAGTTTGGCCAACGGCTAGTCAAAGTGGACGCGCTGGATTGCTCTGGTGTCACCACCGGACCTATCCGGTGAGCGCAAAAGCAGGAATCTACCCTCCCCCAACTGCTAGTTTTGGATTAGAGGTCATATATATGGCAACGTATCAGGTGTAAACCAACCAATCTATGTAAATTTGAAAACTATCAATTAGGACCACTAGATGCTGATCTAATGGATGGGGTGATGGGGCTTAAGCGCAAAAAAAAGGCCGGCAGGTGAGGGGCTTAAGCGCAAAAAATCTCACCTCTCATCCCATCCATTGGATCAGTATCTAGTGGTCCTGATCGGTAGTTTTCATATTTACACAGTTTGATTGGTTTGCACCTGATACGTTGCCCATATATATTCCCCTTGGCCAGCCATTTTGTGTGTGTAGAGCTCAAGGAAGTAAAGTGTGAGTCGAGACTCATCTGTAGTTGCACTAGCCACTACAAAGTGCTTAATAGAAAATTAGATGATTAGTATAGGTACTTTGCAAAGTGCTTAAGGTAGTTAGACATCGTATTTGTGCTTGCTCTAGGTTTAGGTCTAACGTTTAGTGATGTTTGCATACCTCTTACCATTAGATGCTTGCACGCACCATTATTGTACTCGGAGATGTTTGTAGTCTTGCGAGATCACACCAACTACGTTTGTGGTGTGACTGTCATCGATGTATTAGAGGGAACGAGGCCCGCAACATTTTATCCGGAAGCTTAATAGTGAAGACGACGGAGAGCAGGCTATCTCCGAGACACAAATTCATTTTAGCGGTCGTTCACCAGGACGCTCTTGAGCGAACGATGCCGCATGCATGCCGGCCACCCGCCCTCATTTCTCCACTCCCTTTCCCTATTGCTGACATCATCTAAAAAAAGCAAAATATTTATTTTAAGTTACTATAACTATTGAACAGTGAATCTATTTTTAATTCCACGCATCGCTCGGACGTTATAGCATTTTAAAATAAATGTTTCTCCTTTTTTGGATGACATCAGCACTGACGTGACAGCTTGAGAGTGCGCGCAAAGAGTACCGCGCGCTGCTGCTATCCAAATGAGCTAACGGTGGGATTTTTTTTTCTTTTCCAGATAAAGAAATTAATGATATCAGAAAATTATTCACCGATCATGTTTCGGGTGAGCGTTCGCTCGTTAGTGCGGCCGTCTCCGAGACCCACTGGCAACCGGCAGCAGGCAACATCCTAGATGTGGCATTACGTATATTAGATTAATCGTAGAATGTGTTTTTATAATAAATTAGAGTTACACATATTTATATTATTTTCTTTAAACTTAAACTTGAAAATGTTTAAATCATCACAAAGTGATGTGAATTTACTTTTGGATGAAGACGTGTGGAGGGAGTAGATATGACGTGACTGGTCTAGTAAGCGTTAATTGCGCAAATGCGATGGTGTAACAGTTCCATTTTTCGTATAATATCTAGCAGCCTCCCCAAGCTGATTTCGTGTGCAAGGACAAAGATACATCGCACATGGCGGTTCTCAACCTCGTCGCCCTGATTTTTGCGACGCTACTACTGCTTCTCAGAAGAAGCTCCGGCGCCGGCATTTCGTCGGACACGCTGAACAGCGGGGGCAACATCACCGATGGAGAGACGCTGCTCTCCGCCGGTGGCTCATTCACCCTGGGTTTCTTCTCCCCGTCGACCACGGTGCCAACCAAGAGGTACCTCGGGATCTGGTTTACGGCGTCTGGTACGGACGCCGTCTTGTGGGTGGCCAACCGCGACACCCCGCTAAACAGCTCCTCCGGCGTCCTGGTGATGAGTAGCCGGGTGGGCCTTTGCCTTCTCGACGGCTCTGGCCAGACCGCCTGGTCCTCGAACACGACCGGCGCCTCTGCCTCTTCGGTGGCACAGCTGCTCGAGTCCGGCAACCTCGTCGTGCGCGAGCAGAGCAGCAGCCCCAGCGCCGACTTCCAGTGGCAGTCGTTCGACCACCCGTCGAACACCTTGCTCGCCGGCATGAGGTTCGGCAAGAACCTGAAGACCGGCCTGGAGTGGTCCCTCACGTCGTGGCGGGCGAAGGACGACCCTGCGACGGGGGCCTACCGTCGGGTCATGGACACAAGGGGCCTGCCGGACATCGTCACATGGCAAGGCAGCGCCAAGAAGTACCGCGCCGGCCCGTGGAACGGTCGCTGGTTCAGCGGCGTGCCGGAGATGGATTCACAGTACAAGTTGTTCTACATCCAGATGGTGGACGGCCCCGACGAGGTCACCTACGACCTCAGCATCACGGCCGGCACGCCCTTCACCCGCATCGTGCTGGACGAGGTTGGCAAGGTGCAGGTCCTGTTGTGGATCCCGTCCAGCCGGGTGTGGAAGGAGTTCCCATGGTTGCCTCGCGACGCCTGCGATGACTACGCGTCGTGCGGCGCGTTCGGCCTGTGCAACGTCGACGCCGCGTCGGTGCCGTCCTGCAGCTGCGCCGTGGGGTTCAGCCCCGTGAACGCGTCGGAGTGGTCCAGGAAGGCAGCCTCCGGCGGGTGCCAGAGGGACGTGCCGCTGGAGTGCGACCGCAACGGGACGGTGACGACGGACCGGTTCACGCCTGTGCACGGCGTGAAGCTCCCTGACACGGACAACGCGACGGTGGACATGGGCACGACGCTGGAGCAGTGCAGGGCGAGGTGCCTCGCCAACTGCTCTTGCGTGGCCTACGCCGCCGCTGACATCGGAGGCGGAGGCTGCGTCATGTGGAAGGATAACATAGTTGATGTCAGGTACATAGAAAATGGGCAGGATCTCTATCTGAGGTTGGCCAAGTCTGAATCAGGTAAGGAAAAACTGAAGCAGTAACCTACTATCTCAGTCAAGATTCTGAGGCAAAATCCATCATCTTATCAGCTACGATTAATACTTCCTGTAATACATTTCTGCCGCTACAGGGAAGAGGGGGCATGTGGCAAAAATCTTGGTTCCGGTGATGGCGTCTGTGCTTGTACTCACGGCCGCTGGCCTGTACCTTGTTTGGATATGCAAGCTTAGAGGTACAATCAGACTATCAGAGAGAGCAACTTCACCACGAAGAGCAATTCAGGCACAATATTTCTGCACTAGTGTAAGGTTTATTAATAACAATTGGAATTGTTTTTCCTGTCAGCCAAACGTCGGAACAAGGATAATTTGAGGAAAGCGATCCTAGGATACTTGACTGCGCCATACGAACTCGGTGATGAAAATGTAGAGCTTCCATTTGTCAGCTTTGAAGACATTGCAGCTGCAACAAACAATTTTTCTGAGGACAATATGCTCGGGCAAGGTGGCTTTGGGAAGGTTTATAAGGTTAGGAAAAGAAATACATCTTTTAAATAAACTGTAGAAATGTGAGAATTATGGCACTGCTTGTTCAATTTAATAATGGTGAAACAATTCAGGGTACGCTGGGACAGAACATAGAAGTTGCAGTCAAAAGGCTCGGTCAAAGTTCAGGACAAGGTGTAGAGGAATTCAGAAATGAAGTTGTTCTGATTGCAAAATTGCAGCACAGGAACCTGGTTAGGCTTCTTGGATGCTGCATCGATGGAGATGAGAAGTTGCTGATTTATGAATACTTACCAAACAGAAGCTTGGATTCCATTATTTTTGGTATGTATGAACTTATATTTTCGAGTATTTTTTTTAGAAAAAACATTCTTTTCGCAAAAAGAAAAAAGAAAAGAGAAACATGTGACATGGTTACCTTTGGAACTGCTTAATTTAGATGCTGCAAGTAAGTATCTCCTTGATTGGCCAACACGTTTCAAGATAATCAAAGGAGTATCTAGAGGGCTTCTTTATCTCCACCAGGATTCAAGGTTGACTGTAATTCACAGAGATCTTAAAACAAGCAACATACTGTTGGACGCGGATATGAGCCCGAAGATATCAGATTTTGGTATGGCAAGAATCTTTGGTGGAAACCAGCATGAGGCAAATACTAATCGTGTTGTTGGGACATAGTGAGTAATCATAGACTTGGCTTTCAAAGTGAATTCTTTTTCCCTATATACTTACTCAGATTGTTTATTTCTTTTGAGCAGTGGTTACATGTCTCCTGAATATGCAATGGATGGCGCGTTTTCTGTCAAGTCAGATACATATAGTTTCGGAGTCATAGTCTTGGAGATTATAAGTGGCTTGAAGATCAGTTTAACTCACTGCAAGGGCTTCCCTAACCTACTGGCTTATGTAAGTGCGCGCTTATGCTTAATTTTTTGTCACAATTCAAACAAAAGCTTTCTAATTTCTTTAAGATTTGATCCCATTGGCTCATCAGGCATGGAGCTTATGGATAAACGACAGAGCGACAGATCTTGTGGACTCATCCCTGGCTAAGAGTTGTTCCTACAGTGAAGCTTTACGGTGTATCCAGATAGGGCTATTGTGTGTGCAAGACAATCCAGATAGTAGGCCACTTATATCGTCGGTGGTGCCCATGCTTGAGAATGAAACCACACCAGTTCCGGTACCAATACAGCCAATGTATTTCTCATACCGGGGAACAACCCAAGGGACAGACGAAAATACTAGCAGTTCTATGAATAACATGAGCTGATGAGCCTCACAATGGTGTTAGAGGGACGCTAGTTGTTTGTATGTCCGTTTCTGGAACAGAGATGTGCAATAGTGCATTAGTAGCTTATTTGTTTTAGAGAAGTTATATAGTGATATTACATGAAAGATGCAACAGTGCAAATTTAAAAATTAGTAGCAACTATGGTACTTCACTGGAGACTCGTTGGGTAAGGCTTGGATGGCAGAGTAGCTTGATGTTAGGGGCTAATTATTGGGCCTTATGGGCCATGGACTGATGTAGTTCAAGCGGATACATCAGAGTACAAAGGCTATACCAGAATGAATATAGCCCGTGTTACATGTTCATCCAGTGCGAATCTCTAATTGCCAGTTTCTTGTACAATAGACTGGTTGACCTCTTTTTTTTTTGTTCTGTTGTACACCAAGTTTTGGCATCTCCAACACTCTTTCTAATGGTAATGGTGACTGATTGTAAACTTATGTTTTTTTAAGAGTTTCTCCGGCCGATATTCTTTCAGTGGGTACTAGATCTTGTCAGTGCCGGCGGTGAGTGGCTTTTGTGATCTTCAAAACTTATTTGGCAAGGGTGTTTACAGGTGTTCCTTTTTCTTTGCTGTCTTTTTAGTGTGATTCTCAAGCTCCGACACACAGTGGATGATCGAAGGAAGAAGACGTCCGAATTGGTTTTGATGGACTTTTAGAGGTCATTTTGTGTCATGTTATCTTTGTTTTCCTTGATTATATATATCATATCGCTACTAGAGCAACTATAGTTTTCCTTAATCAAGGTCTGGATCTAAGTGGATGTCGGCCATTAAGTTTAATGAATACATGAGAAGGTTATTAAATACCTATTATAGTTCTTATTACTGAAAATTGTAACCTATCATATAATGGAATCTTTTAGTTATTTTATTTGTCTAGATATATATATAGGGGCCTCATTTTGTGTTTCGTTCCAGGGCCACAAAATGCTAGGTACGAGCCTGTTTAAAAACGCTAGTGAAATTGTCTGTTTTGTCAGTTTTTGTCAAATTCAGGTACATCTGGTATACCCGAATCTGAACCTGAATTATTAGGTGCCAAAATCTCATCGGGTAGCGTATTCTCCCGTAAAAATCGAATATCAGTTTGTAATACTTGAACTACAATATCCAAATTATTTGGGTTACTCGAATGCCCACCCCTGGGTTGCGCCTTAGGCTTGCCAAGCGACTTAAGGCAACCTGGTGACGTCCATGCTCTCGCGAGGTTCCTCCTGGGAGAGAGTTTGGATAGCTTTCTGTCGAGGAACAATACTAGGGTACCCGAAGAGGAGGAGCTAATGGTCATCAACATTGATTCATCCTAGTAGTCAAGAGCATGACTACAGCTCCAACCGACCCCCTGGTGCGTAGGCTCCGCCTCGCCCAACCCTTGGGGGCGGGCTCCGTCTCACCCAACCCCGAGGCCGCGGGCTTCGCCTCGCCCGTCCCCGAGGCCACAGGCTCCACCTCGCCCGACCCTTGGGGGCGGGCTCCATCTCGCCCGACCCCGAGGCCGCGGGCTCTGCCTCGCCCGACCGCTAGGGGCGGGCTCCGCCTCGCCCAACCCCTCAGGCGCGGCTCCTGACGGAAGCCCATACCGCTGCCAACCACTACAGGCCAGAAAGCACAACCTAAGGTCAAACTTCTGGCATCGTGCAGGGAGCGAGCACATCTCAACATGACCCGTGCCTGCGACATGTCACTCCAGGGAACTCACATCACCAACAGTGACGGACGCGTGGTCACTATGCTGCCTACTCCATGTACGGCCGCTGACCAGCACACTGGTTCGCCGCGTCGCCCGCCGGGGCGGAATGGGACGTCACGACCTGCTGACAACGCCAGGGCATGGCATCAGCGGCGAACAGGCGCCCCGCGTGGAGCTGTCCCTATCACCATCTGCAGTGTCGATGGGACCCGCACAGAGGAAAAGAAAGGCTCGGCGGTCCTGGAAGCCTTCCTCTCCTTGTCTCTTCTCCCTCTTTCTCTCTGTGTAACCTGCTCTTCTCCTTCGTCTATAAAAGGGGAAGCAGAACGTCCCAGGAAGAGGGCGGTTCACCACTCTACACGGCTGTAGACATCAAAACACACGTCCTAACATGCCTTAGGAGCACACGCACATCAGAGACTTGGGACTTGTCCCTCTCTCGCTCGTTTGTCGCCCCTACTACAAACTTTCAGTACTAGTAACACGAGCAGCAGCGACGAACTGGACATAGGGACTTTCTGCCCGAACCAGTATAAACCTCGTGTCCTCTAAGCACACCATCCGAGCCAGACGCGCAATACTAGAATTTTATTCGACAGTGGTAACTCGAAACATCGACAGTTGGCGTGCCAGGTAGGGACTTTTTGTGCGTCTCGACGTCCACATCAGGCCTCGGATGGCTAGTCACGGCGTCAGCTGGGTCCCGGACACGCACGTGCGCTTTGGGAACCTGGACTTCATCGTCACGACGGAGGTTGCAATCAAAAGGCCCAGTCAGGGCTCGGGACAAGGCATAGAGGAATTTAGAAATGAAGTAGTTCTAATTGCCAAATTGCAGCACAGAAACCTTGTTAGGCTCCTTGGTTGTTGCATTCATGGAGATGAGAAGTTGCTAATTTACGAATATTTACCAAACAAAAGCTTGGATTGCTTCATTTTCGGTATGTATAAACTAGTTGTATTTTATACAGAGGAAAAGAAGAAGGTAGTCATAGTTACTACTCTAATTTGCTTGCTTACTTTACTTATAATACCGTATATAGATGCTGCAAGGAAAAACGTTCTTGATTGGCCAACAAGGTTCAGGATAATCAAAGGAATATCAAGGGGAGTTCTTTATCTGCACGAGGATTCAAGATTGACAATTGTGCACCGAGATCTCAAACAAGCAACATATTGTTGGATGCAGATATGAACCCTAAGATATCAGATTTTGGTATGGCAAGAATCTTTGGAGGGAACCAACAAGAAGCAAATACTAACACAGTTGTTGGGACATAGTAAGTAATCATCCATGCCTCTATGTTTTCTCATTTTCCTATACCTATCCAATTTTTTTACATACATACTGCTAATTATTTTTAAGCAGTGGTTACATGTCTCCTGAATATGCAATGGATGGAGCTTTTTCTGTCATGTCTGATACATATAGCCTTGGTGTTATACTGTTGGAGATCATAAGTGGTCTGAAGATCACTTCGACTCACTCCACGAGCTTTCGTAACCTATTAGCTTATGTAAGTATAATGGCATTCTTCAAATTTTACAAATTCAAACAAAACATGCCGATATTCTATGAATTTTTCTTGAATTGGTCCAGGCATGGAGCTTATGGAATGATGGCAAGGCAATGGATTTGGTGGACTTATCCCTTGTCGAGAGTTGTTTACCGAATGAAGCTTTGAGGTGCATCCGCATAGGACTCGTGTGTGTGCAAGACAATCCAAATAGTAGGCCACTTATGTCAACGGTTGTGTTCATGTTGGAGAATGAAACCACATTGCTTTCAACCCCAAAACAGCCCCTATACATCTCACAATGGTATTTAGAAGCCCAAGGAACAGGAGAAAATACAGACAGTTCCATGATGGATAGCATAAGTGTCTCAGTGTTGGAAGGACGGGAATGGTAAGTGATTAGATTACATCTGTTTCATTGGAGTCAATTGCATCGTTGTGATGACAAGAAAGAATGTATCATCTTTGCTTGCCGCACATTAGAGTCCGCGGCAATGGCCTTCTTCGCCTTACATGGGTGGCCTTATGTCTTTTGGCGGCTTATAAACTAAGTTTTATTTGGCGTGTGACACTCTTTCATTTTAAGCTTTTGTGTCCTGTAATATTTTTGGTCTGATTCCCCAATTGTGGGGATGAAGCAGGATGTTCTTCCATTATCTAAAAAAATAGTGTATTGGGACAAGAGATGGAGTACAACTAGGACTAGGTTACTCACTTCGTCTCCAAATAAATAAATTTCTAGAGTTATCCTAAGTCAAATTGTTTTAAGTTTGTTCGAATTTATAGGAAAGAACACTAAAATTTATGGTACAAATTAATATAATTGTAAGATTATTTGAAATATATTTTCATAATGTGTTCATTCGGTGTCATAAATATTATTGTATTTTTCTATAAGTTTAGACAAATTTGAAAAAATTGACTTAAGACACTTTAAGAATTGATTTATTTAGGGAATGAAGGAGTATATATTTTTAGAACAGTCATTACATGGTTTTAGGACACCTTAGCTCGTTATTGTATGGAATAATGGAAATGGCACAAGACGACGCCTTGTGAAACTGTTGTGTGCCACCGCCGGGTCTCCGAGGCTGGCCCCTTGGTCTCTCGCTCTGGGCCGCTGGGCTAGGCCGAAAACACTCGAAGAGGGTCCAATAAGTCCAACAGACTCGTCTTTTTTTTCCCCCCTTCTCGAATACGCAGAACGACAAATCTTGCTGGCGCCGGCGCACGCGGCACGCCTACTGCTCAGCTTCATGCAATCGTGCTTGATCGTGTAAAGGGTCTGTGCTGTCGCAAAAGCATCTGGCGTTCAGGTCGGCCGCTGCCACCAGTAGTCAAGGATGCACACTAGCTTCATTCCCCGGCCGGTTGGCGGCGGCGGCATTGCATTGTCTTCCCGATGACCGATAGCACGTTACACTTACACCAGATTTAGTGCCTATAGTGAACGAGCAGAACATGATGATGGGCCTCATGCACAGGGGAGGGGACAATGCCTCTGCTTGTGTTGTGTCCACTGGCCATTGGATTGGCATGCAATCACAGCTCAAAGCGAAGAGGAGGACGACAACGGGGAGCTACAGCCAGGCCTCTGCTTGGGTTGTTGTGGCGCAGCTGTTTGACTCCAGACTCCGGCAACCTGGTCGTGCGCAAGCAGGGCAGCGGCGACGTGCTGTGGCGGGTGTCGTTCGATCACCCGTCGAACACCTTGCTCGCCGGCATGAGACTCGGCAAAGACCCACAGACTGGAGCGGAGTGGTCACTGCACTGGGTTCTCCTTTGCCGTGTGAACTTGTTTCGAGAGTCACTATCGGAGACGGTTTTTTTTTTTTTTTTTTTTTTTTTGTCGAGTGTCCCAAACTTTACCGAGTGCGTTTTATCAGACGCTCGGCAAAGAGGCTATTTGCCGAGTGCCGAGTACTCGGCAAACAATAACACTCGGCAAAGACCAGGTTTGCTGAGTGTCGGACACTCGGCAAACCAGAACACTCGGTAAAGGGCCGCTGTCGTTAACAGCCGGCAGCCACCGTTAACCCTCTCCTGACACTCGGCAAAGCGGTGATTTGCCAAGTGCCATTTTTTTGACACTCGGCAAACCATATTTTTTTTCCACTTTTGACCTCCAAGCTTTTTTTCTAGTCCTCATACAATACCGAGTACATCATGTTCCAATGTGGCACATTTCTCGGACTTTTTCTACATTTCTTTAATTTATTTTATTTAATTGAATTTTCTTGGATAATTGAAATTATAACCGCTAGTCATTCGAATAATAAAAAAATGAATGAAAAAATGATATCCATGTTATTTAGTATAATGTGAAGCCGTATCCAGGAAGACCACTAATTTCGAACATCTTGTTCACAAAACATGACCACGAACTTGCGGTCGAATTGTTTTTAAATTTTATAAAAAGCAAACGAAGTCCGAAAATCAAAAAACTTATCAAGATGTCATAATATCATATGTGGAGGCTGTGATAAAAATTTGAGAAGGTTTCACGCAAGTTGTCATGTACGATGCTTGTAAACCAAAGAATCTCCGAAGAAGTTTCATAATTTCGTAAAGAGACCGACGAGGTGGTAAGCATTGTACGTGACAAACTTGCGTGAAACCTCCTCAATTTTTTATCATAGCCTCCACATATGATATTCATGACATCTCGATAAGTTTCAAGATTTTCGGTCTTCGTTTGCTTTTTATAGAATTTAAAAACAACTCGACCGTAAGTTCGTGGTCATGTTTCGTGAACAAGATGTTCAAAATTGGTGGTCTGTTCCTGGATACGGCCTCATATTATACTAAATAACATGAATATTATTTTCTCATTCATTTTTTTCATTATTCGAATGACTAGCAGTTATAATTTGAATTATCCAAGAAAATTCAATTAAATAAAATAAATTAAAGAAATATAGAAAAAGTCCGAGAAATGTGCCACATTGGAACATGGAGTACCAGGTATTGTATGAGGACTACAGTATAAGTTTGAGGGCAGGAAGAAAAAAAATAAAAACGATTTACCGAGTGTCTGCATTTGGTGCTCGGCAAAGAAGCCTGTTTGCTGAGTGCCAGGACGGCTCGCACTCGGCAAAGAATTTAAAAAAAATTAAAAAAAAAATCTCTTTGCCGAGTGCCAGGCCGGGTGGCACTCGGCAAAGAATTTTAAAAAATTAAAAAAAATACTTTGCCTAGTACCAGATCGGGGGCACTCGGCAAAGAATTTTTTTTAAAAAAAAAACCCTCTTTGCTGAGTGCCAGGCCAGTGGCACTCGGCAGAGAATTAAAAAAATTAAAAAAAAACTTTGCCGAGTGCCAGATCGGGGGCACTCGGCAAAGGGGGTATTTAACCCCGCCGGCCAAGCCGGCCCACACACACCGCACACACGCACGCAGGTAGCTGACCACGCCAGCGCCGTCGCCGCCGCCCACGCCCGCGCCGCCGGAGGAGGAGAAAGAGAGGAGGAGGAGAGGAGGAAGGAGGAAGAGAAGGAGGAGGAAGGAGGAAGGAGGAAGAAGGAGAAGGCGCCCCGGCCACCGTTGCCACGTCCCCGGCGCTTCCCCAGTCGTCGCCTTGTTCATCGGCGCCCTGGCCCCTTCACCACCACCGCCCTACGACGCCCACTAGGTATGCCCTACCGTCGTCGTCGTCGTCGTGGTAGTATTACTTGTAGTTGCGGTAGTAGTAGTGGTAGAGTAGCAGTGGTGGTAGTCGTAGGAGTGGTTTGTGACATTGTTATATATATATGTGGTTGGATATAATCTTGTGCATGTCGGCCATCGTGCCGTTCATATATATGTGCATGTCGGCCATCGTGCCATTGGTTTACTTGCAGGTTTTGGAAACCTCACTGTGCAGGAGAGGTGCTGCCGAAATTTTGTATTGACAGTTTTATGTTTCTTTTTTTTCAGAGAAGAGCCCGTCGGAGCGGAGCCGGAGTACCTCGGTGACTCTGATCGCCTTCCTCGTTGTTGCGGATCTGTCTGCACCGCTTCGCCTCGCCACGGCCCCGCTAGCCTGACTCCACCGCCACCCTAGGTATAACCCATCTTTCCGTATTATGATCGTAGATCACGTAACCCAGTTAGGCGTCTCCCGTTCGAAAGAGATATGGTCGGAAATATGCAGATATTTCCATATCTAAAACCGTATCTGTTTCGAATTGTTCACGTTTTTTGGACAGCCCGCGGATGCGTAGGTGGGGTTAGTTTCCATGGTCTGCTCCGATCCGAGACAGAGTTTCGGCATCATCTTCCTGTTGTTCTCCGGATACACACTCTCTTGGTGCCGCTACGGGTGTAGTTCCGCCACCTTCGCTATTCGCTCCACCTCCACCTCCACCTCCTCACTATTCTACTCCTGTGAGTATAAATGTTTTAGTTTGTATGTTCATGCTTACGGTCAAACCTAGTGGAGTATAAAAGTGTTATTCATGTATGGTATATATTTATCTTGTCTCACACATGCAATCTCTTCTCCTTTATGCAGAATCAATCGACGGCATCGAACGATCCTCATGCTTCAGCGAATCCTTCACCAAATCAGTCTCATTGGCCATCTTGGTGATGATACTTGTGGTTGTTAATGTTACTTTTATTTATAATTGTGGTTGTAGATGATGGAGCACTTGGATTACTTGTGAACTTATTTGTGATATATTGTGAGACGTGATGTTTGTGATATATATGTGGTGTTGGTGATATATATGTGTTGTTGATGATATATATGTGATGTTGATGATGTTTGTTATATATATCTTCTGTTTGTTTGGATGGGATGTAAAAAACAAATAAAAAAGGCTGTTTTCAGTCACTTTGCCAAGTGCAACGGCCATGACACTCGACAAAGTGACTACCTGGGAACATGCTTTGCCTAGTGCAAAGGCCATTGTACTCGGCAAACATCACAGATTTGCCGAGTGCCACGGGCCAGGCACTCGGCAAAGGTCGCCTGTTTGCCGAGTGTCTTGCCGGTGGCACTCGAGTCAACGGCACTCGGCAAAGCGGCGACCTTTGCCGAGTGCTTGACCTCGACACTCGGCAAAGCCGCCGTCACGGTGGCGCTCGCCGTCACGGCGACTTTTTTTTGCCGAGTGTCAGATTAGCACATTGGCAAAGGCTTTGCCGAGTGCCCGATAAAGTGCACTCGACAAAGAGGTCTTTGCCAATAAACTGTTTATCGAGCGCCCTTTGCCGAGTGCTCGACAAAGGCTTTGCCGAGTGTATATCGACCTGAGGCACTCGGTAAAGAAGTTGAATCCGGTAGTGAGTCACGCTAATTTGGTGATTGAGGATTGCCACGGTAAAATTAAAACACACCCTATCAGTAATTTTCGAATGTTTATACCGCCTGACACTGAACAAGGAGAGGTCAAAGTCAAAGCCATGAAACTTTATTTTCGTCGGCTATTAGCTTTGAACCGTCGACGGAACAGGTTTAGCTTTTGGCCCGACGTTGGGCACGTAGGCGTCTTGTGGGACAGACGACCACAGGCGTGTGCTTGTCAGCCGGGGCCGTAACGTGCTGGGATATCAGCACGGCATATCGCGGTGTTCCTCTGGTTGGCTAGGCCACCGAAGAGACACACAGTATAATTGGGCTATAGATGGCCTAACGCCTCACTCAAAAAAGCACAACCCAGGTCTGGTCTGGTACTAAGCTCATTGTGCCTATGCCTACGCCTGCTATGACACGGTCATAGTCCCATGTCTAGGCCGTGTTCTCGGCCCACACTGACGACACGGCAATAATGACACTGCTACAGTGTCGTTTTGTTTTTATTTGGTAATAATTGTCCAATCGTTGACTAATTAGGCTCAAAACGTTCGTCTCGTAAAGTACAACCAAACCGTGCAATTAGTTTTTGATTTCGTCAATATTTAGTACTCCATGCATGTACCGCAAGTTTGATGTGACGGGGAATCTTCTTTTTGCATAGTGTGAAAGTTGGGAATTTGGTGAAACTAAACAGGGCCATAATGGCAGAGTTGCGTTATCCGCTTGGAAGCTGGCTCCTGCACCTGCGGACCAGCCCGCACTACGGGAAACAGGGCCTTTGCCAAGTGCAACTTTCTTTACCGAGGGCTAAAAGTCGAGCACTCGGCAAAGAGCTATTTTATCGAGTGCCGCACTCGGTAATGATAGACACTCGGCAAAGAAGGCTTTGCCGAGTGTCAGGCACTCGGTTAAGCCAGACACTCGGCAAAGGCCCTTTTTGTTGAGTGTTAGGCACTCGGCAAACCCTGGCACTCGGCAAAAAGCGGCGTCAGGTAACAGCCGCCGCTTACCGTCCAGGTTTGCCGAGTGCCAGCGGGTAGGCACTCGGCAAACACTTCTTTGCCGAGTGCCAGACCCTGACACTCGGCAAAGAATAACGGCGAACTATTTTTTTCCCACTTTTGAACTTCAAATTTTTTTTTGAGTCCTCCTACAGTACATGGGACTCCATGTTAAAATTTGGTACATTTTTATGGCTTTTTACTATATTTAGTTAATTTATTTCATTTAATTGATTTTTTTCAGAAAATGCAAATTTGAACTACACGTGCATCGAATAATGGAATTTAATGATTCAAAAAATGATATTCATGGTATTGAGTGTAGTGTGAGGCCGTATCCAGGAACGGACCCGAAATTTCGAACATCTTGTTCACGAAACATCTGATATCACATGTGGGGATGTCTTAGTTTGTAAGCATCGTACGTGATAACGTATATCAAACCTTCTCAAATTTTTATCACATCCTCCACATACGATATCATGACATCTCGACAAGTTTCATGATTTTCGGACTTCGTTTGCATTTTATAGAATTTAAAAACAATTCGTACGCAAGTTCGTGGTCATGTTTCGTGAACAAGATGTTCGAAATTTCGGGTCCGTTCCTGGATACGGCCTCACATTACACTCAATACCATGAATATTATTTTTTGAATCATTAAATTCTATTATTCGATGCACGTGCAGTTCAAATTTGCATTTTTCGAAAAAATCAATTAAATAAAATAAATTAACTAAAATAGCAAACAGTTCGGGAAATGTACCAAATTTCGACATGGAGTACCAAGTACTGTAAGAGGACTACAAAAAAAGTTTGGAGGTCAAAATACAAATTTTTTTTTGATTTGCCGAGTGTCATCTTTTGACACTCGGCAAACATGCTCTTTGCCGAGTGCCAGCTGCCAGGCACTCGGCAAAGAGCGTGCCAAATTTTTTTAAAAATGTTTGCCGAGTGCCTCTCCGCCCGGCACTCGGTAAAGTGGTATTTTTTAAAAAAAATACGATGCAGTGCAGTTTAGGGTTTAGATTTCAAAAAAAGGAAAACACGTTTGCCGAGTGCCCCGATCTGGCACTCGGCAAACCGGCAGCCCTAGTCCTTTGCCGAGTGCCAGATCAGGGCACTTGGCAAATGGCACATCCACACTTAGACAAACCGGCCACCCAACCGTTACCTCCCTCCATCCCACACACGCACACACGTGCGCCGCCACTCCGCCGCCCGCGCACGGCGGTGCGTCCCCGCCGGCGTGCCCCCACCTCCTTCGCCCGCCTCGCCCCGCCGACGCGCCCCCACCGGCGTGCCCCCACCGCCTTCGCCCGCCGGCCCGCCCACACCGGCGTGCCTCCGCCGGCCGCCCCGGACACCACGACCCACCAGCGCCCGCCGCCCCACGCCCGCCGCTCCAACCCCGCGGCCCGCGCCTCGGCCCACGGTAACGCCGCCCCGACCCTCTCGGCGCGACCCCGACCGTCCTCGGCGCGATCCCGACCGCCACAGCCATCCTCTCCCCGTCCCCGGTGCGCCTCGGCCGACCCCGACGCCCTCCCAGCCCCCGACTCCATAGGTGAGTAGTAGAGTAGCAGTGGTAGTATGTTTTAGTAGAAGTAGAGTTCGGTAGAGTAGTAGTAGTAGTAGGTGGTTGTGGTGGTGGTAGTAGTAGTACAGTAGGTGGTTGTGGTGGTAGTAGTAGTAATAGGTGGTGGTGGTGGTGGTTGTAGTAGTAGAAGAGTAGAGTGGCGGTGGTGGTGGTGGTTGTAGTAGTAGAAGAGTAGAGTGGCAGCGACGGCGGCGGTGGTGGTGGATGAATGTGACTTGGCAATGATATGTTGAATTGAATGCATATGTATATGTGGTTGTCGGCCATCGTGCCGTATGTTTTTTTGTAGGTTTTGGATACCTCACCATGTAGGGGAGGTTCTGCCGAAATCTTGAACTGAGATAGCATTTTGTTCTTTTTTTGCAGAGAAGAGCCGTCGTAGCCGAGCTGGAGTATCTCGGCGACCCTGATCATCTTCCTCGCCGCTGCGGGTCTGCCTACACCGTGTCGCCTCGCCACTGCACCGATCCGCCATGGCCCCGCTAGCCTGACTCCACCGCCACCCTAGGTATAACCCCTTTTTCCATATCATTCGTAGATCGCATAACCCAGTTAGGCGTCTCCAGTTCGAAAGAGATACGGTTGGAGGTATGCAGATCTTTGCATATCTACGACCGTATCTGTTTTAGATTGTCCACATTTTTTGGACAGCCCGCGGATGCGTAGATGGGTTAGTTTTCATGGTCTGTTCCGATCTGAGATAGAGTTTCGGCATCACCTCCCTGTTGTTCTCTAGATACACACTCTCCCTAGCAAGACGTGTATCCGAAGAACAGCGGGGAGGTGCTGCTGAAATTCTATCTCGGATAGGAGTAGACCATGGAGACTAACCTCATCTACGCATCCGCGGGTGGGATTAGGACCTATCCTCACCTATTAGACAGTAGGAACACCATGTAGATGCAATTGATGGTTACTTTGCTCGATGGTATATATGTTAGAGGATGGATAACCGTCAGTGGATGTACATGGGCCGGAGAAGTCAGAGTGATTACACCAATGAATGGATGAACAAGACCAATGCTTTCTTGAACCGTGTATTTGGCAAGGCAGCTAAATCCCCGAGTCTAGTTTTATGTCCCTACAGCAAATGTGCAAACAGGAAAAGGGTAAATAAGGACAACATGGGTAAATATCTTTTGAAGAATGGATTTACGCTGGACTATACCTGGTGGGTCCACCATGGTAAAGCCCATCGTATGAGAGAGGAGGTGGTGAGACCATGTGTCGAGGCTTATGATGCTGATGTTGGGGTAGCAGACATGTTAGATGACGCTCACCAAGCATAGTTTGCTGAAGGACGTGAGGAGGAGATGGAGGCAGCCGCACAAGCGTTCTACGACATGATGGACTCGGCACAGAAACCCCTTCATGATCGGACAACGGTTTCTCAACTGGATGCCATTGGACGCAAAATGGGGTTGAAGTCCGAGTAAAACCTGAGTCGAGAAGGCTTCGATAAGATGTTGGCCGTGATGGGCACCCTACTTCCAGCGGGCCACGTTCTGCCAAAGAGCTTGTACGAGTCACAGAAACTCCTTCGTGCACTTAAGATGTCGTATGAGCAGATACATGCTTGTCCGAATGGCTACGTCCTATTTAGGAAAGAACACAAGGATGCAAAGTACTATCCAAAGTGTAAATCCTCTAGGTACCTGGAGGTAGACTCTGGTGATGGCCAGAAGAGGCAGCTTACGATCCCCGTGAAAATCCTACGGCACCTTCCGTTCCTACCAAGGATCCAATGGCTATACATGACCGAGGAATCCGTGAAACAGATGACATGGCACAAAAAGGGCAAATGATACAATGTTGGCAAGATGGTACATCCATCCAATGGTGAAGCATGGACCCGCTTTGACAACAAACATCGTGAGAAAGCCGATGAGGCTTGTAATGTACATGTTGCGCTGGCAACAGATGGGTTCAATCCATATGGACTGATGTCGGCCCCATACACTTGTTGGCTCATGTTTGTTATCCGCCTCAATCTTCCCCCTGGCATCTCCTTTCAACGACAGAACGTATTCTTGTCGTTGATTATTCCTAGACACCCGGGGAGTAATATGGGAGTGTTCATGGAGCCTGTGATCGATGAATTGGTCTGTGCTTGGGAGGAAGGGGTATGGACATACGATCGAGCTATAAAGACAAGCTTCAAAATGCACGTTTGGTACCACTACTCCCTGCATGACTTCCTGGCGTATGGGTTATTCTGCGCCTAGTGTGTTCACGGAAAGTTCCCATGCCCAATATGCAAGGAAGGTCTGAGGTTCATTTGATTGCAGAAGGGTGGCAAGTATTCATCATTCAACAAACATCGTCAATTCCTCCCTCTTGACCATCCATTCAGACAAGACATCAAGAACTTTACGAAAGGTGTCATTGTGTCAGACCCTGCACCGCGGATGATGACTGGTGCCAAGGTTCATGCTCAGATAGATGCTCTCGTGGCCAATCAAGAAGGTGGTTTTGTGGGATATGGTGAGCAACATATGTGGACTCATAAGTCAGGCTTGACAAGGCTCCCCTATTTTGATGACCTTCTTCTACCACATAACATTGATGTAATGCACACTAAAAAGAATGTCGCCGAGGCACTTTGGGCAACACTCATGGACACTGAAAAGTCTAAGGACAACCCTAAGGCTAGAGTGGACCTGGCAATGTTATGCGATAGACCAAATCAAGAGATGCAGCCTCCTAGAGGCGGCAAGAATTGGAGAAGGCCTCAGGCCAATTTCATCTTGCCCAGCAAACAAAGGAGGGAAGTACTTGAATGGATCCAGACGCTAATGTTCCCTGATGGGTATGTAGCGAATCTGAAGAGAGGAGTGAACTTATCTACTCTACGAGTCAACGGGATGAAGAGTCATGACTACCACATATGGATTGAGCGGCTTCTTCCGGCGATGGTTCGAGGCTATGTCCCTGAGCATGTTTGGCTAGTGCTGGCAGAGTTGAGCTATTTCTTGCGCCAGCTTTGTGCCAAGGAGCTATAAGTTAGAGAAGATCTTTCCACCCAGCTTCTTCTTGTCGATGTAGCATTTGATTGTGCACCTCCCGTATGAGGCACAAATGGGGGGCCCATGTAGGCCCATTGGTGCTATCCAATCGTGAGATGTCTAAAGACTCTTCGCAAAAAATATAGAAATAAAGCCAAAATTGAGGCTTCCATTGCAGAGGCATATATTTTGGAGGAGGTGTCAAGCTTCATAGAAAAATACTACACTGAGAACCTTCCTAGCGTGCATAATCTACCCCCTCGTTACAATGCTGGCGAAAATAAATCGAACCTCAGCCTTTTCCAAGGACAACTCAAAAGCGCAAGTGCATCGACCACTAAGCGCTTGAGTATTGAAGAGTGGCATAGTATCATGCTATATGTGTTGACCAACCTTGTCGAGGTGTAGCCGTATGTGAGGTAAGTTCTCAACGAACTTGTTTCAGTATGCCGTCACTATTCTACATCCAACTCCCTTGTTTCTTGTTGGTACAGGGAATTTCTTCGTGAATCCTGGCACCAATCAAGGGATCCTACCCCATAGGAAAATGATACCCTTCTTTCACAGGGTGCGGGACCAGGGAGGCCCGGTTTCATTTCTTGGTTCAAAAATATGGTACCGTCCAATTTAGCTCGTACTTAGTTCAACATTCCAAGTTGCTTGTATGTTCGAATAATATAACGATCTATCCTGCTTGAACTTGCTGGCCCAAACCGATGCGTCTATAATTGATGAGTTGAGACAGGTTGCAAACGGCTGTGCCTTAAGGGTCAGGTCATTTACCAGTTATGACGTGAATGGATATCGCTTTCACACAGCAAGCTACGACAAGAGTCGGCCTAATCAAAAAACCACAAATAGTGGAGTTTTTACGCCCGGTATTGATGGCCTCGACTATTATGGAAGAATTGAAGAAATATATGAACTTTCATTTTATGGTGCCAAACCTTTTAATCATGTCATATTCAAATGCCATTGGTTTGATCCTCGAGTAACGAGACGGACCCCTAATCTTGGGCTAGTCGAAATTCGATAGGATTCCGTCTATCCAGGAGACGATGTCTATATTGTGGCTCAACAGGCCACATAGGTTTATTATACGTCATATGCGTGCCAAACCAAAGGGCATCTTAAGGGTTGGGATATCGTGCATAAGGTCTCGCCACACGGTAAACTACCTGTCCCAAATGATGAAGATTACAACTTCAACCCACACACATATGACGGAGAGTTCTTTCAAGAAGAGGGGCTAGAAGGGAGGTTTGAGATAGACTTAACCGAAGCCATCGGAATGGAACTAGACAATGAAAGGGTTGATGACGAGGACGCTGGAGATGAGGTGCAAAATGTGAAGGACTTCGAAATGCTTGAGCGATTACGTTTAGGCAATGATAATGAAGACAACATTCCTCCTTCGGATAGTGTTGATTATTTGGGCAATGACAATGTTGATAGTGATGACGAGACCTATGATCCAGCTAATCCCAATTATGAAGATTATTTCTAATACATGTAATACTATGTTTTTGTAATTATGTTTTGTTTATTTTGTATCTATTTCTATTTCTAGTTACGTCTTGTTTATTCTTTTTAATTGCAGGTGATTGAACAAAGATGGCGGGCCAAAGCGACCGTCACAGGGACGTGTCCTCGCCTTACCAAACACCATGCATTGCAGATGCCGCTGCAGGTGAGGGGCCGTCGAATAGGAGGAGGAGGAGGAGGAGCGGCCGCAAGAGGTAGCCGCCGCTGCCTCCTACCACACAGCGTGAGGAGGACGAGGAGGAGGAGAGGCCCAGGGACGACGATGAGCTAGTTCGGCAGATAGACGAGGAGGAGGGGGCGCACGAGGGAGAGGGGACGCACGAGGAGGATGGTATAGGTTCTGCTTCCTCTAGTTCGTCTAACGTCTACTTGCAAGGTCCGACGAGCCTCCCTCCGGTTCCGCTTCCTCACCAACGCCCAATGATTCACCCTGAAGGGCAAAAGTAAGTAACTTTAGATTTAATCACCACCACTTCATATGATATGTTGAAAATCGATAGAGAAACTAATAATTTTTCTTAATCACTTGTGCAGGAACTGGACGATTGTGTCGGGTGGTGGTCACGGACGCCTGGTCAATGGTGTCCTGGGTCTTCTGTGTAGGCAACACTAGCCTGGCTTGGTTGACTACGCCAGTAGGAGGGAGCCGGCCTGGACGTTTGACCACTACGCCGCCGCCCCCGATGTGGGTTACCCCAATAAGGCGGAGCGGGTGAAGGCAGAGTTTTGGGTAGGTCTCCCTCGCACTACACTGCTCAATACATCGCATTTATTTGACTTTTGTTGAAATAATGAATGGATACATCACGTCTATATGTAGACTTATTTTAGATGCAAGGAGGGATCTGAGGCCAGGGCAGATTTGGTGGCTACCAAAGCCTGTAAAAAACTCGTCACCGACATGCATCACGAGACGCGCATCTAGGCCATCATAACCTACTACGGGTCGAAACTTGGAGAGAAGGTCAGCAAAGAAGAAGCAAGACAGATGACGCTGACCCGGGACCAATACCTTGAGGTAGATAAAGAACATTAATATTGATTCGTTTGGAGATTAAGTTGGTTTAATTTGATCTTTTTATATGTCAAATACTTGATGATGTGTAGATGTGTCCCTAGTGGTGCTCCTCGTATCCCGAGTACTGGGCGATGATCGTGGACAAGTGGTTCACGCCCGGGTGGGCCAAGACGCACGATGCTGCCCGAGAGCGGCGTTTGCAGATGCAAGGTCCAGCACACCATCAAGGCAACCTCAACCTCGCCAGATACAAACAATTATGGGTACGCGAATTCATTTATCTATTCTGACGCTCAATTATGCCTGATTTCTAATCATCTTGTTGTCTTTCTCGCAGTCAGAGGCACATGGTGGCCAGCAATGCTCCGACTTCTAGGCATGGTGTATGTCCCACAAGGGCAAGGCGACGTCCAGCGTCTCCTACAACCCGGAGGACCCGCCCAAAGCGTACACCAACCCGAGCATCCACACCCGCATCAGTGAGTACACGTCGGCGGCAAGGTCAGTCCATGGGCCAGAGTATGACCTGAGCACTGAGGACTTTGATGCAGAGATCGTCATGAGGGTGGGTGGAGGCAAAAAGCATGGGCGGTACTGGCTTGGTGACGGCGTCATCGACTCGACCTCTACTCCCTCTCTCTCCCAGATCCGAGCACGGAGCACGAGCGCAAGCCCGGCCATACGGCCACGGCCAAGTGCTTCACAGCAACGGGTCGACGCACTCGAGGTTATTCCTGTTTTACTCGTCGTACATTGATCTTTACACACCTTAATTAGCTTTGCATTACTAAACATTGGAGTGAAATATTGTAGGCCCGGCTGGAAGAAGAAGCAAGGCAACGTCAGGACCTGGCGGCCCAGCTGCAGTCCGAGCGGGCCGCGCGAGAGGCCTAGGCGTAGAGGATGGCGGAAATGATGCAGTTCATGCAGACTCTTGGGCAACATACGGGTCTAGCTATGCCACCTGGGCTGTTCGCTCCACCTCTGACTCCTGCAGCTGCAGCTACTCCTGTGAGTTTTTGCTTGTGCTTTGCTTGAATGACCTAGATTAGCTATCCAAGTAATCTTGTCTAACACATGCAATCTCTTCTCCTTTGTGCAGCCTCAGTCGGAGGGTTCAAATAATCTAGCTCATGCGCCTCTGACTGATCCAGCTTTTCCTTCACCAGGCACTCAGTTTCCACCTTGGTGATGAGTAGCATTAGTTGTATTTGTATTTGTTGTTCACTTGGTGATGGATTTCTGATATACTTGTCATGCACTAGTGGTATATTTGGATAACTGTGATATATGTGATAGATGTTTGGATTGATGTATGTGATATATGTGATATATTGTGATGAATGTGATATATGCGATGGATGTGATAAATATGTGATGTATGTTTGGATGGATGTGAGATATATGTGATAATTTGTGTTTGTCGTGATGGAATGTAAAAAATTAATAAAAAAACTGGTTTTGGTCAGTTTGCCGAGTGCAATGGTCACTGCACTCGGCAAAGCTGGAAAAAGAGGTGCCAACCCGTTTCCCAGCTTTGGCACTCAGCAAAGAATTGTTTTAAAAAAAATAAAAAACTTTGCCGGGAGCCACCCGTCCGGCGCTCGGCAAAGAAATTTTTTTAAAAAAATAAAAAACTTTGCCGAGTGCCATCCCGGGCGGCGCTCGGCAAAGAATTTAAAAAAAATAAAAATAAAAATAAAAACTTTGCCGAGTGCCAGCCCGAGCGGCGCTCGGCAAAGAATTTAAAAAAATGAAAAACTTTGCCGAGTGCCGTCCGGGTTGTCACTCGGCAAAGCCGCCGTCACCGTTTCCTGCGCCGTGACGGCTCGTTTTCTTTGCCGAGTGCTGTCTCGGCACTCGGCAAAAGCTTTGCCGAGTGCCCGACAAATGGCTCTCGGCAAAGGCTGCTTTGCCAGCCATTTTTTTTTTCCCGAGTGGCCTTTGTCGAATGCGGCACTCGGCAAAGCCTTTGCCGAGTGTATTTAGGGCTTTGCCGAGTGCCGCAGGCACTCGGCAAAGCGCCTGAATCCAGTAGTGCCGGCATGCTTCCCTCATGGTTCGTCCAAAAATAACGAACGTAATTTTCTTCCTCCTCGCCTAGTTGCTCGCTGCGCCACGACGTACGCACCGTCCAACGAGCCCCGCTCCTCTGCACGTTGCTCCCCGACGCCATACTCTCCGCCTCCCCCCGCACCCTCCTCCATCCTCTATCTCCACCGCATCCGAGCGCTGACAGCCGGCGGCCGGCTTCCTCTGCACCGCGCTCACCGAGCGCTTCATGGCCGCAGGCGCCGGACGTCGTGTGTGCCCAAGCAGCCAGGTGTAGGCGCAGCTAGACGCTGCCAAGTCGCGCCACCATCCTCAGCCGTCGACTGGCCAGAACCAACTGTTCCTCGGTCTTCTTTGCGTAGTCCGAAAGAAGAAGGGTGAACAACACATGTTTTGATAGTATGTTTCAAGTGTTTCAGATGTTCCACAGGTACGTTGCA
Organism: Miscanthus floridulus; assembly: GCF_019320115.1. Taxonomy (NCBI): domain Eukaryota; kingdom Viridiplantae; phylum Streptophyta; class Magnoliopsida; order Poales; family Poaceae; genus Miscanthus; species Miscanthus floridulus. The sequence continues at coordinate 75,496,092 of NC_089591.1, forward strand.
AGTGTTTCGTATGAATGTTGCATAAGTAGATCGAGATATTTCATATTTGCAATGGTTGTACATTTATGTTGCAAGCTTTTGTTTTCAATGTTTCATCAGTTTTTTCAGACGCAGGTTGCAAGTGTGTTTTTCAAGATGTTGCATATGTTTCACACATATGTTGCAATCTGGATGTTGCATATGTTTTGCAATGGTTTTCAAGTGTTTTTAGGTGTTTTTACAAGTATTTCATCTACCATCAGACATATGTCTCAAATGTTGTATCTGGATGTTTCAAAAGTAGATCAGGTGTTGCACATGTTGCAACGGGACCCACCTGCCTTAGCCACCTACAGCAGCTGCTGGGGTGCTAGCCGAGCGAGCGCAGACGGCAGAGGGGGTGCAAGCGGTCCCCACGTGACGTCTGGACGGCGCGGGCCCTATGTAGGCACGCAAAACGCAGGCGCAGCGGGGCATGCAGGCGCGGGGGCAGAGCGCAGGTGTGCACGGGAAACGAAGTGCAAACACAGGCGTCCGTCTATATGTCCGGGCGCTAGTGCTTTCGATATTTTATACCCTTCCTTTCTCAACTATTGGAGGCATCTGACGAGCAAAACCTAGATATAAAATCACTCCAAATCGTCGACTCCCTCTCTCGCTCACTCCCTCCGGAGAGGCCGTCATCGTTGACCGATACCCTAACTCTCTCTCTCTTTCTCTCTCTCTCTCTCTCCTGGTGATGCAGGGCACGAGGACGACAGCGACGTCTACGACGACGCTCGTCGTAGAGAGGTGTGGTGCCCGGACCGGCACGGATACGATAGGCCTCCATGTCCATAGTGTTGGCACGGCAAGGATAAGAGGTCGTAGTGTTGTGCCTGGACGAGATAACCGGTACGACGGTATTGCACGGTACAACACAGATAAAACGTTGTGCCTAATACAATAATGCCGTACAACATAGTGCCGGTGTCAATGCTATTGCCGTGCCGCCCATTTGCCCATTTAATAAAGGCAACGTATCAGGTGCAAACCAACCAACCTGTGCAAACTTGTAAACTACCGATCAGGACCACTAGATGCTAATCCAATAGATGGGATGAGAGGTGGGATTTTTTTGCGCTTAAGCCCCCTACCCGCCGGCCTTTTTTTGCGCTTAAGCCCCTCACCCCATCCATTGGATCAGCATCTAGTGGTCCTGATTGGTAGTTTCCAAGTTTACACGGGTTGGTTGGTTTGCACCTGATATGTTGCCTACATCATAACCCATAAATAGCGCAAGTGGATTCTCATTTTAGAGGATGGACAAAAAGGAGTCTAGTAATTAGTTGCATCTTCATCACGTTGAAGTTACTATTGACGCAACTCCTGCAGACAATGTTGGAACTGTCATGTTTTCGAATCTCTGTTCAAACATGTCGTGCTGCCTACAAAACTAAGTCCATTATCATTAGATATGATATTATGCAAGACAAATTGATATTAACACTTTAACAGCAGATGTAACTGCCATTTGCAAACCAAGATAACCAAAATACACACCAGTTGCACCTGTCCAAATGAGTCAAAATTTCTACACCTAACGCTGCTTCATTTCAAGTCATTCAGATATTAACATATGGATGCAACCAAGTCCCATCAGGCTATACTTTCTGAGTCATTCATATATTAATATACGGATGTAACCAAGTCCCATCAGGCTCTACTTTTTGAATCGCTAGGCACTAAACAGGGATGCAAACAGGTTTGTCCGCGAACCCACATATAGGTTTAATTTTGTTGGTCTTTTGGATTACTATAGGGATAACAAAAGTTCAACCTGATGAGCAAAATGCACAAAATTCCATTGCTTTAGCTTTTGTGTTATAAAAAACACCTGTCCAAGCATCTACACTCATTGCCAGATCTCATTTCAAAGTTTCCACAGATTGGCTTCGAGGACTGTATCGAGTTTGTATCCCAGCAGTTCTCAAGATCTGTGCAAGGCCTCAACTACAAATCTATAACATGCTTATATGGCTACCAGACCAATGTTCAATCTAAAGTACCTAATATTCTTGTAAAAGTTAGGCCAACTTATGATAGTTATTATTGATGTTGATTCATGATCGGCAATTATGTCTTTTATAAATGAAAATCTCAAAATGGGATACTATATACATAGGAAGCTCCTAATTGAATATCCTGAGGTTCATTGAATCACTTGTTTGAACAAAAATAATGTAAGGAAGCATGGTACTCTACCTTCATTGAATTAATAGGATGCAACACAGAGGTAGAGGGTGCACTTGTAAGATCTCCATGCAGCTAAAGCAGACATCAAAATGCTTGCTGATGATATTTCCATAGGGGGGGACAACAACTACAATAGCAACTTCAAACCAACTGTCCTTGAGTGCATTTGTAAGTGAATAAAAGGTAAGATGACAAATTGAGCAACATATAACGACGAAAGATGACAGTCACCATTCACTAAAGCCAATTCAAATGGCCATATGAGATTGATGCTTTTGAATTTGCATTTAGCTAGAATATCTTGTGGATTACAGCTGGTTGACAAGTTAATTCCACGGATTTTGTGTTTGGAGATGATAGCCATCATATATGCAGTTTCTGAAAAAAGTGAACCAAACTATGTTTTCGAACACCAACTTTTCCTGAAAATTGTAGCTTTGGAAATAGTTGTACTGTACAGTGTTTATGTTGCTGGTTTTGCTAATAAGCAGACATCCTATCTACCTGAAGAAGCTTGGTTAGAAAGCCTAAAAAGCTAAGCACTAAAACTTGTGTGCATTTTATGAAAGCAGTTTTGGATCAGGATGCGTCCATCCTGAGATCCGTCTTTGTCCTAATAGAATCAAAGCTGCAGCACCAGGAAAGATTACAAAAGATGAATGGGCTGCTCTTCAGTTCAGATCTACTAACACAAGGCTAAAGGTGGTTGTTTAACATTGCACGCACCTCTTGAAGCTTCTGTCTGCTATTGTATCCGTATCCAGGTAGAAATTCACCCTCGTATTGTGCTACTGTAACCAAAGGGGAATTGCCCGTTTGAAATCGAAGCCAATCCAATCAAATCAGAGGATGTAGGCAGGGAAAATGAAATGAAGGGCTGGGAACGATCTAGTCCTTGTGGATCGATAGGATCATAGGAATATGGAACTGGTTCTGATGGAAAAAGGCATGCACTCAATAACAAATGACAGTAACAGTTCATTTTTGAAGTAAGATATCTGTAGAGTATTCTATTTGGAGGTGTGGTTAAGTTTTCACAACTAATATTCACACATCTGATGGAGTATAACTACCTCTGGTTTTCGTATTGTATCTAAGCAATACTACTTCAGATTAGCTGGTGCTGTTAGTGTCTAATTGTGGTAGAAAATATGACATGATGCTCAATAATAAATAAAAGCCCTATGATGTAGCCATTGTCAGGTTTCATTACTGAAAAATGTATGCAAAGTAACAGGACAATATTCTTTATTTGAGTAACTGAATAGTCCGAATTAACATGTAACGAGGAAAGAATGACAACATATTCGAACTGAAGTAATTTGAACATCTCTAGTTCTATGGTATCATGATTCATGCAGGCTCTCTCGCACCTCATTTTGCCACGTCACTTCGTTTTTCCCCGTCGCCAGATTTTCATTTGAGGCATACCCATGCTGCGGGCACAACATCCAGCGTTTCCAGAACCTTCTGACTCTTCTGAGCGCGATAGAACCAGCCACTCAAACGCCCCGTCTCCCTCAGCCTGCCGCCACCGACCCACATAACTGGAGGTCGCTAGTGAGCTCTTTCCATGACAGATCACTTTGTTTTTGTATGGATGGTGTAGTTAGAAATAGCTGAGAGTTAAGACAGACAGCAGAAAAACATATATATAGATGTTTTGTGCTCGTTGATTACTTCTAATGGGATGTATTAGCAATATATCATTAGATCAGTTAAATGGATATGTAACCAGCTTTGCTTTCTCTCTACAATTCAATTGACAGGAACAAATTTGGGAATTAGGGTGTACGACATCATTGAGGAGAGGTGCTTCTGCATATGAGAAACGTAGGGCAAAAACAAAAGGAGGATGAGCACAGCATTTCTGGATTGAGGAACAAGACAGCATGAGCAACTGTGCATGGACAGGCGGTATGTGCATCAGCTTCGACTGAACCTAAGGTGTCCAGCCACATTGGCTGCTAGTGATACTGTGCCAGTGGCTCGCAGGCAAGTTGGTGCATTCATCAAATAACAAAAATGATCGTACAGTCCTCACCCCATCAGTTGCACTGAAATCAGTGAACTCATGTCAATCTTTGTACTGAACAATAAACGTGATGGGGGATGCATATATACCTTGTGCTTGTGCCCATTTCATCGAACACGTTAAGGGCATCTTCCATGGAAGTATTGTCGCCGACAATGAGGTCGATGGTGGCCAGGAATGTGGAGCACACAGGAGCAGGAGGTTGACACGGTGGCTGGAGATGCCCTTGCTATCGGCTTCCGGGCCTTTCACGTGGCGCACTGGCGCAGGAGTGAGTTGGCTGCGGCGGCCGTGGTCGCTAACGGCGTGGGCGTCGCGCGGGCGGCTGCAGCGGCGTGGGCGGCCGCGGCGACGGCTGTAGCAGCGTGGGCGGGCGTGTGAGGGCTCGTCGCCGTATGTAAGGCGAAGTCGAAGGCAACGCTCGCTGGCAGCGCTGCGGCGCGTAACTCTGACAGCAGGGAACACGACTCGATGTAACTCGTGGTATCGACGGGCTATATCTAAGGATTCACGTCAACAATAGCGTGGGGCGTGTCTGCGTTAGTTCACCACAACGTCCGCCGGGACGGAATGGAACACCATGACCAACGGATGACGTCTGCGCATGGCGCCAGTGATGAACAGGGCCACGACGTGGAGCTGTCCCTGTTGACATCTATAGGATCGGCGGGACCAGTACGAAGGAGAAGAAGGACCCGGCGACCGACAGATGACGTGGAAGCCTTCTTCTCTATCGTTCTTCTCATTTTCCTCGCTCTAACCCACGCTTTTCCTTCGCCTATAAAAGAGGAAATAGGACGCCCCATGAAGGAGGATCTAGATCCGCGCGTACGGAACCACGAGATAAAAATACAAGAGTACGACTTGAGCACACAGCTGAGCGGCGATCGAGCCCTCAGTACCCGTTCACTCCTTCTATCAGAGACTTGGGATCCTTTCCCTCACTCGCCTGTTTGTAACCCCTACTGCAAACCAAGTGCCGGTAACACGAGCAGCAGCAAACTGGACGTAGGGACGTTCCGTCTGAACCAGTATAAAACCTTATGTCCTCCGAGCACACCATCCGAGCCAGACGCGCAAATACAAATTTACTCGTCGGTGGTCCAAAAACACCGATAGTTGGCGCTTCAGGTACGGGCTTTTTGCGCGTCTCGACGTCCACATCAGGCCTCGGATGGCTAGTCACGGCGTCAGCTGGGTCTCAGGCGCGCACGTGCGCTTCAGAAGCCTGGACTTCATCATTACGACGGAGGGAGAGTTGGCGCAGGCTCCCGCCGCCATCCAACCTCTCTACTCCGCCGGCCTCAACGCGATCGCCGAGGCACTTAACGAGCTGGAGCTGCACGCACCGGAGGCCCGTGCCCCCGGGAGCGACCAGCTCCGTAGCTTTGATTACGAGTGGTTAGAGCGCCAGCTCGACGCCTTCCTGGGACTCCGACCGTCCCGGGAGGACCAGGGCCGCCTCACCTTCTCGTTCACCAATGTCATAACACAGCATGCCGGAGGAGAGCCGCTCTCCCCGGAATACCTCATCTGAAGCGCCCCGATAGCGCTCCCGTTAGGTTTGCGCAACGCAGCAGAGACCGTTGGCCACCTTGGGGCGCAACGCACGCCCCCATCCCCTATGAACGACAAGTTCGTGGGGATGACCGAATATGTCTCGGAATCTTTCCATGACCTCCTCACAGGAGAATCGAAGTCGCCCTCCAACTCTGACTCTAACAGGGGGAGCCATCACCCTCTCGTGAATATTTCATGACAGGTACCCCCGAGGGATACATCGAAAGCATCCACGACGAAGAGGCTACCCCAACGAACGACCTCGACGATGAGGTCGAGGGGGATGCAGGGGCCTCACCTCACCTGTGGGTAGAGCAGCTGAAGGCCCATCACCAAGTGCTCGAGGAAGCACGACTCTGGCTCGAGCAAGAACGCATGGAGCTTGAGCGCCACGGAGATGGTGGGCGTGCACGCGCCGTGGCCCGCGACGTGAACCAGAGGATCATCGAGGACAACGAAGCCCTCCCACACTTCACCCGGGCAAGCCAGAACATCGCTGCTACGGCGGCCTTGCTTCGGGGGCTTCCGGGGCCCACGACGCCCGAGGATCGTCGGGCCCATCGCAAGATTCACATGCTACTCGAGCGTGCGGTGGCGCAGCAGGACGAGAGCTCGCTATCCTGATGAAGCGAGCTCAGCGCTAGCCAACACGCGCCCTTAGAGTGACCTGATAGGGACATGTCAGTCCACCAGCCGCAACAAGGCAGTAGGCCACACACCACAGTCCCGGTGCATGAACGTCTTAGCCTCCATCGTGACGCGTGCGACACCCTTGATGCCCACAGGCGTACCCGCGGCGATGCAAGGGAGGAAGCTAGCCATGGCTACCACCCTCATCGTGGCGGATGCTACGACTACGGCGAGGACCGAAGCCCGAGCCCTGACTTGCCAGGACCTCGGTCCTTTGGCCGACACATCCTCAACATCGTCTTCCCACCGTGGTACCGACCGTTGACCAACATCCTAAAATACTCTAGGGAAATGAACCCCGGACTGTGGCTCAAGGATTATCGGCTTGCTTGCCCAGACGGTGGAGCGGATAGTGACAATTTCATTATCCGAAACCTTCCATTGTTCCTGGCCAATTCGGCGCGAATGCGATTGGAACACCTTTCACCTAACCGAATCCAAAGTTGGGCAGACTTAAAAGAGATCTTCGTGGGAAACTTCTAGGGCACATACGCACGCCCTGGGAACCCGTGGGATCTCAAGAACTGTCGATAGAAGTCTGGGGAAACTCTTCATGGGTACATTCGGTGCTTCTCCTGGCAGTGCAACGAGCTACCCAACGTCGCCGACGTCGACGTCATAGGAGCTTTCCTGTCTGGGACCACCTGTGAGTCCCTAGTTCACAAGCTAGGATATAAGGGCCCACGAACCACCAAGGAGCTCCTTGATATCACCACAGACCATGACTCGGGCGAGGAGGCGGTTGAGGTTTGACCGCCTCAAAGGCAAGGCAAAGCAGGACAAGGACATCGGCGAAGGTGCCTCCAACTGCCCCAACAAGAAGAAGAACAAGCAGCGGCACGAGGGCCCACTCTTGGCCCCTGCTGACCACAAGGGGGTCAAAAGTTTGCTGAGGGTACCCAGACCACTTCGAGAAGCTACTCGAAGGGCCATGCCTGAACCATGCTTTCCTAGTTAAACGTCTATACAAGGACTGTGGACTCATGAAGCGATTCTTGTCCAGAGGCTCCAATAAGGGGGAGCATAGGAAGGAGCTCAAGCCGGCCATAGACAATGCTGAGGGGAAGGATGGTGGATTTTCAGTGCTGGATGGCTGCCTCATGATCTTTGGTGGGTGAAAGGTCCTTATGTGGTTTTGGTAATTGAGTGACAACCCTAGGTGGACTAATTGTGTTTATGTGAGATACACAGGTGATTAGTCCACAGGTACATGTGTGTGAGCAACATATGCCATGAAGGTGGAAATGGCTCAAAGATGTTGCAAAGCTCACACATGTGATGATGAAGGAGCTCATTGCAAATGAGACATGACATTGAGTCATGTGATCAAGGTGGAGAAGATCAAGACATAACTTGGCTTGATGGACCGGTTGCAACCGTGAAGGACAGGTCGGAGGCTTTGGAGCAATGGACCGCATGGTGGTGAAGCTTGAGCAAGACTTGACGCTGATGGACGAAGGCAACAGTGAAAAGCAAGTAAAGTCAAGATCGATGAACCAATATGATCATGTGATGATATGAAGTGGATCATATCATTGTTGATCGTGTTGGTGCATGTGTTGCATCGATATTGGAGGAGATGGAATGGAATGCGCAAGGCAAAGGTATAACCTAGGGCATTTCATTTCACCGGTCATAGGTGTGTAGAGAAGTTTATGACCGGGTTTAGGATAGATGGCCATACTATCAAGAGGGGCAAACTTGTTTGCATATCGGTCATCTAGTGCCACTCGAGTGATCTAACTTTGCATCGTCGCTAGAATCAAGTGGCATGGCAAGTTGAGTGGTTAATCCTTTGAAAAATGTTTGTGAAAAGCTAACACACATACACATGGTGGTGTACACTTGGTGGTGTTGGCACATTTGCAAAGGAGAAGAAGTTGGAGTTGATGTGGATCAACTCGATGAAGAAACAGAGGCGAAAGGAGAAATCTCACCGGTGGAGTGCGGATAGTCCGACGGTGCCACCGGCACCCTGTACAGAAAATATAAGGTCTCACAGAGTGCACCGGATGCTGGTCACGCAATGACCAGACGCTGGGTCCTATGTTCGGTCAGTGGCAGCAGCGAACATGCGGTCTTGGTCTTGTGACCAGACACTGGCGTGAAGAGTGATCGGACGCTCAGGGTCTGCGTCCGGTCAGTGCTGACGTATGGTGACGCAGGTGGTGCTGAAGTTAGGCACGTGAGCATAGAACTGATCAGACGCTGGTCTGCGTCTGGTCATGGTGGACCGGACGTGTCCGGTCACAAAACAGAGGCTCGGGGAGCTCTCTAGAAATGACCGAACTCTGGCATAGCTACGTCCGATCATTCACTGTGCTGCGTCCGGTCGCAACTTAACCGTTGAGATTGGGTGCTCAGTGGTTGTAGCTGGTGCCACATGGCATTGCATCGGGCTACCGGACGCTAGGGTCCTGCGTCTGGTCAATATGACCGGAGCGTCCGGTCGTCCTGAATTTTGCCCAGTAAAGGGGTAACAACTAGTTTATCTCATGGGGCTATAAATAGAAGTGGTGGTCGGCCTTTGGCCGTCAGCTGAGCACACTAGGGCCTTGGTGGCTTATGTGGTGGTGCTTGGGAGCCCTCTAACTTACATATGCTTGATAGTGATCATCCGATTGTGTGAGTAAGTGATTCTAGTGCGATTGCATCGTGAGGTTGCATTGAGTGGTACTAGGTGATCGAGTTGCAAGCCGGTGGTGCTTGTTACTCTTGGAGGTTGCCACCTCCTAGTCGGCTTGGTGGTGGTCTCCGTCGAAGCCCGCAAGAAGCTTGTGCGATGCTCCGGAGAAGAGCTTTGTGAGGGGCATTGTGCTCGCCCCGCAGGAGCCACGAAGAGCAACTCTAGTAAAGCGTGTCATTGAGCTACCCTCACTTTTGGGGTAGGTTCTTGCGGTGCCCGACATGCGGGCTTGGTGAGTGATGCCAATTAGCCGCCGAACCACCAAGTGAGACGTCGACACAATGAGGACTAGCGTGTTGGCAAGCACGTGAACCTCGGGAGAAAAATCACCGTGTCAACCTTGTTCTTCTCGTTGGTTTGCATTCTCGTTACACAAGCTTGTAATTAGTTTCATATACATTATGCTTATGTAGTTGCTCTTGTAATTAGTTAGCTTGTGTAGCTCACTAGTTACCTTCTTACTTGTGTAGCATAGAAGTAGCTCCCTTGCGTGGCTAATTTGATTTGTGTAACCTTGTTAGCCACATTGCTTAGTTTGTGTAGCTAAGTATTTGTGCTCTCTAATTTGGCATTGGTTGCCTTGTTATTGAGCATTGCTAGTGAGCTTAGGTGGCTTTGTGCTTTTGCTTACTAGCATGTGTAGGAGCTCCCTTGTTGCTTGAAGTACTAGTGGCATAGGTTTGTGTGACCTTGCTTCTAGAATTGGTTAGGTGAGTTCTAGCTAGCCCGACACCTTTGTTGCTTAATTAATATCTTTGGAAGGTGCTAGAGAACATAGATAGAGGGGTGTAGTCTTGGCTAGACCGATAGTTTTAATTTCGCACTTGTTTCGGTTAGCCGACGCGATTAATTTTAGAAAGGACTATTCACCCCCTCTAGTCCGCCATCTTGACCTTACAGAGGGTCAGCGGCCTACGACTCCAGGCACCGCCAGAAGCTTGCGCGCCATGAGGTCTATACGGCCGAGCCGGCCATGCCTTCCTTCCTCCGATGGTCAGAGTCTGCCATAACCTTTGATCGGACCGGCCACCCAAAACACATTCCGATAAGGATTCTACTAGCCTACCGCAGTAGCCGACATTGAACAGATTGTGTGCACCTGTGAAAGGTGTCAATACTACACTCGACAGACCCACCTACTGGCCCAAGCACTCCAAACAATCCCCATCATGTGGCCATTTGCGGTCTAGGGGCTCGATCTGGTTGAACCTCTCAAGAGGGCACCTAGGGGCTATACGCACTTGCTTGTCGCCATAGACAAGGTTACAAAGTGGATAGAGGCTCTACCGATCTTCGTGATCAAGTCTGAGCAAGCCATGTTGTTCTTCCTTGACATCGTCCATTGCTTTGGGGTCCCAAACTCCATCATCATGGAGAATGGCACATAGTTCACCGAGAAGAAGTTGCTTCGATTCTATGATGAATACCACATCCGCGTCGATTAGGCCGCCGTGGCGCACCCCCGCACGAATAGGCAGGTCGAGCGCCCAAACGACATGGTCTTGCAAGGCCTCAAGCCTAGGATCTTCAACCGGTTGAACAAGTTTGGTGGACAATGGGTCATGGAGCTTCCTATGGTGCTCTAGAGCCTGAGGACGACCTCCAGTCGGGCCACTGGCTATACGCCATTCTTCATGGTCTACGGTTCTAAGGCTATCCTCTCGAGGGTCAGGGCGTACGATGAACAGGGAGCCGAGGCATCCCTCGAGGATGCCATGGACCAGCTAGATGAAGCGCGCAATGTTGCCCTCCTTCGCTCGGTTAAGTACTAGCAAGCGTTGCGCCGGTACCACAACCATCGAGTGCGGGGTCGGGCCATCAATGTTGGGGACTTGGTGCTCTGCCTCATCCAGAGCAACAAGAATCGCCACAAGCTCTCTCCACCATGGGAGGGACCGTGCGTCATCATAGAAGTGCTTCGACCAGGCACCTACAAGCTCAGGACCATCAATGGCAAAGTCTTCGTCAACGCCTGGAACATCGAACAACTATGTCGCTTTTACCCTTAATTTACGCATGCTTTCTCTTATCAGTTTTGCTATCAACTCCTCGATATTTAGTGACACTCGACCCCAGCAACGGTAGGGGGTCGGGCCTCACTCAGGGGCTGATAAGAGCATATCTATCTAGTAGACATTCTCTATGTTTGACTCTTTCTCACGTTAAGACCTAGAAGCGAGGGTCGTAGAAATAAATGCTGAGTAAAAATGGTCGGACTGCAAGAAACCTATGCCCTAGTGGCTACGGTGTTTTTGCTCACTAGCATGATTAGAGTTTTTTTCCTGCACCCTGAGCTTCCTAATCCTTAACTACAAAAAGAGCCAGGACGCATTTAAGAGTATATCCACCTGGCAAACATTCTCTATGTCCAACCCTCTCTCATGTTAAGATCTAGAAGCAAGGGTTGCGGAAATGAACGCTGAGTAAAACTAGTCGGACTGCAAGAAACCTACGCCCCAGCAGCTACGGCGTTTTTGCTCACCAGCATATCAGAGTTTGTTCACCCACACCCCAATCTTTACAGCCTTAACAACGGAAAGGGTCGGAACGCATTAACCTTTTTATACAAAAAGGGAAGAAGGGCTAAAAATCTTTTTGTCCATAACAAAATTTAAGAGCTTGTCCACTTATTACGAGCTCGCCACCAAGCTTATCTGCCTAACTAATTTCTTGAGGGGGATGATCTCATCCTCTATCTCTGCAGGTTAGTCCTGTGCCAGCTGGTCACCCAAGTTAATCAGATGGCTTGGGCCGCTGTCGAGAGATGGGTAAGGAGCAGTAGAATGCCCCATTCGGGTTATGCCAACTCTATCACGAATGACGGACCTAGATTCCACTCGGACATATCCGGTAAGAGCTCCCCGAACCTATCACTCGAGCCATCGAGGTAAGTCCTATGCCAGCGGGTCACCCAAGTCAATTGGACGGCTCGGGCCATAGCCGAGAGACCGGTTAGGAGTAGTAGGATGCCCCCATGTGGGTTATGCCGACTCCGTCACAAACAATGGACCTGGATTCCACTCGAACATATCCAGTAAGAGCTCCCCAAACCCATCACTCGAGCCATCGAGGTAACTTTACCAACCCCCACTTTACTTTTCTACTGCATGAGCATTCATTCATCCATTCTCATACATCCAAGTATCACATATGCAATTATTGCATCACAACGCTTCACGTCGTGACACGAAGCGACAGTCGTCTCATTCAACATGAGCGACAACCGATCGGGGTTCGAAGGCTGGCCCACGAATGGCTCGAGGTCACCTCACATCAAATAGATCTAGGGGAGAAAACATAGATGAGCCCCAGTGGCCTTTGCTCGACCCACTCAGAAGTGGATAGGGTTATCTTGACCTTCTTGTTCGATCCTAACCTCGAGCAGTGCCCACAGAATCTCCATCGAGGAGAGGCCAGCGGGCCACCTAAATCGATCTCTGGAATGACTCGGGCATCTACTGGGAGGCGGGTTAAGGAGTAGTGGAATGCCACATGAGAGCTATGTCGACCCTGTTACGAATGACGGATCCAAATTCCACTCGAACATGCCCATTAGCAAGCTCACCCCCTCTGGTTGCGGAAACCGCGGACGGGGTGATGATCACAAAGATGAGCTGACCCCTCAACCGGACCCCTACAATGCATGGGGGCTCAAGGGAAGTTGGACTCACAAGGAGACCGAATGCGCGGTCGCAGAACGATGGCTTGGATCATAGGGAGGGGATACATATGAAAACTAAGAATAACATTTCTGAAATAAAAAATGCTTTCCCCTACCAGTTTCACTATCGTCTCCTCGATCTTTAGTGAAACCCGACCTCGGCAACGACAAGGGGTCGAGTCTCACTCGGAGGCTGATAAGGGTATACATATACCCTTTTCAAAATAGTCACCATGCCCGACCCTTTCTCACGTTAAAAAACTAGAGGCTAGGTTTTGCGGAAACGAACGCCGAGAAAAACTGGTCAAACTGCAAGAAACTTACGCCATAGCGGCTACGACACTCTTGCTTACCAGCGTGACTAGAGTTTCCCGCCCACACCTTGAGCTCTACAGTCTTAACAATAGGAAGGGTTAGAACGCATTAACCCCTTTTTACAAATAAAAAGGGAGAAAGAACAAATTTGTTCAAACAAAAAAAACAAGCTTGTTTAGATGAAACAGATGGGTTGGAAGTTGTCCGCTTATTACAAGTGCACCGCCTAACCTATCTGACTAAACTAGCCCCTCGGGGGATGATCTCATCCTCTATCTTGGTGGAAAGGTCATGCACCAAAGGGGCCACCTCCTTCTCGATGTCGTCTAGCTCAGCATCGGTATAGATGGGCGCGAAGCCTTGGCCCATCATCGCTAGATCGATGTTCTCACAATGAGAGCAGGCGATCGCGAATGATCGGTGAACACCAAAGCGAAGCATGTTCCTTGCCATATCACATGCTCGGTCCAAGATCTGGGTAGTGTGAACCACGAGCGAGCTTGTCTCCTGCTCTAGGGCTAGCTCGAGCTCATCGCAGACCAGCTAGATGACGACGTGCAGGTTGTCATGTTCGTCGCTCTCCTTCTAGAGGGTGTCCTTCACCTCACTGAGCTCCTTCTCTAGGCCGTGGCACTTCACCACCTCCGGCCCTAGCTTGTCATCGAGACCTGCCCAAGTCACGTACCGACTATGTCAAAATACTTACCACAGATTCCAGGGAGAAAGACAGCAAGGGAAACCGGGACTTACCGTCCACATCCGCCCAAAGCTTTTCACCTCATCGTGCTGCTGGGTCACCTCGACCTCTAGGTGCTGGACCTCTTCTTAGCGCCGCCCGACCTCCGTGGTGAGCTCGATGGACATGCCCTTGGCTGTAACCTTTAGGTCCCTCTCCCACTGGAGCTCATTCCTGAGGTGGTCGATCCATTGTTGAGCGACGGCGTGCTCCTAGCGAGCTAGCTCAGTCCCCCGTGCAGAGCTCTTCCATGGCCTGGAGCAAATCATCCCGCTCCTTCTATAACCATTCAGCCTCCAGGGTGTCCGTGCGCACCCTCTCGGTCAGGGCCATGAGCTTCTCCTTGGCCTCGTGGGCATTGTCGCTAGCGTCCTTCTCCCTGACTCTGAGGTCGGCCACCTCCCAGGTGGCAGGGGCAAGCTTGGCCACCTCCTGACGGGTGGCAGTGATCTGTGCGACCAGCCCCTCATTCCGCCGCGTCTCCTCAGCAAGGAACTAGGACTTCTCTTGGCTATGGGCCATAAGGATCTGTGAAAAAGACAAGACTTGGAGGCATAGAAGGAGAACATAAGGGTCGGAAGCATGGTCATATCAAACCTGGCCAACTGGGGCAACAATGTCGTGCTTCGAGCTCAGCATGGTGGTCAGGGCGTGAACCGCGTCCCCAACCTCTGTGTGGACGCTCCCCATTCCCTCTCCTTTACCGCTTCATCAAGGGCAGCCACCTGGACCAGAGAACAGGATGTCCCCATGCCGACCTCAAGCGACACCGACCTATCTGGCGGCGGTAGCTCCTTTAGAGCGGCTTCTCTGGCGATAGAGGGGACGGGTGACACGAACACGGACGCCTACCCTGTTGCCACATCTGCGAAGGATGACTCAGGTGAGCCACCTTCTGTCCTCCCCTTCGTGGACATGGCCACCTGTACGGACAATGGCTCTGGCCATGCCGCCTCCACCTACGACATCGAGGACATGACCGGCCGCTCCGCACCCGCCATAGGTGCCCTGGATGCGCCTCCCCCAACGTAGCCATCAGCTACGCCTCCTCGGTCGATGCCATGGCCACCCCAACAACACTCATGCTCACCACCAGTGCGGCGCCAGCTGGCTCCTGGCATGTTTGCCAGAGGAGGATCTTTTTTGGAGCGAACCATAGGAGAGTCCTACGTCCTCCGATGCTGCAAGGGACATGGTGGTCAGTTCACGGCAGAAATTCGTTAGGACAAAAGGATGACAAAAACTCTTGACTCACCATGACATCATCATATGAGGACGTTTTGGGGCTGGCTTGCCCAACCCTTGCTGCTCCTCATCGGCATGTTGCTGCTTTGAGCCCTCCCTCGGCTCGGAGGGCACGGACTAATCTAAACAGCCGCCTCCCACCGACTCCAGAGGCGCCGCCGAGGGCTCAGGCGGAGTGAGGCGAGCTGGCTCTATCGGTTCTGAGGCCAATGTCGAAGGTCTGGACGTGGTGGGGTGGTTCATTTCACCAGCTCTGGGGGCGCGTCCTCCCCCTCCTGCCTCGCAACATGCCATGAGAAGGGCCCCACCTACAGCGAAGGCGGGTCCTCGTCCTTGGTGGCCAGATCATCCCACAGGATGGGCGACATGGAGTCGTCTTCCTCCTGCTCCTCCTCTTCTTCCTCCTCCTCTTCTTCCGATGAGCCTTGACGCAGCTTCCCTCGCTACAGCTTTGCTCGCTGCTTCAACCACCATTTCTTCTCCTCGTCATCCTTCTTCTTCTTCCGTTGTTCATCCGTGGCATGATTTGCCACCCTCACGGCCATGTGCTCTGGCAGCGGCGCAACAGAGTCTCGGAAGACTAACCCCACCAATAGCTCGATGAAGCCCGCGTCCAGCCACATCACGGGATGCCCCAAGATCTAGAACACGGCGTCGTCCTGATGAGCTGCGCACCGGGCATCATCCCATACAGTGGGAGGACGCGTGCCATCAGGGGTGCCACCCTCCTTGCGTGATACCCCCTGATGACATCGGCCCTATGGAGGTCATGGGTCTTTAGGAACGCGATGGCCTCGAGGAGGTCGCACATCCTCTTCTCCTTGACAGGTGCCCCCCACGGCCATGATGGCAGAACCTCTTCGATCAAATGCCTAGAGAAGACAGTTAAGGGTGTGGCAGGGTTGTACTTCAGGTAGAACCAATGCGAGTGCCACCCCTTGTTGGATCTAGAGAGCCAGCAGGGCATGTACTCGGCTACCCGCTGCCCCCGAAGGTGGATACCCATGCATCCCATCGGCACTGGGGTCTCCTGGCCTGTCTCCTTCTTCTTCATCAAGGAGATGGAGAAGAAATATCTCTAGAGCTCAAAGTGGGGCTCGATCCCTAGGTACCCCTCACACATCATGCTGAAGGCCATGATGTGCTAGATCCCATTGGGGTTCAAGTGCTGTAGCTCGATCTGATAATGGTGCAGCTGACACCAGAAGAATGGGTGAGGACGAACCGTGAGGCCGCTGTGGGGGTATTAGCCCCTATACCCTTATGGCTAGGCTTGGGTCGGCCCAGTCTAGGGGGTTCGATCCACTGGAAGACGACGCATGGCTCGACCGATCTGCTCAGAGTCCCGCGCAAGGAGTCAAGACAGACTTAGAGATCAAGCAAGATCCTGGTCGGTTAGAATAGGAATCCTTATCTGGCCACCTATGACAATTGTAACCGGTTAGGATTAGTTTTCAGATCTGTAACCCTGCTCCCCAGACTATATAAGGTGGGTAGGGGATCCCTCTAAAAAACATCCCTCATTGACATACAGCAATACAATCAGACGCAGGACGTAGGTATTACGCCTTCACAGCGGCCGAACCTAGATAAAACCTCGTGTCTATCTTGCGTCACCATCTTGTTTGTAGCTTGCGCATCTGTCTGCCAACAATCTACTACCTTGGGCATACCCCTAGGTAGACTGCCGATCATATTTCTTCGACAGTGGCGCGCTAGGTAGGGGGTGTGCGTACTGCTCTCTAGACGAACAAGATGGCCATCATCCCTAGTTCCATGGCTACGCCGAACGGCCTCACATTCACCATCGGTCAGATCACCTAGACCACTGGCTTTGATGACTCCATCACCATGACCATGGAGGAGGCGCAGATTCAATCTGCGTGGACCACTGCTTCACCTGCATTGGCTACGGCTTCGACCATGGTGGATCTAGCTCTGGCCACGTCAGCATCATCTTTAGCCACGCCGATAACCCGTCGTCCACTTCCTCGCTACAAAGGAAGGCAGATCGACAACACCGACCTGCTTGACTCCATCGATCGGGTCGGCACCAAACTTGCTGAAACCCTAGCTCTAGTAAGTTCGATTCAAAGTCAACCTAATGAGCAGGTAATCACTACCCACAACAGATATACCCAACTAGCTTGGGCCAGTCATCCTGCATGACTCGGTACAGATCTCGTGGTCACATCTACTCCTGAAGGGCGCTCCGTTCATCGCCGGCCAGCCCCCACGATGGGTCTCTGGCTCTCCGAGTACAAAGCCTCGATGGAGAACTACCAGGCCCAGCCCTACGGCCTGCGCAACTTTATCAACATGGTCCGGATTGAGGATTATGAAGAAGGATCCGTCCACACAGTTCAAGAGGGTGGCTCAAGCTCCTCGTCCGGCATCACATCTAATGCCTCCATCCACACCGAGCTCCGACATCATGATGATGAAGGTGTTGAATACGATCTGGATATCCCAGACCATGCCCTGGGGTTCCCACGATTCCCATCCTTCCCACCAAGGCGAGGGGACTTGATCAATGTTGTCAGTAATGACGAACCACCGATAGTTGGCAAAACAGAACAAGAAAGGCTAGCACGCGAAGCACGCAATATTGACCGGTTTAAT
Source organism: Miscanthus floridulus (assembly GCF_019320115.1). Taxonomy (NCBI): domain Eukaryota; kingdom Viridiplantae; phylum Streptophyta; class Magnoliopsida; order Poales; family Poaceae; genus Miscanthus; species Miscanthus floridulus. The sequence continues at coordinate 75,513,856 of NC_089591.1, forward strand.
CACCGACAAATCAAAGCCGAAGCAGAAGAGGAGGCACGACGCATAAGGGTCTAGCCACGCGACCTTAACAATGCCTTTGACAGGGTGGGGGACAAGCAGGTCTTTAGGACTCCAAGCGCCAACGTAGCTGTTGCTATGGCAACAATGCAACGACTACCCAATACCCCAGAAACCCAGGCAGTTCGTTATGATATATAAGCTTACCTGATGGCTGCTATGGCCCAGACCGTAGAAATTGTAAATCAAGCCCAGGCTCCATCCGTCTCAGTTGAATCAAGCCACAGCCGCCAGTACTCAAGTCGCTCACAGCCACCCAACCAACGTGGCTCACGCAACAACGACCCATCAGACAACCGTCAAGGCAGAAACAGTGGCCATGATGGTGGTCGGGACGACAACCGCCGCAACACAACCGCGACAATCGCCGTGATAACCGTGGTTGTAGGGTTAACCAGGGTGGCAACCGGGATCGCCGTGATGGCAATAACGATCTCCGCCATTACCTCGGAGAACGTGATCTGCGCGAACACATCAACAAAAGAGCCAACGATCATGCATCCCACGAAAGCTATCGCTATATGGAATATGATACTGCCCATGGCCCTCCGGGTTTGAAGCAGTTTACTCCACACCTTCACCAAGTCATATGGCCCAAGAAATTCAAGCTCAAAAAACTTCAGAAGTACGACGGCAAGGACAACCCCGAATTATGGGTCATGCTCTACGAAACCGCATGCAGATCAGCCATGGCTGATGAGCACGTCATGTCTAATTACTTCCCAGTTGCCGTCGGCCACGCAGGCCACCAATGGCTGGTCAGCTTGCCGGCGAACTACTTTGATTCTTGGCAGGAGCTCAAGCAAGCATTCATCGACAACTTCATTGCTACTTGCGAGCAACCCGGCAACAAATATGATCTGCAGCGGATTCGAGATCACAAAGATGAGCCACTACGTGAGTATGTTCGACGCTTTTCGGAGATGCGCATCAAGGTCCAGTCAATCTCCGACAACAAGGCAATCGAGGCTTTCATCACTGGTCTCTGCTTCCATGATGCCTGAAGGGACAAGCTCCTCCACAAGAGACTTGAATCAGTCACAGCGCTCCTAGCCACTGCTAAAAAATATGCGGATGCCGATGATGCTAAAAAGATAATTATCGAAGAAGCAGCAAGGGTTCCACGCTCTGACCACCCCCCACACCGCGATGACTACCGCAGCAATCATGGTCGGAATGACAATTTTGATCGCCGCAACCAGCACAACGATTCCCACGACCACCGCGACCAGCATAATCAGCGGCGTAATTGCTGCGACAATTACAGGGGCAAGCGTGCTCGGGAAGACGATGGCGAGGTCAACACCGTTAAAAAAGGTGGCGGACGTCGCAACTACGAAGACGACTATGCCAAAGCTTTGAAAGGACCCTGCCAGCTCCATCCCAAGTCAAACCATACCATGGAGAATTGCCGCGTTCTCAAGTCTATCTACACGCGACAACAGGCTCTGGATACATCCAACAAGCCTAACAACGCAAGGGAACAGCGCAACAAAGACAACGATGATGAAGACACAGATCCCCGTCACAAGTACGTCAAGCCAACCAATCACGTCCACACCATCATTGGGGGCAAAGTGTCCATTGAGACCAAACGAGAACACAAGCTGCTCGCCCGCGCTTGCTTGAACGTGGCCAATGTCGACAACCTAATCGCAGATCCACGGCTTCCTCCTTGGTCTTACCATGAGATCTCCTTCAGCAGAAAGGACCAATGGGATGCTATACCTAAGCCAGGGCATTTTCCCCTGGTTCTCGATCCGTGTATCAACAAGGTTCAGTTTGACAGAGTGCTAGTTGACGGCAATAGTTCCATCAATATACTATTCAAGAACAGTTTGCCAGCTCTGAAGATAACCCAGGCTGATCTCAAGCCATATGAGGCATAGTTCTGGGGTGTTCTCCTCGGACAAAGCTCTACACCTCTCAGGAAGATCACGCTACCTATGCAATTTGGTACCCTAGACCACTTCCGCACCGACTACGTCAACTTCATGGTCGCTGACTTCGAAGTCACCTACCATGCTATCCTTGATCAACCAGCGCTCACCAAGTTCATGGCCATACCTCACTACAGGTATTTGGTGCTCAAGATACCTACTGAGAAGGGAGTTCTAACTCTCAGGGGCAACGTGTACGTAGCTTACACTTGCAAGGATGACAGCTTCAAAATAGTAGAGGCTCACGACCTCTCTATTTGCATGGTCGAGACCATGCTCGATGCCAAGAAGATGCTAGCCGACCACCTGGAGATCCTAGAGCTTGAGGCCCCACGCAAGAACATCAAGTCCAAAGAGCACAAAGTGATCCAGCTGGTCGACGGTGATCCCAGCAAAACGGCTCTCATCGGGGCCAACCTGGATCCTAAATAGAAAGATGCGCTCATCAGGTTCTTGAGGAGCAACGTGAGTGTGTTTGCATGGAAACCCGCTGACATGCCCGGTGTACCTCGGAACTTGATCGAGCACTCCTTAAATGTCGATGGCAAGGCCAAACCTATCAAGCAGAAGCTACGATGGTTCGCTCGTGACAAAAAGGAGGCTATTAGGGTAGAAGTTACATGGCTTTTGGCAGCCGGATTTATCAAAGAAGTGTATCATCCAGAGTGGTTAGCCAACCCAGTTCTTGTATGCAAAAAGAATAATGAATGGAGAATGTGCGTTGATTACACTAATCTCAACAAACACTGCCCTAAAGACCCCTTCAGCTTACCTCGCATAGACGAGGTCGTAGATTCAACTGCCAGTTGCGAGTTGCTATCCTTTCTCGATTGCTACTTTGGTTATCACCAGATCGCTCTAAAAAAGGACGATCAGATCAAGACATCCTTCATCACGCCCTTCGGTGCTTACTGCTATACGACCATGTCGTTCGGGCTCAAGAACGCCGGGGCTACCTACCAATGCGCCATATAGGCCTGCCTCAATGACGAGATAAAAGATGACCTTGTCGAGGCTTATGTTGATGATGTAGTTGTTAAAACCAAGGAAGCATACACCCTTGTTGATGACCTCGAATGTACCTTTACAGCTCTTAACACATTCCAATGGAAATTAAACCCAAAGAAGTGTATCTTTGGTGTTCCATCTAGTACATTGCTCGGCAACGTCGTCAGTCACGATGGCATATGCCCTAACCTAGAGAAGGTAAAAGCTGTCTTGGACATGAAGCCACCTAAAAAGGTGAAGGATGTTCAGAAGCTCACCGGATGCATGGCTGCCCTTAGTCGTTTTATATCAAGATTAGGCGAAAAGGGACTGCCATTTTTCAAGCTGCTCAAAGCAACCGAGAAGTTTGAGTGGTCGGAGGAGGCAGACGCTGCTTTTACACAGCTAAAGCAATTCCTTACATCACCTCTGGTCCTCACTGCTCCCAGAGAAGACAAAACCCTCCTGCTTTACATTGCGGCAACTAATCGGGAGGTCTCCACTACCATGGTGGTCGAGCGTGAAGAGCCCGGGCATGTCTACAAGGTACAGCGACCAATCTATTTGATCAGTGAGGTACTCAATGAATCCAAGACCAGGTACCCACAGATTCAGAAACTGATCTACGTCATACTGATTACATCCCAAAAGTTGAAACACTACTTCAACGGATATCGTGTGGTGGTCATGACCGAGTACCCTCTGGGAGACATCATTCGCAACAAGGATGCGAACAGGCGCATCGTCAAATGGGCAATGGAGCTATGCCCTTTCTCCTTGGAATTTGCCAGCCGTACTACAATCAAGTCTCAGGCACTTGTCGATTTCGTCGTCGAGTGGACAGACTTAAGCACACCTGCCTCTCAGGGGCCCGCCGAGTATTGGAAGATATACTTCAACGGCTCTCTCAACATTGACGGTGTAGGAGCAGGAGTCCTTTTTGTGTCACCATCCAAGGAGCAGCTCCGATACGTCCTCAGGATTTATTTCCCAGCGTCTAATAACACCACCGAGTACGAAGCATGCCTATATGGTCTGTGCATTGCTGTTGAGCTCGGTGTCAAACGTCTCTATATGTACGGAGACTTAGCTCTAGTCATCAATCAACTCAACAAGGACTGGGATACGACCAGCGAAAAGATGGATGCATACTGCAAAGCGATCAGAAAGCTGGAAGGCAAGTTCTATGGCATCGAGTACACACATGTGGTCTGGGACAAAAATCAAGCAGCTGATGCGCTGTCAAAGTTAGGATCATCCCGAGCCAAAGTCCCACATGGCGTATTTGTTTAAGACTTGCTCATGCCTTCCATCGAAGAGGAAGATCCCATGGTCAACAAGCCTCCAAACTAGCTATTGGTGGCTATGATTCCGGCGTCAAACGTCACTGAACCACCTCCGACCACTAAGGAGCCTGACTAGAGAGTACCTTTCATCAAGTACCTAACAGACGGTAGTGGTTACACCGATCGGATAGAAAATGAACGCCTGATGCGTCGTAGTAAGCAGTATCTGCTCGTCGATGGCAAATTGTGGCGCAAGAACGTAAAGGAGGAAATCTTGATGAAGTGTATAACCTAGGAGGATGGCAAACATCTCCTGGACCAAATCCACTCTGGCTCCTGTGGCAACCACGCAGCCTCGAGAACGCTGGTTGGCAAGGCTTTCCGAGTAGGGGTCTATTGGCCGTCAGCCGTAGCCGATGTAGAGAAGCTAGTCCACCATTGTGAGGGTTGTCAGTTCTTCGCCAAGAGAATCCATGTACCAGCACATGAGATTCAGTCAATACCAGCCTCTTGGCCCTTCGCATGCTGGGGACTGGATATGATTGGGCCCTTCAAACCGGCTCCTAGGAAATTTACATGCGCATTTGTGCTGATCGACAAATTTTCCAAGTGGATAGAGTACATGCCTCTGGTACAGGCATCTTCAGAAAAGGCTATCACATTCATCGACCAGGTCATCCACCACTTTGGCATACCCAACAGCATCATCACTGATCTGGGTACTTAGTTCACCGGGAATACTTTTTGGGACTTCTACGACGAAAGGAGCATAGTAGTAAAATACATCTCGGTGGCGCACCCTAGAGCTAATGGACAGGTCGAGTGGGCAAATGGTATGATCTTGGATGCACTTAAAAAGAGGATGTACAGGGAAAATGATAAAGCTCCTGGAAGATGGCTCAAAGAGTTACCAGTCGTGGTCTGGGGTCTCAGAACCTAGCCCAGTCGCAATACCGGCGTATCACCATACTTTATGGTTTATGGCGCTGAGGCAGTGCTTCCAGCAGATATAGCCTTCAGATCAGCATGGGTAGAGAACTTCGATGAAGACAAGGCCAATGAAGTACGGGAGCTAGAAGTGAATAGTACAAAAGAGAAGTGGCTCGATTCTTATGTACGTACAGCCAAATACCTTGCTGTTTTGCGCAGGTACTACAACAAGGACGTCAAGGAGCGGTTCTTTGTGGTTGGGGACCTGGTCCTGAAGTGGAAGACGAATCAGGCTAGCGTCCACAAACTTGCAACCCCATGGGAAGGGCCCTTCATGATCAAGGAGGTTACATGACCAACGTCTTACAGGTTAGCTCACTTGGACGGTACAGACGTACCCAATTCATGGCACATCGACAAGCTTAGGCGTTTCTATGCTTAACTACTAGGATATGTACTCCTCTTGTACTTTCGATTTAATAAAGCTATTATGATTTCTCTAACCACTCTAATGTGTCATTTTGAAGTCTATTGGTATTCTAACTCTACCAGTTAAAACCAACCACCAATCCTTATAGGATTTTCGGAGCAGGCCCTGTCTCTGGTTTCTCTCAACGCGTGCATGGGATCTGCTCTCTACGCTACGGGTGATCGGCAGGTGCTCTCTGGTTTGACTTGTGTGTTTCTACATGTGCACAAACACTCCGACCGCAAGACAAACTAGGGCCATATAAACCTTTCAGGATGACATGTCAACTAAACTGGTACAACTAAATAGAACGTCAACATGTTCTAACTTAGTTACATCGGTACGATGTCCGGGCTTAAAAACGTTTTCTACAAAACAAACACGCTCATGTTGTTATACAGTTACGTTATTACAAGCTTGCCTAAAAAGGACCAAGTTTACAATAACACAACTACATCTTCTTCTACAGCTATAGCCTACACTAATGGCTGGTCGGGGCACGTGGCACCTACTGCTCGCTGGGCCTGACATCGTGCTCAAGTCTCGGGGACTCTTGCACTAGTCGAGCTGAAGAAGATGGCCCCGCCGACGCCTGGCTGGTTGAGACGCAGGCTTCGCCGGTTGGCTTGAAAATAAAGGCATTTCCAGCTGACTTGTCGATGGCGTTCCCTATACGGATGGCGTCGCACCTCCACACAGGTTAATGTTGCCAATTATTTTTGCTAACAAGTCTAGCTGGGCCATCCGTAGCTCCTTAGCCTTGTCTAGATCTACCTCCTTCGGGTATCCAGCTTCCAGGCGCTTGAGATCGATCAAGGGGTAGTGAGCACGTACCATGCTTAGCACATGTGCACCTGTGTACTCACCCGCCTCCTTCACGAACTTGGTCGTGTGGTCCCGAAGCTGCGACTGGTCATGCGCTAGTTTTCTGGTGTCCTCTTTCAGGCGATCACACTCTACGACCGCACAACTATTTTCCTCTCGGAGATGGACCACTTCGGCTTCTAAGCCTGCACTACAGCTGTTACTACCAACAATGCAACAACACTTGTCAGTATTCGTTGTGATAAAGGGGCTACTTACTTGTTCTTTCCTGCTCTTTATTACTGAGCTGGATGACCAGGTTCTGGTTCTGGGACTCTTGCTCCGTCTTCTCATGGTTGGTGGCTTCAAGTCAGTGGTGCAAGCGTTCCACCTCCGCCGTCAGCTCCTTGTTGCTTGCAGTGATCCCCTCGATCTGGTCGAAGCATTTCTTGCGGTACCGTGCGGTCTTCATTAAGTCCTATGTGTAGATAGCTAAGTAAGACAGCTTGACTAGACAACAAGATTAGGTGGTGAAGCAAAGCCTACCTGGACCTCCGTCACCAGCCGTTTGGCCGCCCGTTTAACTTTTTTGGTCTCTTCGACCTCCGGGATTTCCTCATGGACAACCCATTTGTCGTTCCGCCAATGCGAAACATACACATGTTGTCGCTTGTCTTACGGACAGCCCAAGACCTCCTCCACTTTGTCCTCTTCAGGCTCTTCTTCGGATCTCGGTGCTGGTCCGGCGTTAGCAGCTTCTGCGATCACTATGGCCTTCCCACGGGCTGTAGCATCGACTAACGTGCTCTGTGCTCTCACCTTCGACCACTGCTCCTCGGTCTATTCTGTTACCCTTGATGCTGAGGTGCTGCCCTTAGCAGGTTTAGCGCTCGGAGCACTCGTGCTCGGCTCGGCTCTTCCCTCGACCCCTGCTCGGGGACTATTGTCTGACTGTTTGTTTGTTGAGGCCCCGACAGATCTTCTGCTATGGTTTCCTCGATGGCCGGCTGCTAGGCAGTCTGCTCTAAAATTAATGGCAGAGCCACGCCGCTTCCGGCTAGCTGGTCCGGACTTTCGGTGGACGCCGAGCTAGTACATCCGAGATAAGTTCAGAAGTCAATCATATTCAATGCAAATTGCTAGCTTACATCAAGGTTACAAATACTTACATGTTGGAAGTGCGGAATGATGTGGCAAAGGCGCATCTCTTCAGCCACGCTTGCTCCACGTGCTGTGCGTGTGACTCCTAGTTTCCCTCTACATCCAGCACTATCGCTGGGCCTTGGTGCTCGACCCCTCCGCCGCTTGTCCTTCGCGCTACAGTGGTCGGCGATGTAGGTCCCACCGGCACGGAGGAGCCACCTTGCTCCATTGACTCTAGTTGCCTCCTCCTCTTTTGAGGGATGAGTCGAAAGGTGTCTGCATCCTCTCCCTCCTTTGCTTCATCGTTTGACAAAGTAAAAATCACCTGACGATGCTTGCTGGCCGCTAGCCGTTTACCAGTAGCTTTGGCTGCTGCCTCCTCTCTAGCTCTGAGCACCGCCCAGTCGACATCCTCGATCCCGGCGTTGGTATGGGTGGTTGGGTTAGCTCCTTGCGACCAATCTACTCCAGGGGGTGGCGACACAAACACTGTCGCTCTATCCTGACCATTAATCTAGGAAACAAATGGGAGTGAACATAGAAAGTTTCTACCACAATACAAGACTACAGGTACAAGGCAAGATGAGTTACCTTTGGGGGAGGTCGGGCGAGCTTGAAAGCATGCTCGATGTCACTCAATCTAACATAATTTGGATCAGCTAAGTTAAACAGCTCTCCAATTCTGGCTCCGACTTTGTTTTGGTCAAGCACCCCTGCCTCGTCCTCGTTGGGTCCGCGCTACCTTGATACTCGTAGCTAGGATGTACCCTCCTCTGGCAGGGCTAGATCTATCGGCTGATGAAGCTCCCGACCACGCTCGGACCATCTAGTTTTTTCCACGGGATCATCCCAAAAAATTTTGGAATCTGTTCCAGGTGCTCGGGCTTCTCTGACCAGCTTGTCCTCTTCTCCGGAATGTACCCCATGTCGAACAGCATGATCGTGTTCGGCTCTTCGCGGATGTAGAACCATTTCTTGTACCAGTCATCAAGCGACGTGTTCCATGGGTAGTGCAGGTAATGGGCTTTCATGCCATCACGGAGGTTGAGGTACACACCTCTGGCAATCTTTGAGCCGCCGCTTCCTTTCTTCCACAGACAGAAAAGATGGTGGAAAAATCAAAATGGGGCTGGAAGCCACCATATGTTTCGCAAAGATGAATGAAAGTGGCAACAAGGAGGATCGAGTTTGGATGCAGATTGCAAATCCTAATCTCATAGTAAAGACAGAGCCCCTGAAGAAAAGGATGAACAGGAACCCCAAATCCCCGCTTAAAGAAGTCTTCGAACACCATGATCTCACCTGGTTGTGGATCGGGGTACCCCTCGCCCTCCGGCGCACGCCATCCTGCAAGCTCCTTGTTGTGGAGTACCCCCATGGTGACGAGGTCTTCAATGGTCTGCTCATTGCTTCTCGATTTCCACCACTCCTTTGCCATGACTCCTACTTTCTTCTGCGCGTCACTTTTTGCCATGAATCTGGCCTTACTGATGAACAAGGAACTAGCGGAGGACTGATTGGTGGTGATTTCGGAGATATTAGGGTTGGCAAGAGGAGGAAGATGGCTGTGGCTGTGAATGGCAATGGGGTTCAGTAAAAAGTAACTTATCTATCCTATATTGTATTTAACCCAAGAGTTACGCCATTTTGTCTGCCTGAGATTCTTGGGAGACGTGTGCACGTGTCGCAGACGGTTGTTTTCACAGCCTCAAGATCTATGCCAATATATGCGCCGCTTCGTTGCCAGTGTATGTGCCTCTTCGTTGCCAGTGTGAGAGGGCCCACGCTGACGCACCTACTTACAGGTGCCACGCAACTGTTTGCTTGAAAGGACAAGAAGGCAGTATGACATGCTATACCCATCTACTTTTTTGACCAGACATGTTAGATTGGACTTGATAGGGCCAGTAATTAAATAAATACAAAAGATAATAGTACAAGTGGCATATGGTTTTTTGCCACACTTCTCGTGCTCAGGGACTGTTCAGACCACCGTTGTGCTCGGGGACTGTCCAGACCACCATTGTGCTCGGGAACTGTCCAGACCACTATTGTGCTCGAGGATTGTCTAGACCACCGTCGTGCTCGGGGCCTGTCCAGACCACCATCATGCACGGGGATTGTCCAGACCACTATCGTGCTCAGGGACTGTTCCGACCACTCTCATGCTCGGGGACTGCCCCGACCACTCTTTGAACATTGCTCGGAGACAGCTCTCCTTGGCTACATGTGATTTGTACTCACATACAGTCGAGAGGCGTTTATTTAGACCTTGCTACAAGGCTGATACCTCGCCTTCCAGCAAGCTCGGGGACTACATCGGTACGATGCACCTGCCGGTGCATCTCGTATCGCTTGTATGATGATTGGATTTTCAACTTAATTGGGAATTCTTTTTAGACCCTAGCACCACGTGCCTACGTCACCTACTACTAGGCTCGAGGACTAAGTGGGCACACTTCACCTTGCGGTGAATGTGTTTATTTTATCAACCCCTACGCTCTGACTGTTGGCCATAACAATTACTGTACAAGGGTCACTTACATTTCTTTTCAGAAATACAAGTGGGCACACTTGATCAGGAAAGAAATCTTTTTCTTTTTTCTTTAGAGCGCCATGCATTCTTCGGACAATCGGAATTTTCAGCTATAATCGTGGTTTACTGCTCTCTGTGTGGACTAGAATACTAGCATATTTGCTTGGTCGATGTTTCAACCAGTTGGAGATGACATGAAGACAGACTGCATTAGCCGAAGAAGATCAAACAGTGTGTCGCAACATAATACATGCTGCTCGGGGACTAGCTGTGGGGGTATTAACCCCTATACCCTTACGGCTAGGCTTGGGCTGGCCCAGTCTAGGGGGTCTGGTCCACTGGAAGACGACGCGCGGCTCGGCCGATCTGCTCGGAGTCTCGTGCAAGGAGTCAAGACAGACTTGGAGATCAAGTAAGATCCTAGTCGGTTAGAATAGGAATCCTTATCTGGCCACCTATGGCAATTATAACCGGTTAGGATTAGTTTCTAGATCTATAACCCTGCTCCCCAGACTATATAAGGCGGGTAGGGGACCCCTCTAAAAAATATCCCTCATTGACATACAGCAATACAATCAGACGCAGGACGTAGGTATTACACCTTCACGGCGGCCGAACCTGGATAAAACCTCATGTCTGTCTTACGTCACCATCTTGTTTGTAGCTTGTATATCTGTCTGCCAACAATCTACTACCTTGGGCATACCCCTAGGTAGACTGCCGACCATACTTCGTCGACAGCCACGCTTAAGGAAGAGCGCGAAGGAGACGACGTAGCCGTCGGGCGGTGCCGGCACCTCCTCACGGCCGGGCACAAGCCACACCGCCGCATCGGTCCTCCTGCGGAGAAGACCATGCTTGACGAGGCCCTCCATGCGCGTATAGGTAACATCAGAGTGATGCCACGAATCCATGGAGGATGGAGGTGGCTACAGAGAAGCAAAGGCGATGGCAGAGGAGCGGAGGCTACAGATCTAGGGCTCCGGTGGTAGACTAGCAAGCATGGTAGATCCGAATGGCGACGGCGGAGAAATAGAGAAGGTAAGGCTGTGGTTTTGGTGTGCAGAAACATGACGGGGGAGGCCTCTATTTATAAGGCGGAGGGGGCGAGAAGGCGAACCGTCCACCGAGATTCACGCGCCCACTGCGCCATGTCACGTCACCTCCCTCCGAAGATCATGTGCACGCAATCTCTGCCCGCATCCTCAAAGGACACACCGGATCACGGTTTGCCCATTCAATGGCCCAAGAACCGGCGCATGTAAGAAGGGATCCAGAGCTAAAAACGCTCCTATGGCCCATTTAGGACCAGGAGTGCGAAGGCTGGCCCACCGATGGGTTCACAGCCGCTCCGGGGCACCCTTAGAGCAAGGGGTGGAAAGGGATGGGCCCACTAGCGGCCAGTACCACGGGCATCCTGGCCCATGTTCGAGTCTTGGTTGGTTTCTAGTCCATGGGTTTTTCTCCAAGAAAGACAACGAGCCCTTGGGACCGGCCAAACGGACCCAAGAACTATATGGACTGACCGCCAAGAGTCTGGAGTAGGTCACCAGCTGACCCAGGCCGGACCCCCGTGAACAGGAAGCCGGGGCCCCACTTGGACTAGCCCTGTTAACAGCTCACCGAGCACCATGTTTCGTCCATCACGAAGATGAGCCGACCCTTGACCGGACCCCTGCTACGCACGAGGGCTCGAGGAAAGTTGGACTCGCAAGGAGACAGAACGCGCAGTCGCAGTACGACGGCGGACCGATCAGATCCTAGGGGACCAGAATCAAGAAAAATCTTTCCGACCTCCCGAATCTTACGGTTACATGTCCCCAAGAATACCGACCGCGACAAGAGGCAACCACTGTCCTACTAGGACACACCGCGGGCTACAAAAATAAGGCCAAGGCCCTTAGAGTCCCCCTATCCACAAAAGCCTCCAAAGGAGTATTCTACTACTCCGTAGGCTCGGGGGCTACTGTCGGGTATCGATAGTAGGGATACCCAAAGCAAGGAAGTTAGCGCCCACGTTGACTTCCTTGGATGGAGCAAGACGTATTAAAAGGTCTCGCTCGACCCCAAGGATGCGGTTTTCTGTCTTGCCCGACCTCGAGGCCGCAAGGGTCTCGCCTAAGACCGCGGGCTCCGTCCCTCCTGACCCCAAGGCCGCGGGCTCCGTCTCGCCCGACCCCTTGGTCTCGTGCTCTATCTCGCCCGACCCCAAGGCCACAGGCTCCATCGCGCCTGACCCTTTGGGTTCATGCTCCGTCTCGCCCGACCCCAAGGACGCCGTTTCCGTCTCGCCCGACCCTAAGGCCGCGGGGTCTCGTCCAAGGCCACGGGCTCCGTCTCGTCCGACCCTAAGGTCGTGGGGTTTCGTCCAAGGCCACGGGCTCCGCCTCGCCCGACCCCTTGGGTGCGGGCTCTGCCTCGCCCAACGCTAGCTCCCACATGGCTACAAACCCTAGCATACTTTCTTCTACCTAAGCCTCCCTCATCTTGCGGCATTGAGGAGGATTCTATGTTATCTTCGTGGTACGTTGCTACATGGTCTCTTCCTATCTTGCACTACTCCAATTAAGCTTGTAATATATTCTGATGAAGATTGTACCGGTTGTCCTGACACCCATAAATCCACCTTGGGTTATGGTGTGTTTCTAGGCGACTACCTAATCTCCTGGTCCTCCAAACGATAGCACACTGTTTCGAGATCTAGTGCTGAGGCTAAGTACCGTGCAGTGGACAATGGAGTAGTTGAGGCCTTTTGGTTGTGCTAATTTGCTTCTAGAATTGCACAGGCCATTGCGTCGAGCAGTCCTTATCTATTGTGACAACATCAGTCCTAGTATATTTCTTCAGCAATCTTGTTCAGCATCAGTGGACCAAGCATGTTGAGATCGACCGCCACTTTGTTCGAGAACGTGTCGCCCTTGGTGAAGTTCATGTTCTCCATGCCCCGGCCACCTCTCAATATGCAGACATCTTCAAAGGATTCTCATCGACTGTGTTCTTGGATTTTCGATCCAGCCTCAATGTGCGACCGATGCTTCTTTTGGCTGCAGGGAAGTGAGTTTGAGATTTCTTTGTACATATTGTCACTATGAGGAAGCCTCTTCTTCTTTATAACCAGCCTGGTCTTTGCAGCATGCGACGATAAGACTGCGGGGGAGTGTTGAACATGTGTGTGTACGTGCCGCTTCCATATTCCTGTATACGGTGGAGCCTAAACCGTATACAATCAGTTATTCCCAAACTTGCAATTTGTTTAGACCTAAACCGTTAGATCATCAAAAAAAATCTAACGGTGCATATTCTTCTCTTTTTTCTGTTATAATCTTGTAATTTGTAGATCTTTCGGTGAACTCTCTCTCCTTTTGCTTTTGCAACTGTTTTTTTCATTGACTTTCATTTAGCTATTTTTCTTTCCAACCCGTGTGTGTGTGTATATATATATCAAATTGCTATTTTTGTCCATTCAATATTTCAAAATTACTGTTTTTTTCAAAATTGCTGTCATGTAGTGAGACACGGCATACATAATACGGAGTAGTTAGGTATAAGAGTCGTGTTTTCATTATCTAAAAAATAAGAGTCGTGTTTTCCTTGTCTTGATTGAGATTTTTTTTCCTTATTAAATTCCGTCACGGCCGTCGCCGTCTCTAACTGCCGTCACGGCCGGACACTGCTGTGGCCACGAAGAACACGTCAATACTCAAGGCTATCCTCGTTGCCACGGTCCCGCGGAAGACATCTGCCATTAACACCACGGAAGATTTCTGCATCTTCTACGGACGGGTCGGAAGCTAAGGTACGTGCTTGTTTTCCCTTTCACGATAATTTGGCTAATATTTAGTGTAATAGATTTACACTTCTTCTATATTTTAGGTGTCTGTATTTTAAGATAATTTTAGACAACACTCTTGTACTATCAAATAATACATGTAAATTGTCACTTTTGTGATTTATTATTTGTCTTTGTGTCATGACATATCGAATTTTATCCTTATCTGATTATAGAAATAATTGTAAATTATCAATTTGTCTTTGTGCCAACACATATCAGATTCTTCCCATTTGTGGTTTGTGTAATGAGTTCTTTTATTCTCATAACCAAAAAAATTGCAAATTATGGTCTAAAAAAATTGTAACGAATTAAAACTACAATTTTAGTATAAAATATATGCAATAACCGTCGTCTGGAAAAAAAACTAAAATTAAGGACGCGGAATTTAGCAAATTCCATAGATTTATGATTAATTTTAATCCAGTTAATTCCTCCACTTGGACATCGATCACTTCTTTTTTTTATGTTGAAACGCACGTGCATACTCTTAATAGCAACAATAATATAGTGTGAGTGGGAAGCCGAGAAGGCGCATCGGTGGGCTAGTGCAACTCAAGATCCGTGTGATTGGTGCCTATGCATAAGTGGAAAAGACTTTAGCAGCAGCATGTCTGGGCAGCTTTGGCTAGCTTGTGTCCACGGTGTGAATTTTAACAGGATCAGCACACTACAGGACGCCCGCTCGGTAAGGAACTTGGCAACGGACAGAACAAATAAGACAGGGCGCTCAAAGTCAACCACAACGCTATGGACGGTACCCTGTGCACCTGCAGAACAGTACCGACAGGACAAATCAGAAGGGTACCCTGCAACCTTTCAGGCATGTCAGAGCCCAAACAGTATTGAGGATGCGACATACCCTACGGTGTTGTAGGCGCTATCAATTCCCATTACCAGGCACACACGGTAAGGCCCACCCCACATGCATCTGGGCA